>NW_027532015.1:5771214-5807226 GCF_008692635.1 Crocuta crocuta
CACCCACCCACCCCAACCCCCTGCCTTGACATCCAGTCCAGATCCTCTCTTCTTCCACCCGTCATACCTAATCAAGTTTTTCTGGGTAAATCTCCACCCTCTACCTGCCTATTTGCTATGAATCCCCACTTGTCCCTGTTGTATTTAAAGCTGAATTCAATCTCTCTGCCTCCTGAGGCAACAGTCTTGACTCCTATTGTAATCGTCTTAAATGGTCTCCCTTGTGGTTTTTAACAAGTGTCCAGTGCAACATTTTTCTTTTACATATAACTTAATACAACGTTGAAAAAATAATGAAATCTAATTAAACAATACAATTTAAAATAACAAAATCATAGAATCATAATAAAACCTATTCACCTTTGTATTCTTAATATGACATTAGGCTTTAAGACTTAGAAAACGGAGTACTCTAGCACTTGGAAATATTTCAAACCCCAACTCCGTCACATTCTAGATGTGAGTCTTAGGAGGAGTAAGGCGATTCTGAGCATCTACAAAGTGGGAATAGCAGTGTCTACCTCATAGTTGCTACAGATTAAAATGAGATAAACAAAAAGTGAGGTGAAGAGTGCCCATCCCAAGAAAACAAAATCAGGATGATATTTGTTATTTATACTCCTTATATGAAAAGGTAAAGGGCATTGTTGTCTTTATAACAATTATTATTGAATAATACTCCTGAAGATGTGACCATGGAAAAGCATGAATTGGGATGTGAATGCCTTCAGCCTCTCTGGCTGTCCCAGGCAGTTTTTGTGAGAAGCCACTCGGGGTCATGGGGAGCTGTTTGCAAGCTGACTTTGTCTCTGGTATCTTGTGAACTTAACAAATTACAGAGCAAATTACTCTTGGCCTGTGTTCTTATTAGTAAGTTGAAAATAATATTATGGATCAGTGGATTAATGTGAGTGTTAAGTGAAATAATTAGTATTTTCAGTTTCAGGCCCGTGGCAATCACTCAGTAAAACAGTTTGATATTATTGCTATTATTTATAGCTATTATTCCTAGAAAGGTACCAGATTAAGAGTAGCAGTCCTGCCTTAAAGTTTACATACCACTACCTTTGAACTATGTTGCATTCTTATTTCTGGTTTTGTAAGGACACAAGTCTAAACCAGACTGACTCCCATAATAGGCTTTGAGTTTCCCCTCTAAACTATAAGTCCTAAGTTTCAGTTTCCCTGAAACTATCAGGCAGCTACACATTGCCCAAGGCTGAAGAAACTGCCCACCACTTCACTCCACCACACTACCTTGGCAACGCCCAATCAAGAAAGACCAGCAACTATAGATAAATCTCAGCTGCCTAATGTAAAAGTTAACCCATTAGTCACCGAACAAGACTCTAGGCTCGCTCTATGGTTGGTTAAATTTAAGGGTACCCTGAATGTTGTAATTGGATCCTGCCAAAAGTAACAGATACTCTGGATAACATGTATGATTAAACCCACTGTCAATAATGTTGTATAATTATGATAGGATCACTGTTCCCATGCCACAATTTCTGTAACTCCCCCATCACAAACCCCATAAAAACCTTATTCTGCCTTTGTTCGAGGCTCTCAGCACAGGATCCACTGTGCTGGTAAGGTCTGGGAGCCCGAGCTCGAGCCCGTAATAAAGCCCTTTGCCTTTGCATGCGTGACTCGGTCTCCCCGGTGGTCTCTGGTCGTTGAGGATACTGCGATTTGGGTATAACAGTTTCATCTTTCCTTTGTGTGTGTGTTTGTTTGTTTGTTTGTTTGTTTGTTTGAGAGAGAGAGGGAGGGAGGAAAAGAGTACATGTGAGCTGAGGAGAGGCAGAGGTAGTGAAAGAGAGAATCCCTAGCAGCCTCCACGCTCAGTGAGAGCCTGACACAGGGCTCAGTCCTACTACCCTGGGATCATGATCTGAGCAGAAATCAAGGGTGGGATGCTTAACCGACTGAGCCACCCAGGCGCCCCTGGATTCATTTTTTCTGAAGTGAGGAAAACCTAGAGGAAAAGTAAACATCTGCTAGGTAAAGAGAAAACCTTCCAGAATCTGTTTTCCTACAGTATTGTACATGACTTTTTTACAACCCTATAGGAAAACAGATTCTCCAGTTCTCTTTTTATCAAGCATGATGCTCTGATTATCTTTTAAGAGGTACAAAGAACAGCCTTGCGCTCTGAGGTAGCAGGAGCAGCATTTACTGACCTTCCTCCGGTGCTTTAGTTTGGCTTTCAGACACAGGCACACTCTCAGCTTCCGGAATTTTCTTAATGAACTGGCTGAGGTAATGCAGGCGAGCCTGGGAAGCCTAAAGAACAAACACTTTCAACAAACAGTATAGGCGGCAATATATTAACAGTACACGAAATAAACAGGAAAATGTGAATAAATTCAGCAGTTCGGACTAGTGTAGTTCTTATTATCAAATACAGTCAAATTCTGAGCTGTCTATAATTTTGACCATTATTTTTGAGAACTAATGAAGCCGCAGTCCTAAAGCAAATACACTAGTCACGCAGTCTTAGATCCAATTGTTCCTGAAACCTTTTTTATCTGGCTTAGTAACCCTGAGTTGGGACATGAAACACATAAAGTAATAAATGGTTCACTAGAGCAATGATTCTTACATACAGTACAGTGGGGAGAAACCATGAAGTGTGTATATCACACATGCTGTTTATCTAGTCAAGGCTGTTCAAAGTACATGAAAGGACATATTAAATACTTTCATGCTTTCTTACTTGGAGTATGAAGGACAGACATGGATACAGCCCACACTTGTGGAAGGATGAGGGAACCCATGGTTTGGGCCAATAAGTGGCACCATTATGTGCTTTGCTTTTGCGACTTATCTGGTACCAGTCATCTGCGTAACATTTTAACACTGTGTGTTAAGATGTGGTCTTAACATTTAGTTAGTCAGTGTCTAACAAAATTCCAGATATCACTCCCAAAGGAAAGGCTGTGTGGTTTCACCACCATGGCTCTTCCTTCAGACCAAAGCCTGGGAACAGAAAGGTAAGGCACAACTTTTCAAACTCAAGTGACCTTGATGGCCCTTCCAGGCTCAGTCATTTCCCAGGCTTGCTTCATGGCTCGGATTTCATCTGCTCGTTCGGTATCTTTTTTCACTTCAAAACCATCTGCTTCATTGTGCTCAGTGACCAACCTCAAGATCCAGAAGGGTTTATTTGGGTCTTCTTGTTGAGAATGAACAGTGGACATCTGATCAATAACAGACAAACCTGTGGGTCAGGTGTTTTGCTCCATTTAAAAAGGCCTGAATTTTAACCTATGATCCATAATTTTCACTACTAAGTATTTACCCAAGAGAAACGAAAACACATGTTCACAAAAATACTTGGATGAGAACATTCATTGCATCTTACTCTTAAGAGCCAAAAAAAGGAAACAATATAAATGTTCAGCAATTGATGAATAAACAAATTATCATCTCTCCTTAAGATTGAATCCTACTTAACTTATAAAGCAACTGGGGCGTCTGGGTGATTCAGTCGGTTATGCATTTGACTTCAGCTCAGATCACAATCTCAGGGTTCATGAGTTTGAGCCCCACATCAGGCTATGTGCTGACAGCTCAGAGCCTGGAGCCTGCTTCGGATTCTGTGTCGCCCTCTCTCTCTCTGCCCTTCCCTGACTTGCACTCTCTCTCTCTCTCAAAAATAAATAAACATTAAAAAATTAAAAAATAAATAAAAAGTAATAAACTACAGATGTATGTCACAATGTAGAGGAATCTCACATAATGGCATCATCCTGAGATAAAGAAGCTGAGCAGAAGGGAATAAATCGTGTATGATTCATGTGTATGAAATAAGAGAACAGTCAAAACTGCTCCCTGGGATGAGGTATGAAGATGGCAGAATCCATTGCAAAGAGAGTTGAGGGATTTCCAAGCTTATGGAAATGGCCTGTACTTTACTCCTTGATAGAGACGTGATATAAATTACAGGGTGAATGCACTTGTCAAAATTCATTGAATTGTACAATTAAGATTATTGCATTTCACTGCTGTAGACAAAAGAAGAAAATTCTAAATTATATCCAGGGTTACATAGTATCTCTTTCCAAACATGAAGGCAGGGATAAGTGCTGATTTCCACGTGTGGATAGACTGGGTATACAGTCATTATGAAAGTTAACATTTTGATATTTCATAGGATCATTTTCATGAGCTACAGGCTGGGAGCAGGTTGACATAAGGCTTGAAATGTCTAGATAAGTGAGGCTCATTGGTGACCATCTGGTAGGGAGAGAGGCTTGACTCTAACATGCTTACTAACACTTTATATATGACTGAGACAATGTCAGTTACCCAGATTAAATAATACAGGGGAAAACAGGGATCACTGGGGTCACCCAACAAAGTTTTTGTGGCAGTTTGCTTTCAATGTTACCAAAAAAAATCTTGCTTTCCTACAATATTCCCCTAATATTTGGAGGAGACCCTAAATCTCACAATGGGAAATTCTTTTATTTCTTCTTTTTACAATACAGTTCAAAGGATTTTTATCATCTTTTATATCGCTTGGTAAATGAGTTTATCAGAAACTTCTCTGGGATCAAGAAAGGGAGTATTATGAAGTATTAAGGGGTGGGGAGTCACATGTCTTATAAATGAGTTTATGGATTGAGTTAAGCTCATTTGTTTAAAATTTCAATAACTTTTCATTGATGATAAAAATATTTTAAGATAATATTAAGAATATTTTCTCAGTGAGTTCAAATAATTGATTTCATAGCACTGAATTATAATTTGGAGCTACATTTAGAAAAGTTAACACACAGCATTGTTTTGAAAGCTTCAGGGAAAAAAAAGTAGTTGATTGAAACCAATTCACCTATGTTTTTTAAACAATGTTAAATAAGCTAATTTTATTTCATTTTAAAAATATTTATTTATCTTAGGGAGAATGCAAGGAGGAGAGGGGCAGAGAGATGGGGACAGAGGACATGAAGCAGGTGCTATGCTGATTGGCTGATAGGCTGACAGAAGTGAGCTAATGTGAGACTTGAACTCAGGAACCGTGAGATCATGACCTGAGCCAAAGTCAGACTTTCAACTGATTAAGCCACCCAGGTGACCCCAAATAAGCTAATTTTAAATGGAAAACTGTATCTGGTCATCTCATATTTCAAATATATAAGAAAATAATAATCATTATTTTAAAATGTTTTTATTTATTTTTGAGAGACAGAGAGAGACAGAGCACAAATTTTGGAGGGGCAGAAAGAGAGAGACACAGAATCTGAAGCAGGCTTCAGGCTCTAAGCTGTCAGCACAGAGCTTGATGCGGGGCTCAGACTCATGAACTGCGAGATCCTGACCTGAGCCAAAGTCAGACGCTCAACTGATTAAGCCACTCAGGTGCCTGTATAATAATCCCTTGATAGAGAAACTTCCCCTTTTCTCTATCCATTTAGATGTTACAATAAAAGACAGCATTTAGATTGTAAAATGTAGCTAGTGAAAAAATAAGTAATGTAAATTTAAGAAATTAGCTTTTCCACATGAAATAAAATCAATGATCAAATAAATTCAACATGATCATGGTGACTAAGGTGAAAATACAAAGTATAATATGATAGTTTCCAGTTTCTGGTTTGGCATATACATTAATACATTTTCAAATAGGAAACATTATATAAAACCAATTAGCACAGTATTAAGATTCCTAAGCTTAGTTATTAATGTCTTAAAAACATGATGAATTCTGTAACCAAGCATACACTTTTTGCTGTGCAAACTGAACCAAGCACCATCTTTTCCAGGGTTCCCCAGAATTCCTGAGTATCTCAAAATTAACTCAGACCAGATCCTACAATCCTTATTAAATGGTAGATCTTCTGAACAAACTTTTCATTTTCCAGAATATATGCATACATTCATCACAATTTCAAACAGAAAGGAAGGCCGCTGTCCATGTCAGTTTTTAGTTTTAGACAATCATCAATTTTCCGCAGAATTGTTTTTCCTTGACTTAATATTTTTGCAAGCTTTTAAATTTTTTTCTTCAATTTTCTTTATGTACCTGAACCCTTCCAACTGCAGCTGATTCAGCTTTTCATTTTGACTTTCATCTAGATGTACGTTTTCACACATTATAGGGCTAAATCTAAGGTGAGTGTCGCAGGGCACTTGGGTGGCTTGGTCAGCTGAGCCACTGAGTCTTGATTTCGGCTCAGGTCATGATCTCATGGTCATGAGATTCAGCCCCACACTGGGCTCTGCTCTGACAGTGCAGAGTCAGCTTGGGACTCTCCCTCTCTCTCTGTACCCCTCCCTTCCTCAATCTCTCAAAATAAATAAATAAACCTTTAAAAAAAGACTCTCTCTTCCTCTCTCTCTCTCTCTCTCTCTTTCTCTCAAAAATAAAATAGGCATCAGAAGGTAGTAAATTATCAAGTACTATACGGATTTCTGTATCTGTAGCACTGTTTATGACATTAGATAGTTTGGTTTCCTAGCTTGTGTATGTTGTGGTGTTTCTCACGTCTGTTTTGTAATCTCCAACGCCCAGGGACACTATGCACGCTAACGGAACATCTGGCCCAAGACGTTTACGTGACCACGTTTATGCTCAAAGACAAACCACCTTGATGAAGACTGTTTCCCAAATGCACACTCTGCAAAGTAGCCAGGAGCAGCAGATGAGGCTCAGATGGCCTGCCACATTTTATAGTGATGGCTGCCCAAATCGTGAGAGCTGACTCCAGGAACATGACTATAGTTTCTGCACACAAAAGTGTTGGCATTATCCTCTGTTTATCATGGTGCTTCCCGTAGCTACCTCAGGATGGGCAGGGTTTCTTGCTCTTTCTATCATTACTGCATACTCCATTCTAATCTTAAACATATTTCCCCGCATCTGACTCATAAAATGCATGGCTCCAACTCATTTGACTGCTTTAATCGTGACATTTAGTGAAAACATAAGGGATACTAAATTTTGATCAAGTTTCTCACATTCATCCAGGGACCTATGAATTAACCCAAACAGGAGGGCTTATAGGGCACCTGTGTTTACACCTCAAATGCAGTCGCAGGGCTGAGGAACTGGCTTCTAAGTAAGTTCAACTAATTTTTGAAGTATCCAAAAGTGCTCCTCTACCATCAGTGGTGAGAATTTGGACACCTCTTCCTTTCACTGGATTCAGGTAGCCATTTAAGGCCTGAAGTGCAAGGTTCTTGTCTTCATTATATTAAGTGTGGACTAATTCATTCCATGGAAGTGTTTCTCCTCCCTCAGAAAATTCTAGTAGGTGAGCAGTCTGTTCTTCAACCCTATTAATGCAGAGCTTTGGACCAGTTGTTCTTAATGTTTGAGCTAAAGCCTGGGTTCTGTCATTAATACTCACCCCTGAGATCTTTACTTGCTGAGGAGATAAATCCTTCTTCTCTGCTTTTTTGTCTTTGCCATAGCCCACTCAGCTTTAATCACCTGTTTTTGTTCCTCTGACTCTTCTGAATGAATCATACTTTGATTTGGGAGTAAGCAAACCATAGAACCATCTATCAAGTTTCTAGACCTTCAGTGGGACAAGGAAATAAGTTAGCAGTACTTTGTTTAGTAGAAACTGGAAGAGTGTCAGCTGTCCCAGTGGGGTTTGAAGATGTGTCCGTAGCATATAAAGAAGATTCTGAGTGGGGCGCCTGGGTGGCTCAGTCGGTTAAGCGTCCAGCTTCAGCTCAGGTCATGATCTCACGGTTCGTGGGTTTGAGCCCTGCATCAGGCTCTGTGCTGACAACTAGCTCAGAGCCTGGAGCTTGTTTCAGATTCTGTGTCTCCCTCTCTCTCTCACCCTCTCCTGCTCACGCTGTGTGTGTGTGTGTGTGTGTCTCTCTCTCAGAAATAAATAAAACATTTTTTAACAAGTTAAAAAAATAAAAAAAGATTCTGAGCACAGCGTCTTGTCAGTCAGGATGCCAGGACCTGGAGAACCAGATTTTTCTTTTCCAATGTTTTTGTCTTCAATTTCTGATCTATCCTAACAATGTTTATGTTCCCTCTATTGAGGCATTTTCCCCTCAACATTTGAAGTATGAATTAATATTTAAAAAATTAAAAAAAAAAAGTATCACACCCACCTGAGGCTCGAAGCGAGGTGATTGTTTTTCTTTGGCAATCTTGTCTTTCTCAGAAGACCTGTCTTTGCCTTTTCTTGTTTTGGAAGTTCCTGAAGATTTTTGCCCTTCACTAATAGTATGGGAGTCTGGGCTTCCTAAGGTAATTAATTCCTCATGTTTCTCTCCATGAGCTAGAGAAACATAAAAATGGAAACCAGTGAGTCATAACAATAAAATCATGTCATGTTGGAAAAGGGAAACAAATCAGGAAAAAGGTGTTCATTTAAGAGGTTCAGATTTCTTTTCTTTTTTAAAACAAATATTTTATAAAGATATGTGTGACTCTCTTTTACAAAATTGAGAGATAATTCATATGCCATGCACTCACCATGTATAAAGTGTATAAATCAGTAAGTTTTGCTATATTTGTAAGGTTATGCAAAAATTATCACTAATTTGTTTCCAATCTGGATACTTTCAGTTCATTTTGTTGCCTAATTTCCTTGGCCAGGATCTCCATTACAATATTGAATTCATTTATCTCTGCTATAATAAGTATTCTCTTCGCTTTGCTTGTTCCAATGAGGATGTGAAGGATTTTGCCTCATGTTCTATTAATTCTTTCTAACAACTAAATATCCAAGTGGCAGAGGGAGAAGTAACATTTGTTGAATCCCTACAATGTTTCTTTCATTTTTAATTCTCAAAGACCCCAACAAGGCAGATTCACAGAGTTTGTGAAATTCACTGAATTTGCTTATGTTCCCCCAAGTGGTGGGAGTTCAAATAGAAGTTCCAAAGACATGTCAGCCCTTTTCAAAACTGGAGTCTTATAAGTAGTAAGTTATCCTGTTAGCAAAGTAAAATAGTAGTTGTCAAGAACCCAGCTCTTATCGATCGCTAGTGCTAGTTATTAGCTACTTTCAAATTTGGGCAGATCATCTTGCATGACTGCGAAGGGACTGTGAGTAACACAAGTTTGCAAGGGGACAAGTATCTTTCTGCCAACAACCCAGCCGCTGAGAAGTGATTGCACTAGGGAAAATTCTTCAGTCATATGATCAAATGGCCTGGAGGTGAATCGTGGATCAGCCACTGGATAGGTTAAATTTGGCAGTTTATTATATTCTTTGATTTTGTTTCCTCTTTTGTATAATGGAGATATTAATTCCATGCCCACAGGACTTAAAAATAATCAGCATAGGGGGGCGCCTGGCTGGTTCTGTAGGTTAAGCATCCAACTTGGGCTCAGGTCATCATCTCACAGTTTGTGAGTTCGAGTCCTGCATCAGGGTTTGTGCTGACAGCTCAGAGCCTGGAGCCTGCTTCAGATTCTGTGTCTCCCTCTCTGCCCCTCCCCAACTTGCACTCCCTCACTCGAGGAAGAAAAAAACATTTAAAAAGTAATCAATATATGGCATTTAAAAATAGGACCATATCAAAAATAAATAAATAAGTAAATAAATAAATAAATAAATAGGATCGTATCTGGTATCATTCACGCTGGAATTTTAAGATATTAACAAATGTTGGCTGAAATTGAGTCTCAAACTGCGCCATTAAGTATTTGTGGGGCTCTATTTTTCTTACTACCCATAAGTCTTAGTGTTTGAATCATATATTTAGGTGTATTTGATTCCTTTCAAATTAACATATTCTGTTATTCAAGTTTACATATGTGAGCATGTAATACAGTATCAGGCAAACAGCAGGTGCGCATCATCCTCTTCTTTTACATTATTGATATATAAAGTAAAATAATTTCCTTTTTCTTTAATGTCATATAGTATAGTAACATTTTTTCCAATGAATTACAAATTCTCCAAAGGCCAGAATATCATTATATACTTCATTATTTTTAATGTTTATTTTTGAGAGTGAGTGAGCACTAGTTGGGTAGGGACAGAGAGAGAGAGAGAGGATCTGAACCAAGCTCTGCCCTTACAGCAGGGAACCCAATGTGGGGCTCAATCTCAGGACCACGAGATCATGACCTGAGCCGAAGTCCAATGCTCAACTGACTGAGCCATTCAAGTGCCCCTATATATTTCCTTTTGATCCCTAATTTCACCTAGTATGGTTCTGAACTCATAGTATGTATTCATGATAAAAAAATTTTTTAACTTTAATATGTAAAACTATATAGGGAAACTGTATGTGTTGAGAGTATATCAACAAGGCGCAAAAATAAATATCCTCGTGATTCAAACACTGTGAAAAATGTGACATCATATTGTATTTTCATGTAATTAGAAGAGCTCTAGAGTAAATGACCATCAGAATAAACTAATACACCTCTTGCAGAGAGGAAGCAGTAGTAACTGTTGATGAACTTGAAAAGACTGTTAACATTATGGCTTAATTTTCCTCTTATATTATCTTACATTTATCCAGAATGCAGTAAACAGAAATCTTCAGCGGATACTAGGACATAAAAATTACGGAAATGTGTTTTTATCATTAAACTTCAGTGCTTTGATTTATGTATCCAGGAACTAAAAACTGGCTGGGATTTTAGCACTGACATAATTTTAAACTAGAATACTTGTTCAGGATAAGTTATACATTTACCAAGTACAATCACATTTGGTAAATACAAACAGGAAAATCTTTAGATAATAGATGATAGATAGATGATAGATAGATAGATAGATAGATAGATAGATAGATAGATAGATAGAATCTAATGTTTGGTTTCTTCNAAGTTATACATTTACCAAGTACAATCACATTTGGTAAATACAGGAAAATCTTTCTTTAGATAATAGATGATAGATAGATGATAGATAGATAGATAGATAGATAGATAGATAGATAGATAGAATCTAATGTTTGGTTTCTTCAAAGACCTTGAATTGGAAACACCATGCATACATTGCGCTGAAGAAAGAACAATATACCATTAATTAGAGTTAAGAAAATGGTGTTACAATCCTGCTAATAAATAATATGGTCCTGCTAGTAAACTTGGGTTGGGCTTGAAACCAAAGACTTTTGAGAATGATAAGCAACATTTATATGTGTCTTTGCAAATAGACTAGAACCTGAAAAGTGCAGGCCAGTAACGTAAAAATGTAACATATTGGCAAAAGGACTTTAAATAATAACACAACTAATTATACATGAAGGCAGATGATATCCCAAAGTACTATCTACTCCAGATCCTCTAATTTCTATTTCCTTAAGAGAAAGTCACCTGTCTCTGCAAGCAATTTTTACCAAAACTTAACTAAAGATGGCACTGTTGTCTCATGTTAACCAGAGGCTAAGCTTCCCAAACATTTATAACAGAAATATTCTCGGTTGAACATAGTTATATTTCAGAACTTACTTTTTATTATGGGTTATAAAGATGTGAATCTTTGGGGAAAATTATGTATTTTATTTCTCACAGAAATGAAATGTTAAATTTAAATGAATAAATGTGGTGATATTTCCATTGAATTCAGGATGTAGACAAAATATTAAATTAGGACACCAATATACTAACGAAATAAACTTCCTCAACTTCTCTTTTTTTTTTTTAACTTTTTTTAATGTTTTATTTATTTCTAGGAGAGAGAGAGAGAGACAGCGTGAGCAGGGGAGGGTCAGAGAGAGAGGGAGTCACAGACTGAAACAGGCTCCAGGCTCTGAGCTGGCAGTCAGCACAGAGCCCGACGCGGGGCTCGAACCCCCGAACCGCGAGATCATGACCTAAGCGAAAGTCGGACGCTTAACCGACTAAGCCACCCAGGCGCCCCTTCAACTTCTCGATCTGAAGTATTGATAATGGAAAAATAAGGTTCGTTAATAATTGAAGATGTTAGTAACAATTTTTCTAAAATGCATCATATCCTTAAAGTTGAAGTTTGTAGGTCTTGAGTTGAAAATATAATTGACACATAGAAGCTGACATATGACTATGTTTTTATTTAAACAAATTGGGTGCCTAAAAATCCACATTTATAAACAGGATACTCATTATTCTGAATTCAAAAGCTGCTTAACTTTCATAAATATTGGCCAACATATTCTTTTAAATAGAAAAATTCCTAGTTCATTTAAATACAATTCGATTCTGAATTTATTTGTTGGCTACTTTCAGCAACAAATGTATTCTACAATGTAACATGTAATTTAATTTTAGCAGCTGCTCATTCACACGTAAAATTGTCAAATGTGCGTTATATCAAAAAAAAAAAGAGGATGAAATTCCTGGAGGCTATTTTTTTCTAGCTAGATGTATAATAATGAGAATATCATTTTGCTGAGGTCCACCAAGTTCTAGGAACTTTACATATATATCTTGAATCTTACAACAACCTTGAAAGAAAGGAGCTATTATTCTAATTTCTCAGGTGATAAATAACTCCATTTCAGACAGCTTAAGGTATGTTGTCTTTCTCCTTTTTATATGAACTTCGGTTTCTTTTCTTTCTTTTTTTGTTTTTATTTTTTTATTAATGTATATTTGGCATACAACATTATATTAGTTTCAGATATACAATGTAATATTTGATATGTGTACATATTGCAAAATGATCACTACCATAAAGCTAGTAAATGTTAAAGAAAACTTAATTCATATTATTGATTTTGTACCATTACCCGACTCTATACATTATACTAGTTCATGAATTATACTACTGTGTTTATTTCAGATATTAATTTTTTAGTGTCTTCTAGAATTTTAACATGTATTCATTAATATACCAAATGTATTAAATATGATAATTTGTCACACTGATTTGTTTACTGGAACTCCATCTGTGGCGGACAACTTGAGGTTGAGAAACTTAACAGATCTTCAGGAAAAATATGATAAGACTCTACAGAAACGTGTATGTTCCGTAAAGAAATATACACTGTTCCCTAAATAAAGACATTAAATGAGGATAATAAAGACCTGAAATTGGTACCATCATATATTATTATTTCTTCCATTCAAAACACCTTGGTAGAAGATTAACTCCCATTTAAAATCCTAGCTGTTCCAGGGCTCCTGTGTAGCTCAGTTGGTTAAGCGTCTGACTCTTGGTTTTGGCTCACCATTCATGAGTTCGAGCCCAACATAGAGCCTGCTTGGGATTCTCTCTTTCCCCACTCTCTCTGTTTCCATCTCAAAAAATAAATAAACTTTAAAAAATATTTAAAAATAAGAATAAATAAATAAACAAAATCCTAGCAGTGCCAGGAACTAGCTATGAGACCATGGAAAACTTCCATAAGCACCCTGTGTTTTAGTGTTCTCTTCTGTAAAGTGTTAATAGTTACAGCATCTCCCTCATAGGTTTATTGTGAGGATTATTGGGTCAATATACCTCCACGAAGCCTCCGACATAAATGTTAGTAGCTACCACCATCAGTACTAAGTCAACTCTACCAGTTAGAAAGCCTCTAAAGGGATAAAAACCGTCTAGTGAAAAGGTTCTGGGCTTTGGAATAAGTCAGACTTAGGTGAAAATCTTTACTCTGCTTCATCCAGCTGTGTAAGTTTAGGCAAATTATTTACAGCATTTAAGCTTCATTTTCTCATGTGTAAAACCATGATGGTGATAACTACTTCCCAAATTTTTGTGAGAATTGAGAATAAAAATATATGGAAAGTACACAGTGCAACAAGAGGTTCATAATAGCACTAGAAAAATCATAATCATAGCAACCAAACTTCTAGATCTCTCCAGTGTTTCCTGTTTTTGCTTACAAAATGCAATCACAGTCTCTTCATTTTTTGTTCAAATAGTAAGTGCTCATTGAACACTTCTGATTTATACATTTTTAACTTTAAATTAAAATTTGTCTTTAGGTACTAAAAAATAGAAATAAGAAATTACCACTTCAACATACTGGTATATACTCATTTTTTTCTGTGTGTACCCCTTTTGCTCTCTGAGTCACTCATATATTTTTGAAGAGTAGTGGCAATTGAGGGTCACGGAGGTCCAACAGTTTATGAAGTCCTCATATTAACAATAATGGATTTCTGTAAGGTAAACACAGGAAGGCCTTTCTGCATCTTTCTTTCCCACCCTTCCTGACCTAGAGAAGGAAGGGGAATGGCCTTGAATGGTGAGATGTGCATCAAGTTTTCCTTGCGCTTTGTTCCTCATATTCCTCTGACTAGAACCAGCCTCTCTCAAGCCACACCTTACACTTGATAGTGGTCCTGCAAGTCAGGTGTGTCCAAGTCGGAGCTCCTAGGTATCTTCTGAGACACATTCTCCTTCTTACCACTTCCACTTCAAAGCAGGATTCATGTCTGAGGCATCTGGGGGGGCTCCATTGGCTAAGCCTCCGACTTCCTCTGGGGTCATGTTACCATGGTTCCTTGGTTTGAGCCCCACATCAGGCTCTGCCTTGACAAAGCCCAGCCAGCTTGAGGTACCTAGTCTCTCTCTGTCTTGCCGCTCCCTTGCCCATGTGCATGCTCTCACTCTCTACCTCTCTCTCTCACTTCCCCTGTTTGGCATTCTTTAGGACTTGGTTGTACAAACTCAAAGTGTCATTTCTTCTTTTCCGAAGTATCCACATTTTACATACATTTACATAATCCACACAACTTACCAATACTGGAAACAAATTTCTAATTATTGTAGAAAATATACACAGAGATTTAAAAACCTGAATTTGTCTAGATGTAAGGGTATTTGCAAGTATTCTGTGCCTTTTTAGATGTTAGAATTTCACCTTGGAGAGTTGAAAAGAAAGCCCTCATTCACTATTCTGACAGCATTGTTCATTGTGGTGCTATCTTTCCTGAGCAACTTAAATGTTTTCACAAATACCTCCTCCTTTATCACTGTGCACTCTTCTATCTTATTGGAATATTATTTAGACACAGGTTTCCCCTGTGAACAAGATCTCCAATTAAATTTAGAGATTTAAATCTCTGTTGTTTCCTTTGCATGATTTAAGATGGGATTACCTCTATTGACTCTAAATGATCACGTTCATGCAGTTAGTATTAGCAAGCAAACACGTGAACAGTTTTTGATAATTAGTGAGAATAGGCAATAATAATAATAATGAGTAGCTTCAGTGTATTCTCTCATTCACTCACTCAACAATAATCGGGGAGTGATTACATTGTGCATAGTTTGCACTGTGGATAATGTAAGATTGAACAGGCAAGATTCGACAGAACTCCCTGTCCTCAAGGGGATTGTGTTCTAGTAGGAAGTCATGTTGACCCTGGAACAACATTGGGTTGAACTGCATGAGTCCATTTTGTGAATTTCTTTTTCTAATGCATCAAATTTCCTGCTCAGGAATATTGAGAGTAGTTTATATTTGAAAAATAAACCTGAATCTTCTTTCACTAGGAGATTATCCTCTTAAATATTTCAAGAACTAACCTTCAAGGTAATACTTTCTCAACGACTTAGACAATTACAACTTTATAACTAGAAAAGTTTTTGGTACACTTCTTAGGTAATCATCAAGTAATACTAACTGGACAAAACATGTTTAAACTAGGCCTAAACAATCTTATAAACCAAGTGGTAAAGATTTTGGAACATAATCAATTCACAAAACAGAAAATGGCACTGGATATTAAATACAAATTGTAAGCAGTAATGTTTTAATAATTACATGATTAATTTACTATTATATATTTACAGAAAATATAAAATGCATGAATAACACTTAGGGTTACATACCTTTGCTATCATTTTTCTCCATTTCTTTTAGTGCTTGAACAAATGTCAGCTGACTTTCAGTGAGAGGCCAACTGTTATACAACACCAAACACTGTATAATGTACTTGTTAACCTGTGATATATAATGTAATGTTTAAGCACAAACAGTAAGAATAAACAAGTATACGTCTAATAATTTATTCATTTAGGTACATAATAAATGCATTTTTCTGGATTGCATAATCACAATTTGATTAAACATTATCAGATGTTCTCCAAAATTTTGTAATGCCAGTCTATAAAATTTATCCTCACCTCCCCCACCAACACCCACCATTATCAATAATATCAATATCAACCTAGTATCAATAAGTTTTGCATCCGTGTTCAACAGTGAAACATTTATTTTACTTTTGTTACTTATCAATTTCAGAATCAGAATTACATTAATCTCTTAAGAAAGACTGGGAACTTTGTATTGTTTTTCTGTTTTCTAGAACAGTTTATTCTTCAGAAGTCTATTAGATCTATCCTGTGAAGCCAGCTGGGTCTGTGACTTTTGGAAAGGAAAAACTTTGATTATCATTTCGGTTTTATTATTCTTTATTATTATTATTTCGTATTTTCTATTTTCTGTTGAAGCAGCATTGACAATCCTCTCTCACTCTTGGAACTTTTTGTCCTAGGTTTTAAATTCACTAGCATAGAGTTGTGTGTAATAGTTTACAGGTTTTTTAATTTCTAAAACTGTTTCTTGCAGTTATACCTCCATCTAGTTTTGGTTCTGTATTTGATTTCTTTTTATTTCATTTTATTTTTCTTTTTACAAGAAGCATGTTCACTTACTAATTTTAAAAATGCTTAGGGTTCATGAATCTTGCTAAATTTTGTTTCTCATTTTATGAATTTCTACCCTCACTTTTATTAAAACGTTTTCTTCTGTTTTCTTTGAGTTATTCTTTGGCACTTTTTCTAACTGTTTTGTTTCAATAGCTTAGCTCACTTGTTTTGAATCATTCATTCTTCCTAATGAATTAATTTAAAAGTGAACATCCCACTGAATGCTGTTTTAGATGTGGCTATAAATTTTTATTTGTATTTTCGAGTTGTTACTGCGTTCTTTGTATTCATGGTTTCTTTTGTGATGTTCTTTGTAACTAAAGAACTATTTAGCGTATTTTACTTTGTTTCCACATTTATGGGAATTTAGGCTGTTATTTACTAACTTCTATATTATTGCACTATGTTCAGATAACACCTATATAATATGGTTTGATTTTTATTGAGGCCTCCTTTATGTGCTATGAAAAGTATAGTCTCAGTTTATTAAGCGCAGTATTCTATATAAATATCTCAAGAATTAAGCTTATGCTTAAAACTTTCAAACCCTAGGGATCATATATGTTTTTTGAGCTTGGTCTATTGGTTTCATAGAGTTGTATATTCAAGTCTTCACCTGTGAATTAACCTTATTTTTCTCTGTAGTCCTAAACCATTTTTGCTTTTTCTTCATTGAGTCTTGATACTTAGGTTATGCTATATGTTAGTTATGGTCATTTTTACTTGCTATATTCTTCCTTTTATTTGTATACAATATCCTTCATGAATTCTATGTGCTGAGATATTGATGTATCATCACAGTTCTCTCAGTTCAACTTTAAACTTTCTGTGCCCTTTTGCTTAAAAGTGTCACTTTTAGATTACTTATAGTTGGATCTTATTTTTTAATCTAACTTTAGTTTTTTCTTTTAATTGATTAATAATTTGTTTTTATTTATTGTAATTAGATTAGGATTTATTTCTGGTTTTTTATTTTCTTATTTATTTCTTATTTATTTATTTATTTTAGTTAGTTAGTTTCCAGTGGATAGATTATGTTTTTTATTATTTTTAATCTTAATTTATTTTTGAGAGAGGGAGAGAGACAGAGCACAAGCAAGGGAAGGGCAGAGAGAGAGGGAGACACAGAATCTGAAGCAGGTTCCAGGCTCTGAGCTGTCAGCACAGTGCCCGACATGAGGCTCGAACTCACAAACCGTGAGATCATGACCTGAGCCAAAGTCAGCTTAACCAACTGAGCCACCCAGGCGCCCCAGATTATGTTTCCTTCTATTGCTTTAAATTATGTGAATTGTCATATATATATATACACACATATATATATGTATATATATATACACATAAACACTTAAGTCACATACAAATATATATATTTGTATGTCATATATATATTTATATATATATAACCTTAAGTCACATACAAATTAGTTTTTATTAATATAAGACCTTTCCCAAATTATAGAGCCTCATAACTCATACGTAACATAATATTTTTAGATCTACATTATAGGGTTAGTATATTAAATTTGCTATATATTTAAAAAAATCCCTGCACAGAGAAACTATTAAATAATGCCTAGTTCCTTAATTATGCTTATACTGGTGGCATTACACTAGTGGCACTGCATATAGAAAGAATCATATACAGGGGGGCCTGGGTGGCTTAGTCAGTTAAGCGTCCGACTTTCACTTGGGTCATGATCTCGCGGTTCGTGGGTTGGAGCCCCGCGTCGGGCTCTGTGCTGACTGCCAGCTCAGAGCCTGGAGCCTGTTTCAGTCTGTGACTCCCTCTCTCTCTGACCCTCCCCTGCTCACGCTGTCTCTCTCTCTCTCTCCTAGAAATAAATAAAACATTAAAAAAATAAGTTAAAAAAAAAAGAAAATCATATACAATTCACTGACAGTTTTTATGGAGAGAATTATTATAATTTTGTCAGATTTTTAGAAGCAATACCATTCATTGAATGATTCTCTTAAATGTAAATATACCTGCTGTGGCATGCTAGCATTTTCTTCTATGGTGGGCACACTGGTAGTTTCCTCATCCAAAATAGGCTGACCAGAGTCTACCATTGCACTTGCAGGTCTACCCCTATAGGATTTCTGACTTCCTAGGGCAGATTTCTTCTTAATGTACAATTCTTGCTCCTTCTTGGGTGAAGTATGCATTGTGAGAATTTGCTTGCTAGCTGAATAGGAGAAATATCACACTTAAGTTAAAATGTGTGAAATGCATAGTTATGACTGACTGTGCTATTTAGGTATATCCTTTTACAAGACACTCAGAGGAATAGGTTAATTTGTTTTGTTTTAATGAGATAAAAAACAACATCACTGGCTTTGGAAATATGGTGTTAAACGAACTTACCACAATAACATGTGACTTGTATAGAGCAATGCATATTCTAAGCAACCACTGATTACATTAATTATGTTATATCAACAAAACTGAGCCTTATACAGCCATATGAAATAAAATATTTTACTATCCCTAGTCCAAAATACATCCCCAAGGACCCAGTTTCTTAGACTGTAAATTTTGTGGGAAATTACACATTGTATATTAACCTTATAGCATGAGTACTGGTAAAGATCTTGTTCCTGAAAATTCTATGAACTGTATTGACATTCTTGAAAATTCCCAGGAGATAAAGCAAAAACCTGAAGAGACCTAGGTTTAAGATTTGTTACTGGGTCACTTCAAAGCCTTCTACATCTTTGCAATGGAGTTTATTTCTTTAGTGGCCACAAATACCGTAGAAGAGTTGCACATAAGTGCCTGCTGGCATTTTGGAATTAAGATATCCCTGCATGAAGAAAACTATGAAATCTGTGTAAAGTGGATTAGAGTGAAGAAAACAGAACCAATTTAAAGAGTAGGAGCATCATTCAGACTAGCAAAATTTAATGGTCCTCTGATGGTTTTCACGTACCAGAAAGAAGATATAAATGGAGTGCAGGCAGATTTGAATGAAAAACCACACGTAGTAATGTGAACTGAGTACTGAAAACAACTGTGGGTATATTCAGGGATGAAGGTCAAATAATGGCAGCAAAGGAAACAGGATCAAAAGAATTGCTTAATTTGTAATTTCACTCAAGTTCGGCCTTACTAATCTAATATAGTACAGTTCCTAGTCTCCTGTATCTATCTAAAGCACTACATTTGTGCGATCACAGTGTAGAGTCTTCAGTTCTCTGCTCCTTGAAATTTTTGCTCATATTGGAAAGGAATATCCCTGAACTACCATGACAACTTGCACATTGTTTCCAGGCTTAATAAAGGAAAATAAAGAGAGGCCTTCTTTGGGTGCATCTATTTTAAAAAAGAAAGAAAAGAAAAAAAACATACAAACAATAGAATATAGGTAAAAAGTTCTTTTTAGTAAGTTGCTTGCACACTTAAGATAATCAACATAAGCACTATTGGGAATGAAAGTTCAGGAAGGATGCTGGCTACAAATTGTTATGCAAAGGTCAACGATAAGATATAGTCAATTATTTAAAAAAAACACAATGGCAGTATTCAGGAAAAGCACAAGGGATTTCTTGTTTTCTTGTTTATAACTTTCTGTTTCAAAATTTTCTACACTGGGAAATGTATTATCTTTATGGTCAGAATCAAGTTACTAAAATAACTGAATATATTCCTCAGTAACTCTGTTTTCCATTATTTCAGAAATAATTTTACTTTATGAATTAATAGTTCTTGTGACTATTACATTGAAAGTAATAACTTCAAAACTTCTGTTAATTTTAATACATAAGAGTATTTTCTAAAAAGAATGAATGAAGGATAAAAGAACAGTGAAAACTTCTTTTAAAATAATAAAAAATATTTCTTATTCAGAATTCTAAGAATTATATTATTATTATCTAATATCTTCAGAGACTAATTTGACACACAAATGCAATCAATGTTTTTAAAAACATTTTACTATAATTTCAGGTTTTACAGATTTAATGTTTATTTAATATTTTCTCTTAAATAAACCATTTAAAAATCAGTTATGTGAAGATAAATATCTACTTATGGATCTAAATAACAAATTTAAAAAAAAAAAACACTTACATTGGGAGCTCACAGTTTTTTCACTCCCCAAGAAGTTAATTGCTGGGATTATAGCTTGGCCTTTCCCAGTAGAGCTGACAATAGTTTCTTCATTTTCTAAGATCTGTAGCTTGATGAAAGTATCTGATTTAGACGTGCGTACCTGCACTGTAACAGGATGTGGTGAAGCAACTTTAACTGAATACCTATAAGGAAAAACATTTGACTTGTAAGCAATTTATTGATCTCCCCTTTAAGTCAGTAAAAGAAACTGTATAATCAGCTGATATGATAATCTAAAAGTAAAACCATTTTGTAAAATTGATCCAAAACCTAGAAATATTATTGCTATTGTAGACTTTGACAGAAGATCTCAATATACTATGGTAAAATGAAATAGGTATAGGACATTTATTAACATCAATTCCCAAACAGGAAATTCAACTTTTTGTTTGTATATGATAAGCACTTATAAAACATGATAGATCTGCAAACCACTGACACATCAGAGCTTTCCATTATACCCTCCTCTCCTGTTGGACAACAGCATCCTTCAAAGCTTACATCGTTTACTATGTTTTCTTTGACTCATAGAAATACAGAGAAATCAAAATTAGTACCCACCGCCTATACTCTTGACCATGCAGGTTAGGAACCTTTTACAAAAAGAAAAAATGTGTAGTATATTGCCATCCAAACCTCTCCCTTACTGCTACTGAGGAGGTTCTTGGTGTGTTTTTTTGTTTGTTTGTTTCTTTTATCTTGGTTTATTTTTTTTTTTTGGTTGTTGTTTTGTTTTTGTTTTTTTACTATTTTAGGTGAATCTTCATAAATGTTCAGGACCCTATCAACTTCCAATTTGTCTATAAATTTGCTTTTCTGTGTATCCTTTTTCTCCTGTATCTTAAACCTCCTCATTTTTTTTAAGTTTATTTCTTTTATTTATTTTGAGAAAGAGAAAGAGAGGGAGAGTGGGCATTGTTGCCTTTAAGGTGAAATCTAAATCTCTTGCCTTATGAGGCCCTTTAGGAAAGGGCTTTTCCAACCTTTCTGGCCTTACTGCTTGCCATCGCCCCCTAGAACTCCACTTTGCAAACAAGTATCTTCAGTTCCCTGAAAAGGTCACACACTCTTTAATTTCTGAAATCTCACATATGCTTATGAGGCAGTTCCCTCCACACCTTCCCCCCACTCTGCTTGACAGCTTTGGGACCAGCTTGTAGGACTAATTTAGGTATTGGGTTAAATACCACTTCTTAGTCTATTAGTGGTCCTGCAATGTGATACAATGGTTTCCTATCAGAGTAGTTAAAATATCTTATCACAATTGTCATTTTTAATTGCTGGTGTATTTTCCTCCTACTTATTTTCTTTATTCCCTTGCTTTCTAATAGCCAATATGCAGATATAGGACAAGAGGTAGATGGATTAAAAAGAGAATTTTTGCTCCTTCTATTACCTTCAGTTCACATGTTTTCTTTTAGTATTCTTTCTAAACTTTTAGCTAAATATAAAATATATAAAGAAGTATAAAAATAAAACATATGCTTGAGATATACTATATACTGTTCTGTAATTTAATTTTACTACTGAATATTTTACATTGCAAAAATGTATGCATGTTTTTTAAAAGAAAAAAAGTTTTAAAATAAAAATAAATAAAGGGGCACATGGATGGTTCAGTCAGTTAAGCATCCAACTTCAGCTTAGGTCATGATCTTGCAGTCCATGCTCTATGCTGACAGTTCAGAGCCTGGAGCCTGTTTCAGATTCTGTGTCTCCTTCTCTGTCTGCCCCTCCCCTGCTCACACTCTGTCTCTCTGTCTCTCTCTCTCTCTCTCAAAAATAAATAAACAATTTTTTAAGTAAAATTAAAAAAATTCTAATACAAATAAATAAGAATTAGAGGCAAAAATCAGCCAAAATACAATAAATTATATTTGTGCATATATTGTCAAATAGACTTAGGTGTTTCTTTAAAAGACAAATTTACCAATACATATCAAATCTTTAAAACATATAATCTCTTCAAAATAATACATATTTATATAATAATCAATAATTTACTTTAATATTTATAATAAAATGTGCCTATCATATCTCTATTAATAGTGTGGCAAATATAGACACGTGAAATTTGTACTAAAAACAAAAAATTACCACAAATTGTTGTATATTCATACAAATGATTACTATGTAATCAAGAGTTTACAAAATGTCTTAATGGCACTGGTAAGTAAGTACACTGTAATGTTAAGTAAAAAGGTCAGATTATGGGGGCACCTGGATGGCTTAGTTGATTGTCTGACTTCAGCTCAGGTCATGATCTCACAGTTCTGAGTTCCAGCCCCACACTGGGCTCACTGTTGTTAGCACAGAGCCCTCTTCGTATCTTCTGTCTTCCTCGCTCTTCGCCCCTCCCCCACTCACCCTCTCTCTCAAAAATGAATAAACATTTATTTTTAAGACATTAAAAGTTAATTAACAAAACTTAAATTATGCTATGCTTTTAATAATGATAAATTGTGACTAGAATAAAACACTCTAAGAAAGTACAATAGGTTACTAACGGTGATCATTTCTAGGTTGTTTGATTACAGGTGACATTTACTTCCTTTTTTTTAAAGTTTATTTATTTTTATTTTGAGAGAGAGAGAGAGAGAGCACATGCAGGGTAGGAGCAGAGAGAGAGGAAGAGAGAGAGAGTCTCAAGTAGGTTCTGTGTTGTCAGCGTGGTGCCCAATGTAAGGCTTGAGCTTATGAACTGTGAGATCATGACTTGAGCCAAAATAACAAGTCAGATGCTCAACCGACTGAATCATCCAGGTGCCCTACTTCCTTAATAATATATTTACATCTTTATAATTAGCTGTAGTCAAGCCCAGAGCCCTGTGTATCTAGAGGCCTGTGTATCTCTGGCCGCAGTCACTGAAGGACAATATGTCAGCACCTATCTGGTGGCCAAAAAATGCCAATTTCAGGTTTTTCCCTCTTGTCATATACTTATACCTGAATAAAATTTTCTTATCATTGGGTATGTAGTAATCTCTGATTTCCTTTATGGTGAAGGTATTGGATGGGGAGTCTCGAGATAGGCATGGGAGTGGAGTATAAGAGCCAATGAGGCGTAGTTTCCATCGTGAGGACAATACATATGTGTCACCAGTAAATGCTTCAGCCACGAATGTGTAGCCTTTCTAGAGGAAAGAATTAGATAGAAGTAAGTCACACCATTACTGGTCTCTCAAATCTACAACATATGGCTTCACAGTATTAAATGCTTTATTACCTTGATATATGTAAATATCCTAGACCTCTTGATAAATGAAAATTACTAGCATTAGGTTTTGAAATCCCTTTTAGAAAGTCCCATCTTATAAGTTTTCGGAAAAGATGAGGAACTCTAACACTTCTGTTTGTGTGGTTCCCAATCTATAACACAAAGTGTGTAACACTGGTAAAGGATTTCTTCCCTTCAATTCTTTTAATGCTTCCTTAGGCAGATTTTTGTTATCACATAATCCTAGAGTATCCCAATAACCTCCTACTTGATTTCCCTGTTTTTTATTTACAAGGTGAGAAAAGCAGGAGTGCTCAGGGAAGTGTAGTTCCCTTGAAATGCCAAACTGCAGTTAAGCTATCAAGTATACTCAGTATACTGAGGGAGACACAGAGTACGAAGTAGGCTCCAGGCTCTGAGCTGTCCGCACAGAGCCCAACATGGGGCTGGAACTCTCAAACTGTGAGATCATGACCTGAGCTGAAGTTGGATGATCAACCTACTGAGCCACCCAGGTGCTCCAAGACACTTCTAATAAGGGAGAAAAATATAGATTTGGATTCCTTGCTTCTGATGCAAAGGACACTCTTTGAAGTGTTTAAATGTCCAGAAACAAAAATAAGAAATACATAAGACAGAATGAATTCAACACATTGCAATAAACATCTAGGAATATTAACCAGAATTATAATACTCATGAGATGAGAATTGTTACACCAGTAAAACCCTTTTGACATTATATTTGGGGCAAGGAACTAAAAGAAGATAAATCATATATGCTAAAGTATTTTTACCTGCAAAGTATAATGCACAGATTTACTGCTGTTTTCATTATTATGTGTTTGTAGTACTAATGCATTAAGGAAACAAAACAAAATTATATGACTCTGATTTTGTGTTTGTCTAGGCTCAGAAAATAATTTTAAGAAGGAAAAAGAGAGTTATAAAATAGTAGGATAGATATGGGTAAGTGAAAGTCTAAAGCTAAACCAGCAATAGGCCTTTAAGAGAGAATCTGAATATTCTAAACAACTTCAAGACTTCTGAGTAACAGTAACATAATATTTAAATATTTGCAAAAGACACATATAATAAAGGACCATTATCCAAAATATACAAAAACTCTTAAAACTCAACAATAAGAAAACAAGCAATTTGGTTTAAAAAAAATTAACAGACATGTCACCAAAGAAAATACACAGATGGCAAATAAGCACGGAAAAAGGTGGTCCACATCCTACTTTATCAGAGAAACTCAAACAACCATGAGATACCACTACACACTCATTAGAACAGTGAAGATCCACAACACTGGAAGTATCAAATGCTGATGAGGATATAGAGGAACTCTCATTCACTGCTAGTGGGAATAAAAAATGATGCAGATACTTTGAAGCGTACCGTGGTGGTTTCTTACAAACTACACATATGCTTACTAATCAGTCCAGCAATAGTGCTCCTTGGTATTTACAGAGAAGAGTCGAATTGTGTCCATACAAAAACCTGCACACAGATGTTCTTAAGTGCTTTAGCCAGAGTTGCCATGACTTGGAACCAGCCAAAATGTCCTTCGGTAAGTGAATCAATAAACTTTGATACATGCAGACCATGGACTAGTGTTATTAAAAAGAAATGAGCTATTAAACCAGAAAAAGACATGGACAAAATGTAAATGCATGTTTTTAAGTGAAAGAAGCCAATCTGAAAGGATTATATACTATAAGATTCCAATTCAATGACATTCTGGAAAGCAAATCTAGGCAGACAGAAAAAAGGTCAGGGATTGCAAGGGGCTGGAGGAGGGAGAATACACAGGCAGATCACAGAGGATTTTCATGGCTGTGAACACACTCTTTCTGACACCACAATGATGGATACATGTTATTTTACATTTGTCCAAACCCACTTGAATGAACAGCACCATCACGGAACCATAATGTAAACTACAGGCTTTGGGAGGTTATGATGTGTCATTGTAGAGTGATCAGTGTAATAAATGTGGCACTCTGGTGGGGCTTGTTGATACTGGGGGAGGTTATGCATGTGTGGGGGCAGGACAATTATGAGAAATCTCTGTACTTGCCTGTCAATTTTGTTGTGAACGTAAAACTGCTCTTATTTATTACTAAAACTTGTAATGAAGTCTTAAAAATTTTTTATTCATATTTTTAAGCCCTAAAACTACTCAAAAGAGCTGTTAGGTTTTTTATGGAGTTAGTATTTTTAAAAAATTTACTATTCACTCCTATAAACTAGTATTCATGTTTTAATTTGTGCAAAATAATTCGCAGAATTGTAAGCTGAAATGAACTTTCAAAGTCAATTACAGCCATAGCTCAAAAAGAAAAATGAAAAGATTCAAAATCATCCAGCCAAAGAATGAAGGATTAGAAAAAAAAATGTCCCAACTTGCAGAGTAGGTATATACTACCTTTTGTTATCCTTCCCTCTTAGAGAAAATAGCCAAAAACACAAAGATGAGATTCAAATAGAGAGGCAACATGATTTGAGTGATCATCAGAGATTAAAGTTTACCATCCAGCAGGAATAAGGTGTCAAGTGTGTTTTAAGGAAATTTTGCAGCCCTAGAAATCCCCAGGGGTGGTGGGTAAGGAGTGGCCATGTAATCACAATCTTCTGAAATATTTAGGGATAGAATAAAAATCCAGAGGGAAACTGAGGCGACCCGCTGATTTGATCAAATAACAGGACTAAATGAATCCTTTAGCTCCATTTCCATTTTAAGAGTTTATATGATTTTATGACTTTAATAAGAATTTCCAATGCTTTACTTTGGTCATACTTTCTTTGGAGAGAAGAAAAACTGAGAGCTGAGAGGCAAATGTTCTAGCACTCATGTTAAGTACCTAAGGCGGTCAAATAAATGGGGCTTTTGTAGAAAAAGACCAGGACTCTTATTCCTCTGTTAAGTAGATTGAAAGCACATCTGGTCTACCTTCTCCTGGAATCTTGCAAGGTGCTGACTTCTCACTGTTATTGTATCATATGGGGAGAATACATTTTCACCTACCTTATTCTTGGTATAATGATAAGGCACCACTTTTTGGAACACCTTTGGCACTTGTTCCATTGTGTCATTATTAACAATATGCAGCATGCAGACTGGAAGGGTGGTATATACTTTGGGAAGCAAAATCATGTCTTGAGGAACCAAAAATGTTTCTCTGTAATTACAAAAGCATGAACTTTCTCTTGACATGAATAGTAAAATGAGTTTGAAATTAGATTTAATGCCAAGAAATAAAAAAAAGGAAGTGTAAAGTTTCAAATAACAAAGTGTACATATTTGTTTTTTAGTTATTAATATACTTTGCCATATAAATGCAAACCCTTTAAAAATCCAATTCTATAAGTAACTTGTGGCTTTTACCTAATAGTATTACTTAAAAATGAAATTATTTCTATATAAGAAGCACATCTATTTATTATATTTTTATAATACACATAAAATTTCTAATAATTAACTTCATATTCTTCATATTTTATTTAAAGAAACATGGATAAAAATTCCTATAATATCTTAATAATGTGTAGCAGGTGGGGAAGAAGTGCTAACTTGTGAAAGCAACCTAAAAGTTTGTATTTTCACCACTAACCATAAATAAAACTATACATATGAATATTGCATGCCATTCAAAGGTGACATCATATGACAATTTATGATAGCCTCACCTGAATACTATAAACCAACTATTTGGTGGCTGGTCTGCATAAGTCACAGTATAGTCAGCAAAAACAACTTTAGTTTCTTCATCTTGATAGCATGGATAAGATTCAACAGACTTGCACTTGCTTTTAAACATTAGTCTAGAAATGTAAAAATAGTTTAAGTTGCAACGACAAAGGTAGCTTCTAAAATAAACTTTATTTCCAAAAATAAATAGGCAACATAGCAAAAAATACCACAGTCTGCTGTTGGCTGGATTGAGTCCTTAGTCAAAGGCTGAGGACTCATGGTGCATGGCCCCCAAGTAGGGGAGCCCACTCCAGGTCAACCATGAAGGATGTCTCTCAATGATCTCTAAAGCTATCTGAAGTTCTTAATCAAAGGTGAATTTAATTCATGATTAAGAAAGTAATTAACATTTCTGGGTAGGAAATCAGCACCAAAACTCAAACTATAAGGGTAGGAAAAAGAGGAACAGGAAAAGTAGCAATAAAACTGGGTGCAGGTCACTGAAAGTCTGGAAATGACATAAGGAATTGATACCAAAATATAGTTTAAAGTAAGGAATGGGAATGCTCAAAACAAACTGAGGTCTGATGGGGTTGGGGGTGAGGGGAAGGGGGGTGATGGGCATGGAAGAGGGCACTTTTTGGGATGAGTACTGGGTGTTATATGGAAACCAATTTGACAATAAACTGTTAAAGAAATAAATAAAGTAAGGAATGGATTTGCAAAGAAAGATTCAAACAAACAAACAAAACACTAAGGACATGAACAAAGGGAGAATGTCAGAGTTTTCCTTCTACATGATTTCTGGCCCAGAAGAGTATGGTGTATGCAACTGGCTAAAAGAATTATGGGTAGAGGTTTCTCCATGTTTCCTCCTGGAAGGCTGTGGCATATCTCAGAGCATGATGAAAGTGATGTGAACGATCCTTATGTCCTTACCCTCCCACTCTGCTAGGAACTGGATCTAGCTTCAGTAGCACCAGGAATCTAGGGTCATTGGAATAATGTCGATGGAATTAGCTGGAATGGAAGCCATCATGGCTATAGAAAATGGTTCTGTATTAGAGCTCTAGGCAGAACTAGAGGTTTTCTTGTTCTCCAGAAGGCAGACGAGTTACCTGTACTGTCAGTGAGAAGCAAAGCCATGGAGAGTTTTATGGGGGTAGAATCCACATGTTTCATTTGATCATTAGTCTTTGATGATGGGAGAAAATTGATAGATTTGCCCTTGGGGGAGTTGGGAGCCTTTTAGGTAGTCATGAGAACCAAGATTGACCACATATCCTGGTTTGCCTGGGGCATCCTGGTGTATGCTCATAATCCTGACATAATTATTAATAGTGGTTCCTCTGTTCCTTTTGGAAAAGTATCCCAGTTCAAATGACAAAGACCCCGATCACCTTAACTAAGAACTATATGTGATGGTCTTTCAATGCAGAGCACCACTGCCAATCACACGGGAACTGGCCTAACCCAAATGTAGGTGTTTGCTGAGCCAAAGCAGCAGCTAAGCAGGCTACCTCGGGAATTGACTACAATGGGACCAGCCACCATTCTAAGATAATTCCAGTTACTATTCCCATTATACATTTCACACTTTTTCATAAACCTTGGGATATTCTAATGCATATAGGGCCATCAAAATCCTGATATACTGTATAGGATATCTTCAATGACCGGGAGAAATATTCCTGACAGACTTGAAAGATTTTAACTTTGCATCCTAGGACAGGAAGAAAGTTATATCCATAAACTGAGCCTTGCCTATAGTTCACTTGAGGAAGTTTTGCCCCTTAAGATCTCAGGATGTAAGCCTAAGCTCCAGGACCTCAAAGTTTCTCATTCAGTAGTAATAATAAAGCAGTATTGATAATAGCTAATGTTCTGTAATGACTCAATTTGTTGCTTGTGCTAAGTACTTTTCCTATGTTACTCTAATTTATCTTTACATCCTTATAAAGGAATAGTACATGAGGTACATATTTTCCCTATATTAAAATTATTTCCCTATATTAAATATTATTAATAAAATTTTAATTTTAACTTCAGAAAGAATAAGAGACTTTGCCCCAGGTTACACATCTGATGATATAGCTGTGGTTAGTATTAGGTCTTATACTGAAAGATGGGCTTTTGACCAAATAAGAGAATCCAGCTAGGATGAGGAGGTAGCTTTGGATCTCCCCGTATTTAAATTTAAAGAACAGTCAGCCATATCAGTTTCATCCATCTGAAAGATGTGGGTCTAGAACTCAAACTATGAAAGAGTATGACCTCTGTATTGGATATTCACTGAATTTCTAAGAAATGCTCTTGGCCATGGTGGAAAGAGCACCTGGAGAGAATAGGAGCCCCCGATATAGTTCTTCTTGTGTTTCAGAGACACCTACACCTCAAATACATCAACTCCCAAATAGGGTAGCTTGTGTTTTTGACACTTCGTTTACATGAAAACTACATGGAATTTCTGGCCCAGAGATCTTCTCCACAGTGCAAAGGCAGGTTAGAGAAGAAGGGTTGTGTCCTTTCTTTGTGTCCATTCAACTGGAATCTTAGGCAAAAGAGTTGCCCTTTTAAATATTTTTATTGTTTATTTATTTTTGTAAGAGACAGAGTGTGAGCGGGGGAGGGTCAGAGAGAGAGAGAGAGAGAGGGAGACACAGAATCTGGAACAGGCTCCAGGCTCTAGGCTGTCAGCACAGATCCAATGCAGGGCTTGAACTCATGGAATGTGAGACCATGACTTGGTCCAGAGTCAGACACCCAACCCACTGAGCCATCCAGGCATCCTGAGAGTTGCCCTTTTAGAAAATATGTGCTGGAGCAAAATGTTAGTCAAGCTGGATGGTCAGGTATTGACAGTATCTGTGAGCCAGGATTAGGGAGCGATGAATGAGACTCACTCTCAGAGTTACACAAACACTATAAAGATTTGGATTTATTTTCTGTGTTTAAAATTTTTATATTTGGTCCACTGTGAGATTTTTCTCATTATTTTTAGGTTATTTAAAATTTTTATATATTTTCATACATAATTTTCTATTGGTCTCTTACTATAAGTGGAAATCCAATTGTTATTTTATATTGACTTCGTATCCAGCAACTTTGCTTAATTCTGTCATTAATTCTAATAATTTTTCTGCAGATTTTTAAAAAAACTTTCTACATATACAGTCTCATTATCTATAAACAGTGGCGGTTTTATGTTTTCCCTTCAAATACTAATAACTTTTATTTTGCTTTATTGCCATTTTGTGCTTCTCAGAATTATTCGAGGATCATCTTGAATGGAAGTAGTCAGGCAGACGTTTTTGTCTCATTTCTAAAGTTGAGAAAAAGCTTTCAAAATTTTACCACTAATCATGTTTGTAGTAAGTTTTGAAAATACTGGATACCAATAACACATTAGTGAAAGACTTCTCCAGTCTAATTTTTCTAAAAACAACAACAAAAAATTTTCAATTTGTGTTAAATACTATCAAATGTTTTTTTTTCCCTTAACCTATCTGCAGGACCAAATGATTTTTTTCATTTCCCTGTTAATGCAATGAATTAAAATGACAAGTTTTCTAATATTAAACCACCATTTTATGTCTAAGATTGGGAGACCCACTTGATTATAAGATATTATCCTTTTTATTTAATTCCAATGTCGATTTGCTAATATTTTATTCCATATTTTTGCACCTATTAAAAAAGGTGATTATGGGGTGCCTGAGTGGCTCAGTCGGTTGGATGTCCGACTTCGGCTCAGGTCATGATCTCACGGTTCGTGGGTTCGAGCCCCGCATAGAGCTGTGTGCTGACAGCTAACTCAGAGCCTGGAGCCTATTTCAGATTCTGAGTCTTGCTCTCTCTCTCTGACCCTCCCTTGCTCATGCTGTCTCTCTTTGTCTCTCAGAAGTAAATAAAACATTAAAAAATAAGTGATTGGATGGCAATTTCAAGAGGGTGATTGGTTTGCAATTTCATTTTCTTTCTGCCTTTGTTGAATTTTTTAAATCAAGATTATGAATTGGTTAATGTTTCCTCCTTTTCTGTTCTCTAGGAGATTTGTGAGATTAATCTTATTCTTCTTACAATCATTAGTTGGTTCATTAGCATATTGCTAGAAAGGATACTATGCATCCCTCCCGTTAGAGTTTCATCTGAATTATTACTTATACCATTTCTGAAATAATGCTATAACGTTAGAACTCTTTAAAACCTTTTACCCAATTTCTACATTTTTCATTGCTAAGGTCATGAAATTTACTCGTATATGTAGCTATTGGTTGATTGCCCTTTGAAGATAATATGCATTAAATTTCTGGCTCTTTGAAGGTTTTTCTCTCAGCCTTTGTTTTTCAGTAGTTTGACTACTGTGAGTCTAGATGTTCTTTTGTTTGTATCCTTTCTGCATGGGGTTTGCATGCAGAGTCTCCAGAAAAAAAATGAGTTCATGTGTTTTAGGAGTTTGGGAAAGGTCTCAGCCATTATCTTTTTACATTCTGGGGCTACAATTACAATAGCAAACTTTCTGAACATATTCCACATGTCCCTTATGCTCTTTTCTTATTTCCTACTCACTTTCCTCTATGCTTCAGTTTGGATACTTTTCTATTGCTCTGTCTCCAAGTTCAAGTTCACCAATCTTTTCTTCTGTTCTGACAAATCTTCTGTTAAACCCACCAAAAAGGTTTTTTTTAAGTTTATTTATTTATTTTGAAAGAGAAAGAGGGGAAGAGGGGCAGAAAAAGGGAGGAAGAGAGAATCCCATTCCCTGCACTTTCAGTGCAAAGCCTGATGCAGGGTTCGATCTCATGAAATTTGAGATCAGAACCTGAGCCAAAATCAAGAGCTGGACACTTAACCGACTCAGCCACCCTGGTGCCCCAAATCCACTAATAAGTTTTAATATTAGTTGTTAAAATCTTCATTTATGTTATTTCTATTTGACTGTGCTTTATTAATCTAAATATTTGATCTATTTTCTCCTTATTCTTTATTTTCTTTGGCATTTCCATTATAGTTAACTTTTGAGATTTTGTTCACTAACTCCATCACCAGGAGGTCTACTTTTATGTGTGTGTGTGCGTGTGTGTGTGTGTAAATTATATATATTATTATTTCTCTTAGTTTTGCTCAGATTATCATGTCTCTCAGATATGGTTTGTGGCTATAGTACAGTTTAGCTGAGGCTCAGTCTACTTTTGGTTTACCTCTATTTTTAGAGTGTTGACCTCCAGATATTTCAAATGACAACTGTAATTGTTTTCTGGAATCCCCTCCCCCAGAAACTCTGACCTTGGTCATCTCCACACCACAGACTTCAAGAAACTTTGCTCAAGAGAGCAGAGGCTTTCTGCCTAGAGTTTAAGTATAATTAAGACAAACCAAAAATAGTAAGCAGCATAGAAATGTTTCAGAAGTATTGTAGAAGTTCAGAAGCAGTAGTATGTGATTAGGAAAATTCAATGAACGTGGTCACATTTGAAGAGGAACTTACAGGACACAAAGATCCTGTAATTTAAAAAATTCATTATATTGCTTTACCTTAAGAGAGAAACTGCATACTGTTCTGTATTAGGTTCCAGTATAGCCCAAACTTTTTGAAGAATATCTGCAACACTGGTATTTTCCTTTGTGTCTAAAAATAACCATTAAAAATAGCAATAGAAAAGCTGTAAGAGCCTGAAAGATCATCTTGTTCAAAACCCTCCTTTTACAGATAAAGAAGCTGAAATTCATGAGGTGCTATCCAAAGCGATAGGCTTTATTAGCAGCAAAATCGTGTTAAAAATATAAAGCTATGAACTTCCTTGCCAACAGCTATGCTCACCATTTTATGCTGTTTCACTTCATCTTTAGTGTAAAAATGATAAAGTGCTCTTTGATCTAATTGAAGATTGTCATCAAAGAGTTTTATATCAGGAGATCTTTTATCACACCAAAAGTTCCTTATGAGAGCTCTGATGTCAGAAAAAAAAATCAACCATTTTTCAAAAAAAGAAACAGTGGATAATGGGATTCCACTAAAGTTCCATTCCATAATCCACCTTGGTCTGGGAGTAGGTGATTTGGCAAGAAAATTGCAAATCCATAGTAAATGGCTCAAATTTAACATGCCAGAAACTGACATTTTCCCCTAAATTATCCTATTTTAATTTCCTCACAGTACTTACCAGTATCTGAAATTGGTATCTTAATATATTTACTTGCCTCTTATATGCCTACCCCCACTGGAACACAGATCCATCAAAGCAGAAACTCTGTCAGTTTAAGTGACTTGAAAAAGGTCAGAATTTAGAACAGTGCTGTGCGCCCAAGTTATTCAATAAATATCCATTGCATGAAAGTAATGCAAACAACTACTAAAACATTAAAATGTTCAAGTTTTTGTCTCTAAAAAGAGAAAGAAAATCATTGCTTGAATATAATTTTTACAGAATATGTGGACAACAAAATGGATATTTTACTATATATTTAATTTGATATATTTATCTTTACTTTTTCTAATAGAATAATTTCAAAACCAAGCAACAGTATATTTTTTCCATCACACAACTATACAATGTTGTTTACTTTTTTTAATGTTTACTTGTTTATTTATGCATACTTGCATACAGGATACTTGCATACGGGATCGGGGAAGGGGCAGAGATAGAGGGAGACAGAGAACCCAAAGCAGCCTCTGCACTGTCTCCACACTGTCAGCACAGAGTCCCACACGGGGCTCAAACCCACAAACTGTGAGATCATCACTTGAGCAAAAGTTGGAGGCTTAACCAACTGACTCACCCAGGTGCCCCTACAATGTGGTTTATTTATTTTACATTTGTGTATCTGCAGTGTTTACTGCTGATGTGAACATTTTGATTATTCTCATTAAATACTTCAAATAGAAACACTTCACAACAAAATGTTTCATTATATACAAAGAATTAATTCTATTGGAAATGAGGCTTTTCTCATGGAAATATCAACAAAAATTGCAGAATAAAAATGGTTAAATATGATGTGTACCTCTGCAGTGTTTTGTTTTAAACTGATTAAAAGCTAAAATAAAATAAGCCTTTTCACAAAAACAGTTTATTATATATAAACAAATAAGTTGATTTAATAGAATACACTTCAAACGCATTCTGTGCTTTCTAAATATATGTCACATGGATACGTGAAAGCTTCTTTCATCCAATTCATTCATTTACTCATTCATTCATTTCTTTGAAAAATGGTTTAGAAATGTAAAAACATCCATGGCTTAGTTGAAGTTGAGTATTGTGGCATTCTGCTAGGCTTTGGAGATATATAAAGAAGCAGATCTTTTAAAGAACTCATAATAGACTGGGAAACCATAGCTGATCATTCACTCACTCATTCATTCTTCAAGCACATATTTGTTGTATGCTTACTCTGTGCCATGCACTGTGCTAAATTCTGAAAACAAGAGTGAGTGAGCTGGCACGCATTCTGATCTCAAAGCATTTTAGTATTTATAAAATTAAAAAAAAAATAGCCAAATCATAAAGTAAGAGAACTCCAAAATGCTTTTCATTAACACACAAATATTCATTCTTACATACACAAGGGCATTTTATAACTGATAGAAAAATCATACCTGGTGTTCTAGCTTTCATAAGTAATCTGACATAAGTTCCTCTCCACATGGCTTGGATTTTAATTGCTGCTGCTACTTCCTCAGGAGAATATTCTTTATCACTTACCGGTACACTGTATTTCACGTCTACCCATTCTGCTGGAAAGAGAAAACCTCAGGATTGAGGGTTAGATTTAATCCCTTCCTAAATTTTCAATGCTTTTAACTGCTGAAGTCCCCTGACATAGAAAGTGCCACAACGATAAATTTGTCTTTATATTTTAGATTGTGCTCTGCAGGTGGTCCTTTTATAGAATGTAAACTTTCTGGAGAAGGGGAACACTAAACATTGACACCCGAGTGAGCTACGCACTATTCATTCTTCTGTGGACGTGGTGAGCCGTTTCTCTCAAAATTTAAAGAAAATGTTTAAATGGCATAGGGACAGCCAGAAGAAGAAGGTTGAGTTGTGAGGTTGTGGACACATGGCAGATTCTTGGAGCCCATGGGCTTCCCAGGGCACGGCTTGAATTCTCCGCCTGTCAGTACAGAGTCTTATGCCACAAAAACTTTGGGCTTTTCTCAAATTGTTTGTCTTATATAAGGCTAGAAATTCCTTTGTCAAACAAATATCTAAAATTATTCAGTACCTAAAGAAGCGTCTTCTAAGGAGGAATCAAGTAACTCTAAATCCAGAACCAAAGCACGGAAGGCAAATTTAAAGTTGGGAGGAAGTTTTGCTACTTGAGTTTTTTTCATTAAGCGCCATAAAGAAATATGAAAAACCTGAAAAAGATAAAATACATTAGTACATTTTTTAAACCAGGAAAATGCTATGGCCTAGCCAGAGAGGCTCTAAAGAACTTTAGATACTGT
>NW_027532015.1:5807266-5823269 GCF_008692635.1 Crocuta crocuta
CCTTAAAAAAACTAGAGAAAAACTAAAAAAAAAAAAAAAAAAAAAAAAAACAACAACAACAAAAAAAAACAACGTATTTTTCAGATGCACAATATAACAGAAGACCTCAAAGTGTCATTCACCCAGTAAGAGCTCAAAATTACTTATCATCTGACTATTTTGTTTTCTAAGACTTCATTTTTTTTTTTTAAGTAATCTCTATACCCAATGTGGTGGGGCTTGAACCCACACCCTGAGATAAGAAGTCACCTGCTCTACTGACTGAGGCAGCCAGGTGCCTCTCATCTGACTATTTCCAATTTCATAACACGTAATCACTACAATGTTTATAATGTATTCTCACAAAATATAACTGGTTGAAGAGATATAGTGTAAGGTGAAAAACCTGGCCCATGTGCTTCAGCAAGTTAAATACTTTATTTCATTGATTCTATAATACCATTCCAATAAGACCCACTATGGTTTCATGTGCTACCAAAAATGAAAATATGCTGTTTAGAGTTTTTATCACTTTCTTAAGTTCATCAATGAGTATTCACTTCTTATCGAAAAAGCTCTTTTAGATTTATTTAGACAGACATTTTTCATCATATATCACACTTAAGCATACGTGAAAAAATAAAATAATCTACATAAGATGGTTAAGTATTCTGAAAACATTCATATTCAAAATCTTGTAAATCACTTTTTGAAAATACTTAACATTCATGTTTTCCTGCATAATTTTGTCTTTTTCACCTTTTTTGTCTTGATAGACTGAGGGACTCCATTTACCCAGTCATGCCACTAAGAAAAACAACCAAGCTCCAGAGAAGGGTATGGGGAAAATCCTTCTCCTTTCATGTTTCCTTGAGAGGCTCAATAATGTCATTTAATTCTCTTCCCCCAAGGATTAGGCTTTTGTCAAATACACACATTTCTTTTGAAGTGGTGACAATATGGACCCTATGAACAAGTCCGGGTGTAGGCGGAAAAATTCGAAGGCCACCTGGCCAGCAATGATTGTAAGGAACCACCAATTTTAAGACATACTCTGATTTCCTCCTGATGTTGAAATGTGAAAAGAAATGTACATCTTCGATTTGGTGAAATACAGTGCCCTTCAAAGGCCTATAACTATTGTACTTCCTGCTTCGTCCATATTTTCTGACTATACCTCACCCTTCCCCATATATTTAGAGACAGAGACCTAATGTTACAATCTGTATTTGTAGCTTCTCCATCAGCTGACAATGGCGGCCAAGCCTGCAAGCAACCATCTAACCCAAGCTAAGCAAATCATTATTACTTTGGCTGAATAATTTGAAATCAGGATCAAGACATTCTAAACTGGCCTCATATGGAAAAGTGATGTAAATCAGGGGCCATTTTTTCCATGATATGCACTTAGGGGTAGAGACACCATGTGAATGAGAGAAAACAAAATGAAGAAGGTAAGTTCTAAGGGCTATCTATATGCTCTTTGAAGTTCCTCACTGTGTCATTCCTATCCTGAGATGTCAGCAAGATTTCCCTGTATCCTTATCATAAATTAATATATCCAGCTCCTTGTTATGACTTAAATGAGTTAGATATGTTTTTTGTGATATGCTAATAAAATATCCTAAATATTTCAACATCTAATATATAAATAAGAAAAGTACACAATTATACTAATCCTCCTCTGTTACATTTGAATGTGCAGTCTCTGATCATGTTGGAGTTCTACAGGATATTACTCTGTGCTACCTGTGGGCAGAAAGGGGTCATTACTTCCTGATTAAGACACATGCATGCTAGAGAGTGAGGAATAAACCTTGCACACTTTCATGGATTCACCACCTCCGTGGAGATTTTAGGGATTCAGAGTATGAGGCATGCTGGGACATGCCCAGTAAGGCAAAGGATAAGATACTGCAACTAAGAAAGAAGCCAGTACTTGACAGTCCTCTCTGGAGTGGGACCCAGAATATTCTGCTTTGGGAAATATTATTCCATTGCATTTATTGAGTGGCTTAGAAGGCCATAAGCTTTGATAGGGATCTAAAGTAAGAGAGAGATCTGTAGGAGAATTGAGCATCCCAGGGAAATAAAGATCACCTGGCCCAATTCTGTTGTAAACATGCTAATGAAAAGCTTCCCAGATAATACACTAATGTTATTTACTAGTGAGAGAGTCCTTATCTATGCGATACTTACAGAATTCTGCACCTGATCCATCTGGAATTGTTTATGATAGACAAATTTGGAGTCTATTTATTTATGGGACATGGCTCTCTGAAAACTGTCACATAACTATGTAATATAAAGATATAAAAATATTTAAAAATATAAACTCATTTCATTACCAAAATGTATAAGTGATGCATGCACAAAAGTTCCTTACATATTAGATTTGACCTAGCAACAACAGACTCATGAACAAGTAATCTTGATGGCAGGGACAGGAAATATGAATGGTTCCAATAGTTTGAGCTCTCTTTCACCCAGGCTTAGCTGTCTAACCTGTTAGTCGCAGAAACTTTATATAATACCATCCTATGGGGATTCCAGTCAGCCATTTGGCGGCAAGTTTATATCAATGGGTTTCTGTCAAGGAGGAGTAGTGATTGTCCTTACTAGAATTGACACTTACTTCAATTATGAGTTTGTTTTATCTTTCCTTGGTGCCTCTGTCAGCACCATGAGCTAAGGGAAGTTACATAAAATCTGATTTGCAAACATCAGATCCAACCTAACTTCCCCTTGGACAAAGGGTCACATACAGAGAGGAGTTAACTACTAAGAAAGGTCTGGGACTCAATGGTCCTAATATATATCACAGAAAGAATGGATAAGATTCCCGGTAAAGTGGAATGGCATATAAAAGCCTCAGCTAAGAAGCCAGCCTGAATATGATGCCCTGAAAACCTGACACAGTATCTTTCATGGCATAGTATATATGGACAGAACCAAAGGCTCACATAGTGCTATATCTGTGAAAGTGAATATATACAGGCCTGGGATTCAAAAATTGGAAGTATGATTGACCTCTCTCACCATTATTTCCAAAGGCCCATTTGCAATTATTAGTGTTCTCTGTCCCAACAGGTAATTTGCTAAATTGGAGAACCTAATTCCTAGGGATGAATGGCAGGGAATGTTTCCATCAGGGAACATGATATGATTAACAATAACCTAAATTATGATACATGTCTTCTTGCTTTGAGCTCCTCATCCTGATATACAAATAGGAAAAAAGGAACTAATACAATGGGGTGGAGGAAGAATTTACCCTGATTGTCATGAAGTACTAGGGTTTCTGCTGCATAATGAGGACAGGAAGAATTATGTCTGAATTTATCATGATACTATATTTTTAATGTTTATTCATTTTTGAGAGACAGAGAGCAATCTGGGGAGGGGCAGAGAGAGACACACACAGAATCTAAAGCCAGTTCTAGGCTCTGAGCTGTCAACAACAAGACCCCCAATGAGGGTCTTGAACCCATGAACCACGAGCTCATGACCTGAGTCGAAGTCAGCCGCTTAACCGACTGAGCCACCCAGGCGCCCCTGTTGAGATACTTCTTGGTGCTTCGACAGTGAATGATTACTCACAGCCTGAAAAGATTAAGGCAATCAAGGTCTTGTACCCATCAGGATTGAAGGTCTAGGTTACCCACCAGGCAACTAGAACAGCTGAAGCTTTGGCTGGAAGAATGGGAAATCTAGAATGAGTGGTAGAGGAGAGATGTCGAATACCAACTACGGCCTTAGGGTTGACTGTAGCAGTGGAGACCATAGGTTTCTTGTCATATGATGATTTAATCATTTGATTATTTTTAGAGCTTGTGGATACCACTTTAAGCCATTTAGAGCTATCACCTTCAAGAATGGATGAGAGAGTTCACGGAAGGGAGGCAATCATATTGGTTCAAGAGTAAATCACAGCAGGTAGTTCTTGTAGATTACCCATGCCCTAGGTGAGCAGTTCTCCATTGGGAGGGACTTGTGTCCCAAGTAGAGTTGCCCAGATAGAAGACAAGGTGCTATAAGGGCAAATACAAATTACAAAAGCAAGGCTTAATTCTCTATGGAAAATAAAGGATGAGACTCTTTCCTTCCCTTTTTCTTAGACATCACTTTAGAAAACTTGCAATTGCACGTTCTCTTTCTCTTTGAAATATATGTAAATCTTTTTAAAGGATGAATTTGGGGAGCCACTTAATATAAGATATATTTTTTCAAATAAAAATATCCTTCTAGGAATATCATAACTTTCAACACGCTTACCCTGAAGTGCTGTGCAGTTAGTTCTTTATTGTGGAGGGGAATAGGGTAGTGAGCTGTCTGTAAATCCTTCAGAGCTGCAGAAAGTTTAGTCTTATCTCTGAAACTAGCAATCACATTTCCAACAGCTTTAAAAATTGTTAGAGCCTGCTCTGTGAATCGGTAGCTCTCCTGTGAAGAGAAAGCAAAACAGCCAGCCTCACTTTTTTTTTTTATTTAAGTGTTATAATTAAGCTTACAAAAGTTTAGTTTCTGTTAATATGATAAACCTCTTTTATATGGTTGATTCAATAGTTATTTATGAAGGGCTTACTTGCTCAAGGCATTTTGCTAGAGGCTGTGATCTCAAAGATATAAAACAAGGGATATAATTCCCTTGTTTTAAGGGAATAAGAGACATGTACTTATAAGGTGGGCTTGCTGATCTTCCTTCTATTGTGCAGGAGGGAGAGGACTGGTGAGAGGAGCAGGGAGGAGGCTGTCACGGGGGAATTCTGCACCACCCCTGCCTAGAAAGGCAAGAATCCATGACTGAGCCTGCCTGGGCCACAGCAACATTAGCACGAAAGAGCTGCCCTTGAATTATCTTGCCGCTACCTTGGCCAAGAGAGTTATTGACTGACTGGCTGAGAGGCTCTCACCTCACTAATAAGAGGCTGTGCTACATGGAGATGGGTTGGGGGAGGGTATAAAACTGAATTGTGCACTGGGAATGTCCCATGCAAATTGATCCTCCAAAAGCAGAGGCCCACATATCTAAAGAGGATGCCTTTTAGAGGACATCTAAAACTGAGACAGGACCTCAGGGGAGAGGCTGGATCCATTTACCTCGTTTCTTCTTTCAGACACTATCAGAACAGAGGTGCAAGAGGCACCAAGAGGAGACCGAGGAAAGAGGAGATGAACAAGAATGACGGGACTTTCCATGGACCCGCTCTCCCTGAATCCCAGAGACAAACACTCCAAATTTCTTAGGCCAAGGAAGGGATACAAGGAGTATATGATTCCAGAATTTCAAGCTGTCATGGAAAGGACTGTACTGATCCTCTACATATTCCCAAGGACCAATCTACCTGAGATGTTGGGATTCCACAGAGCAGAAGTGAATGCAGTTGTTGGAGAAAAACTAAAATTATTTTATTTGCATTCCTACAGAGTATAGACTGTTTATTGTACATGTCATTTTGGAAGATTTCCTACAGAATGTACTTAACCATTTTATTTTTTTAAAATTTTTAATGTTTTGTTTATTTCTGAGAGAGAGAGAGAGAGAGGCAGTGTGAGCAGGGGAAGGTCAGAGAGAGAGGGAGAAACAGAAGCTGAAGCAGCCTCCAGGCTCTGAGCTGTCAGCACAGAGCCCAATGTGAGTCTCAAACCCACAAACTGTGAGATCATGACCTGAGTCAAAGTCAGATGCTTAACCAGCTGAGCACCCAGGTGCCCCTATACTTAACCATTTTAAAAGGTAAAACATGAGTAAGTTGAATAAAAAAATAGGAATATGATTTAGTTCCAAACCTTTGAAAATAAGGCACACACACACACACACACAAACACACACACACACATATCACAATTGCTTAAAATTTACCGGCTCAAAGTTGGGTAGCACGATATCTTCATCCCCAATGACAAAAGTCACCATGCTGCAGACATGTATGGAATGCCCTACGGGGGAGTATGCAGTGAAGAGCAGCATGTGTCTCCTAAAGAGAATGGAAAATATATGAGGACCCAGGGGTTCCTTGGCTGTAGTTGCCTCTGCTAGTCATTTGATGACAGCTCATGCTCAGATGAAGTCAGACATTAGTGAGAGTCGAATTCTTTAACACTGGTGGGATAAAGACTTTAGGATATTCACTCTGAAAGAATCATCAGAGATCATAGAATCTATTTTTCATTAATCATCTAAGACAAAATGTAGTTACGCTAAATGACAAACTTGCATATGCTGGAGATATCTCCCCTACGCTGCAGTCCCAAATGCAGGTGATTCCTCTTGATTTTTCACTAACAACAATAATTCACAGTGGTATAGGGCTTTGTATATTTCATAGTCACTTTCTCACACATGCATCATTTTATGTGTGTTGTTTGTGTCTTTCCTACCAGGGTTGTGGTGTCACTGAGGGCAGGGACATTCATTCCCACCCAGTTATTGAGTACTTAGAGAGTGTTCAAAACATACATGTTGATAGGTTAGGCGCTGTGGGGAAACAGTCCGGATATATATAAGGAGGTTCTTTATTAATTTCCTGTTCTTGGTTGTCTTCGCAGATTAGCACTCAGACAGAATAATGACTTCTGGGAGAATCTCTCTATGCCAGGGTTTTTAGGGTAGATGTGAGAAATATTGAAGTTTTAAAATTTATTATTTTCTAGGAAGACTGGATGCTTGCCATGCATTATGTTAGCATCTGATTTTGCTGCTTAGGTGTTGCTTTATTTTTTATAAGGGCCATCACTTTTCATTGATCACTTGGAGTTAACATGATTGATCTTGGGAAACAATAAAAATATTCACTTCATCTGAAATATGAGGTAATATTTTGAAATTTATTCATCAAAATCAAGAAAACTTTTTGATTATGCATATTTTCTTTAAAATGGAAAATATGATCTGCGAGCCAAGTTTATTTTAATTAAAAATAAAGCTATAGGTAAGATTAAAAACAAGGTAAAACTATAGACTGGTAGGAAAAAAATCTGTTTTTAAACAAAATCGTTCTTGCCAAGGAATATCAGATTCTGAAGGAAACAAAAAGGATTGCTTAATAAATTGATTTTTAAAAATGCTGATTAAAACCCTATTCTTTACCAAAGAAATTACCAATCTTTGGCAATCATGAGTCGTCCAAAAGGAGATTCAATGAACAGCCTTTCTTCAATATGTTTACTTAGAGTTATTTTTCTCAAGAATCATAATGATAGATCTGTTCCATATGAAATCACTTTTGGAAACAATATCCTAGATCCCATATTGTTTAATAATTAGGTAGCCAGCAGTTTACAACTCTTCAAAAACTCTTCATGTGGGAAAAACAAAGTCACTCCATACCCAACAGGCAGCCGGACCACTGTAGCCTTCGTAGCATATGTATGAATCTTCATAAGAAGATCTCGTGGCTTCAGAGATTTCCAAGCAAGGGATTCCACTGTAAGCAGTCCAGGCCCTACGTGGGGGCTGTCTTTTGTCAAAGCTAGGGAAGGAAGAAATATGGAAATTTGACTGTGAGACTATAGCTGGCCTTCACTTCACAACACTAGTAATGATAATAATAATATCAGGAATTAGAGGTGTTCTGAAAATATTCATAGAACCCAGAGAAATTATTCTGGGTAGATAGTTATTGGAAATAATACTGAAATGGGATTCAGGTGTTCCTCTCTGTCCTGTTTTCCTCCTCAGAATCATCCCCGTCACTTTTATTAGCTGTGGTAGAAATCACAATATCCCTCTAGATGCAATTTTAAAGGGGGAAAAACACATCTGGGAAATTAAGAGACTTTCCTAAGAAAGTGGCCAGGCAAAGTCGAAATATCCCATTGTTTACATTTTAACTTTGGATTCTTAGTGTTAATTATGTGTAGAAATAGCAAATCATTAACAAAAATTTAATTTTAGCATTAAGTGTTCATCTTAAAATGAATAAAGAATATTAGGCATTCTTCATTGGTAGCCAAGGCCAAAACACTTAAAGGTTAAAAAAAATTTCAGTGAAAAAAGTTAACACATAACATTGTATTAGTTTTAGATGTATAGCACAATGATTCGATACATGTATATACTGTGAAATGGTTACCATGAAAATTTAGTTAACAACCATCACCACACACAATTACAATTTTTTTTCTTGTAATGAGAACCTTTAAGATTCTCTCTGAGCAACTTTCAAATGTACCATATAGTATCATTAATTATAGTCACTCTACTGTATATTACATCTCCAGAACTAACCTGACTTTATATTTTTACCCTACTTCCAGATAATGCCCAAACTGAGGATTTAAGAACACAACATGACCTGAAACACCTGTACACACATAGAATTCCAATGGAATGCGTGAACCAGGGAAATGCTGGCAGTGCTTCGGGGGTCATTTTGAAATCTGTGGCCCTCAGCTGAAAGTGGGGCTAGCTGATAGAGTTAGTTTTTCTCCAGTCACATTCAGTCGATGCACATTCATTGGTGCTCTGATGCACCGCACATAAGATGCAGAGCTCATCCGCTGAATTCAACCAGTATTGAGATTTTGCCAAGACAGTAAGCTGAGAGGGTAAGAAGAGCAATGATGCTGAGGTGTGTCCATGGCTACAATTACAACAGCAGGCCATGCAAACTGGGAGATGAGAGAAATAAGGACATGAGGAGACAGATGAATAGAGAAAAGTGGGAAGGTCAGTGGATGGTATTCCCATTGGAGTCAAAGGATTGTAGAAGCAGGGGTTCTAGAAATAGTGAACTGGAGCGTTAGGGCGTGTAGTCAGAGTGTGAAATGGAGATGCTTGAGGGAATGTAGTTATTGGCAGGTAAGTTTTCAAGTATAATGATGAAAACCAAGGCCAGGGTGGGATGGAGGAAAACACCTTCATTATTGTCAAATCAAAGAAAAAGTGCATGTTTTTCCATGGATTTTGAAAGACTCAAGAATGATGATATGCAGAGATGGAAGGGAAAACAGAATGGCCAGGCATGCTGAAGATGTGAGCATAGGACCACGGCAAGGCGAGGATCAGGAGCTAAGAGTGAGCATAACCATGACGCCTGAGGAGGAAGACAATCCTAGGAGGTGGTGTAAGGGTGACTCTCTTAGAGACTCCGGAGAGGAAATAGTCTCCTTCACCCAGAGCCTAAAAATCTTGGATTTCTCCTGGACTGAATGAAAGTGAGCTGGGATTTCAGACTATGACTTTCTCAAAGCCCGCTTACCTCCTGATTCTCCCCATCGTACCAAGGCAGAAAAGCAAACCAGCAGTTCAATAGGTTTCAGACTATCCACAAATAGATAGTAGGACACACGCTCATCTGAGAACTGCAAGAAATCGGACAAATCATTGAATTTAATATTAGTCTATTAACGGTGCATGTTCCACTTCTAATAATTATACCTAATATTTATAGAGAACCTACTGTGCTCTAGACACCACAAAAGTGTTTTCCAGCTTTAATGATAATGTAGAAAATCACAGTGGGTAAATGTTGACAATAGTCTATGGAAGCTGGGTCCATAGGACCTGCGTGAGATTGGCTGGCCTATCAGAGGGGGTCAAAGCTCTTCTCCATGAGTGAAGAAAAGGGATAGGCTTTTCCCAGAAATAACAAATGGAAGAGACTGGCTGAGCAATGCTCAGAAAATATAGGTCTCTGAAAAATAGGCCACAAAGTAACCTTGACAGAGAATGGAGATGTCTAATGGGGATGTCTTAAGGTATTTTATAGGATGGCATGTGATATAAACCCTTTCTTCCTTTTGTTTACAAGATCTTTAGAAATATAGTCAACGCACACTAATGAACCAGATTGGAATTTTGAGTAAAACCAGAACTTCTCTTAAGGACAGCCACGTAAGGGTTATATGAACATGATAGTCAATCCGTCATATATGGGCACCATTAATATCCATAATCATGGATGAAGAAACTGAAACACAAAGAGAGTAAGTAACTTTCCAAAGGTCACAGTAGTTGCAAATAGCAAAACTGAGATTCAAAAGTAGATCTCTCTATTTGTCAGCTCTAAGGTTGGTCTTTGAGACTACTGCACTTTTATTGCCTCTTAAATTCTTGGTGCTTCCACATAATTTTGATTGATGGTATATGGTATATGTGTTAAACCAATTTGTTAATATACATTAAAAGTTTTCATATTATTTTACAACAATATATAAACAATTAAAATATGAAAGAAAAGTCTCTAGTGGTACTGTGAAAAATGCAAGCTTGTTACTTAATCAAGAATGACAAGATTTCTGAATGCTTGATACAATGTAACCATGTTTTAAATGATCATTTCCCTCAATATCTTTCAACAGTTAGCATTTGACATCAATTTTATTTGTTTCTTTTTAGCTGCAACATGTTGGTGATAAAGACAGATGTTTCTAATATTCACTATCCACAATTAGGAAAGAACCTTGGATTTGCCAGCCCGGTGTGCATGCCAGAGTAAGAATTTCTGCAAAGAGCTCATTTGCTGTCATTTTTGAGGGTCTGCGAATTTGGGGACAGGGTGGGCATGGAGTCCACACAGAGGTACTCTCCTCTGGTGTCAGCACGGGGTACCTTTGGGAGCTCCTACCCCACCTACATGCTGAGCACCAATGGGACATCTATGGAATGTGCTGGGAGAGATCTCAGGTTCAGCCGGCAGTACCTGTGGCCATTAAAATCAGGAANTTGCTGTCATTTTTGAGGGTCTGCGAATTTGGGGACAAGGCGGGCATGGAGTCCACACAGAGGTACTCTCCTCTGGTGTCGGCACGGGGCACCTTTGGGAGCTCCTACCCCACCTACATGCTGAGCACCAATGGGACATCTATGGAATGTGCTGGGAGAGATCTCAGGTTCAGCCGGCAGTACCTGTGGCCATTAAAATCAGGAACGCGTGGCCCCAGCCCACAACCCCTCCTTCCTCCCATGCCATCCTAAAGGCTGTTAAGTTTGAATTCCAATGCCATCCAAGGAAAAGTTATTGTTTCTTCATACAATTGATGTTAAAAGAAATTCAGGGGAATAAAAAGACTTGTATTGTAGGGTTTGCTATCATCTTATTTTGCCAAGGTGAGACTTGAAAAGGAAAAAAAATCTACACTTATCATCAGTCTGTAAAATCAGTTGGCCATTTTACTGCACAGATACACATGTGTACTGGGAGGGTGATGTATAACAAAAATTCATAACCCAAGTGCCTTTAGTGACAGTAGTGACAGCAACATTGATTCTCACTTGCTGTTAACAGGGATTCTTCTAAGTGTTTGACACACATCCTCTCAATTTTTTTTCCCAACGCTACAATATAGAGCTCTTACTGCAATCATTTTATAGGAAAGGAAACTGAGGCAAAATGGACTTAACTTACTCAGAGTCCCACTCCAGTGAAACCTGGATTCAAAGCCAGGCAGTCTGGTTTCAGGATGCCAATATGGGGTACCTTGTGAGAGAGGTGTACTCATGACAAGGTCCTAGGCTTCACATCAGGCAAACCTTATTCTCATGATCCTTGTGACACAAGTTTGGTGGTCTTTGGGCAATTCACTCACCTTAACCTGCCTCAGTTTCCTTTCCTGAAAAATGATGACAATAATATTCCTTTCATAGGATTTGCTATGGGGAGTTAATGCAATAAAAAACCTCATTTAGGGCCGGCAACAGAGTAGGTACCTATAAATGACTTTCATTTTATTACTGCCAACAATAAATATGGAGATATATCGAAGTACCTGTAAACTGTATGTTATTCTCACATCATATTCTGAGTTCACTTATTCCCAACTAGCGGTTTTGTTATCTTCATTAACTCAAAGCATTCCTCTGGGTGTTTACATAGATAAACTCCAAAGCTAGATTGACCAGTTCTCCTCCAATCTTCCTCCCCAACCCTCCCAACCGAGGCACTACTACAGACTTGATTCTTGCTTTTGGAACAGACAACCAGCTACAAAGCACTTCTTGAGAAATGCTCAAAAGGTTTCCTCTGCTGGCATTCTCATCTAGTACAAATGCAATGGGAAAAGCCATCTCCAAGACTTCTTTTTTCCTCCAACTTTGTGTACTGCTCCTGGAGATGTGGCCTTATTGCTAGGGGCTTGAACAGCCCCATACATATAAGCAACATAAGAGTTTCAGTTAAATTTAGTTTCCCAAAATATGTTTCATAGTTTTCCCTAAAATTCCAGTCCGTGTGAGATGTGTTAATCAATTCACTCAATAATCTTTTATTGAGTTCCTACCTTATACTAGGACCAATATTGCAATAGTAAACAAAAGGACAGAGTCCTTTTCCTTAAGATGTTACATTAAATGGGTGGGTAAGTAGAGGGACACAGAGAAACAATCAGGCAGTTGGGATAGAGAAGGGTAAGTATAGATTATACAGAGTGCATACAGTCAGGGTACTTGACTTAGACTCTGTGGCCAGGGAAGGAGATCTCACAGAGTCAAGGACATTCATGCTGTTCTGAATGACTTCTAGCATTAGCCTGATGAAGGCAATAAAGATGAAAGGAAATGAACTCCAGGTAGAGGGAAGAACATGGGCAAAAACAGCAGAAATAATAGTAAAAATGTGCTTTTGTTTTAGGAATAGCATGTAATTCAATAAACAGTAATTTATTTTTTTAATGTTTTATTTATTTGAGAGAGAGAGAGAGCAGGGGAGGGTCAGAGAGAGAGGGAGATACAGAATCTGAATCAGGCTCCAGGCTCTGAGCTGGCTGTCAGCACAGAGCACGATGCAGGGCTCAAACCCACGAACCATGAGTTCATGACCTGAGCTGAAGTTGGACGCTTAACCGACTGAGCCACCCAGGTGCCCCTCAATAAACAGTAATTTAAATCAAATATAGTGAATTTGTTTGTGATTCATTTATTCACAAATCAAACATTTTAAATGTGAATCTACATAATAACACAGTTCAGGATTAAACATAATCAGATGAATCATACTTGGAGATATGAGGTAGGAGAATTTTGCTTATTTTCTGGATAAGAGATTAGTAGAAAACTCTAAGAATTGATTTCATTAATATAATTCATAATTTTAGAAATGCTTGGTAGATTTGAAGCTGTTTCTCACTAGCATGATTTAATTATAAATTTACATATGAGAAGGAAAAGAGATCATAATATATTTACCTTGAATTCTGTTTTTTGAAAGTTAAAGCAATATGAACTTGGTTTGTGAAAAATACATATATTCCTGAAAAACATTTATAACAGGTTACTGTCATCATATGCAACAGACTAGTACATGTTAAGTTTCCTAGGATCAAATAATTAGAGGGGCTGGGGGTGTAGAAAGTAGAAAGAGGTTGGTAAATGTGTACAAACATTCAGTTATAAGATAAATAAGGTCTGAGGATCTAAGGTACAACATAGTGACTAAGCTTTAAAAAATTTTTTTGTTTTTATTTATTTTGAGACAGACAGACACAGTGCAAGGCGGGAAGGGTGGTGAGGGAGAGAATCCCAAGCAGGCTCCCCGCTGGAGCTGATACTGGGCTCAAATTCACAAAACTGTGAGATCATGACCTGAGCCCAAACCAAGTCTGATGCTTAACCGACTGAGCCACCCAGGCACCCCATATGGTGACTAAATTTGACAATACTGGATTGTGTTACTGAAATTTGCTAAGAGAGTAGAACTCCAATGTTCCTACCCTCTCCCCCCAAATTGGTAAATGTGTGAGGTGTTGGATGTGTGAACTCAATGGGAAGAGTCTTTCACCATGTAGATTTGTATCAATTCATCACCATGTACATTTTAAATATCTTATAATTTTATATATCATTTATATGTCAATAAAGCTGGGAAAATTCATAACTGTATTGAATTAGTTGTCTTAAAGAGACAAAAATGATCTCTCTCAGTGCATAAACTGTCTTCATCTTAATCAATAAATAAATCTCAGAGGATGACCTGAAACTGGCCTGAGATTTGGCTTTTAATGTTTTATGTGGACAGTCAACCCATCTATCTTTCTTTGTAACAGTTCCACTTGCTATTATATCAATGCCAGACCAATGTTGGTTTAACTCTTTTAAATGATAGCTAAAAATTGATGGCTTATACATCACCACATTTAATACACACCAAAAGTTTATACTTACTGAAAGCATACACAGAAGTCTTCAAAATTTAACCATATTTCTTTAGTAACATTATTATTTATTGTTGCAAGCTCCTCCTGTGATTTTTCCTGTGTTGCTGTTGTCTGGCTGACTAAATCTTTTTCCAAACTAAGTCCTTCACCTTGATGAGCTGTGTCATTCAATCCAACTTCTGTTAGTTCTTCTGTGCAGAGCAGAAGACAAAAACATCAACTGCACCTATCTTGCTAATTATTAAGTTACTGAGGTACAGGAAGTTATAGAGGGAATTTGCATATGAATGTCTGTTTTCGAAAGCAAAAACCATTCCCTGAGACAATCATTTACATGCAAGCCTCAGATTTGGGGACATTCATGCAGAGACACATTTTTATACACTCAGGGGAATTTAATCCTAACTTATATACATAGCAGAGTGTTCAGAACTTTGAAATCACTTTCATAAAGTTGTATGCATATTTTTCACAGATTATGAAGCTATAACAAAATCAGTTAGTTTATATATTTAAAATCTACTATAGGCAGACATGTTTGTATAAGGGGACGGCTCACGCAACAGAAGAAAGGACAACCTGAGAAGCCATTGCAATAAACGTACTTCAGTAAGTCATTTAATGGCTCCTCACAGTCAATCATTCTGTATCTTGTTTTATGTCTATCAAGTAATGTCATAAAGTTCTTACAGACTTCTTGACTCAAAGTGTTAGCTATGCACATGCCACTAATGCTTTTTTAGATTTGAGGATTGGCCAAGTCTTTTTGGAGGCCCTGAGGAATAGGCAATGGTTTCAGCACTTTGATCATCACATGCATGTATTAAAACACATGAACTGTATTCATGGGCCCTTAATCAGATCATCTCTTATTTTGACTTTAAGCATGAGGTTAACAAGTGAGATCATCTGAATTGTCTAGCCCAGAGTAGATTAGACTCAGCACATCAGAGGAGACACTGGAGACAGGCTGCCAAGAGCCAGAAAAGCTGTCAAGAAACAGAGATCCCTTTGTGCTTTGATGGTTTTCAAAGTCATGAGAAGATTATGAATTTACCTTTTCCAGGTATAACTTGTGAAATAATATTGCCCTGTGAATTGAAAGGAACACATTAAGAAACCATTTTTAAATTCAACAAAACATGTTAGCTATCTAAAGCACCAATGCTTTTAAAAGAGTTAATACTGTCTTTAAATATTAAAGGAACAGGGGCTACTGGGCGGCTCAGTCAGTTGAGTGTCAAACTTCAGCTCAGGTCATGATCACATGGCTTGTGAGTTCAAGCCCCGCTTTGGGCTCTGTGCTGACAGCTCAGAGCCTAGAGCCTGCTTCAGATTCTGTGTCTTCCCCTTTCTCTCCCCTTCTCATGATCATGCTCTGTCTCTCAATGATAAATAAACTTTGAATAATTTTTAAATATTAAAGAAACAGATTTTTGCAATAGTTACTAAGACATGGCAAAGCATAAACTTTGTTTTCAAACTTAGAGTTCAAAGATGTGAATTTAATTAAATAATTGCCTAAAGGTTTAAGTTTGTGACATTAAAACAAAGAATACGTGAGTTTATTAAATGATTGAATCTTATAAGTTAAATTATTTTTTAATGCTTTATTTATTTCTGAGAGAGAGAGATAGCAAGAGCAGGGGAGGGTCAGAGAGAGAGACACACACACAGAATCCAAAACAGGCTCCAGACTCTGAGCTAACTGTCAACACAGAGCCCAATGCGGGGCTCGAATCCACGAGCCATGAGATCATGACCTGAGTTAAGTCAGACGCTTAACCGACTGAGCGACCCAGGCACCCCTTATAATATAAGTTAAATTAAAACAATAATATCCTTAACTAGTTATTCTACTTGGTATGAAGCACCTGCCATTACTACAGATTGAATATAATGACATTATGATCTGCAAGGAATAAATATA
>NW_027532015.1:5823363-5846583 GCF_008692635.1 Crocuta crocuta
GATTGGGAAGGAATAAATATACAGAACCTAGAAAGTAGGTTTCAAATTATAAAAGTGGTTCTTCCAAATTTTAGTAAGGAAATTAAGTTGAATTCGTTTATGCAACTGTTTTTTCTGGAACACAATTAAAATATGTATAAAAGGGGGGCGCCTGGGTGGCTTAGTCGGTTAAGCGTCCGACTTTCGCTTAGGTCATGATCTCGCGGTTCGTGGGTTCGAGCCCCGCGTCGGGCTCTGTGCTGACTGCCAGCTCAGAGCCTGGAGCCTGTTTCAGAGTCTGTGACTCCCTCTCTCTCTGACCCTCCCCTGCTCACGCTGTCTCTCTCTCTCTCTCTCTCTCCTAGAAATAAATAAAACATTAAAAAAAATAAAATATGTATAAAAGGTAAAGTGGTATAGTCATATAGACAAACGATGGGTGATAGCAACAATATTTTGGATGATATAAAGTAGATGCAGGTGATAACAGAGCTGAGATAACTGAAAAGTAAGTGAAAAGCAATCCCATCCATGCCTTAGGGCCCCTGAAACAATTAGCAGGCATCTGAGATGGAGAGAATGAGATATGGGCTCATATCAAAACACAGGAATGGATTAAATGTGTCACAGCAACAGACAAATCCCCACTTTGCCCTAAATCCTTTCAACTTTAGCATCTAGCCCTCTTCTTCCTAACCCGAATACTGGAAATAGCTTCGTGTGGAAAAATTAAAAGAGCAATCTCCAGATATCAGTCCACAGGTACCGTGGGAAACACGAGAAGCAACTATAAGAGAGGAGAGGAATTAAGTGAAAGTCTACATGCTGAACGTTCAACTCTCAACTTCTCTGTGCTGTTTGGTTCAACAACACTTATAGATAAGTGTATACCAACCCCTGTAACCCAATCCATTGCAGGAGGGAGATTAGAGGACTCTACTGGAGAAACTGACCAGAGTCAGGGGGAAAACCCTAAGAAATCTACATGTGGAGCTAATCCCACTCCCAAATGAACCTCATTTGTCCCCAATTATCCTAAATTAATTACCCTATCAGCTGACAAGCTCTAGCCATTCTATAAAGCTGCTTCCAGCCCAGCAGCTCTTTAATGCCATGAATTCTTTAGACACATATATGCAGCAGAGTATCACCAGACAATTGAGGAAGGAGTCTTATATCAGAGAAAGAAACTAAAGGGTGTTGGTGGGGAGATTAATGGAAAACGGAAACAAGTATATAGGGATATATTTTTTAAATTGGTAATATTAGAAAGATAAGATAATATCCATCTATCAATTAAGAAATGTTTACAAAAATACAATAAAGAATGAGAGCTCTTAGAAACTAAATATAGGAAAGTGAAATAAATTTTACAGAAAGTTTGGATGACAAAGTTGACACAAAAGACAAAGAGATTAAAGCTATAAGTTGTTTAGAAGAAAACCTAGGAGGAAAGCTTCCTCCTAGGATCCCATTGGATTTTACAGTGATTTCTTGGTTATGATACCAAACAACAACAATAACAAATGTAAAAATAGATACTACATCAAAATAAAAACAGTTCTGTGCATCAAAGGACACAATCAATACAGTGCAACCTATAGAATGGGAGAAGATATCTGCAAATCATGTATCTGAGAAAAGGGTAGCATTAAGAATATATAAAGAACTTATACAAAGAACAACAGAAAACAAATAAATTAATTTAAAAATTGGCAAGGGACTTAAGTAGATGTTTACCCAAATAAGATATACAAATGACCAACAAGCACATGAAAAGATGTTCAACATCACTAATCATTAGGAAAATGCAAATCAAAAGTATAATGAGATGCAACCTCATACCCATTATGATGACTACTATTATTAAAAAAATAAAAACAGGAATGGATGTTGGTGAGGACGTGGGGAAATTGGAAGACTTGTGCACTCCTAGTCAGAATATAAAATGAAAAACAGTATCACAGCTTCTGAAAAATAAAAGTTGATTTACCATGTGATCCAACAATTCCTCATTGGAATAAAAACCCAACAGAATTGAAAGCAGTGTCTCAAGGAGATATTTCTATACCCATAGTCATAGCAGCGTTATTCACCCAGTGTCCATTGCTGGCTGGATAAATAAACAATGTGATATACATATATATGTATATATACTATTCCATTATATTATATACTATTACATATATATGTGCATATATATGTGTGTGTATATATATACATATATACGATTATATGTACAATCAACCTTAAAGGAACAAATCTGACACATGCTACAACATGGACTGGACTTTGGAAACATCATACTAGATGATATAAGCCGGTCACAAACATAAATACTGTATGATCCCACTTATATAAGGGGTACCTAGAGTAGTCAAATTCATAGAGACAAAAGTAGGATAGTGGCTATAAGGGACTGAGAGAAGGGGGAGTGAGAAATTGTTTAATGGGTATAGACTTTCAGTTCTGTAATATGAAATAAGGTCTGGGGACACCTGGGTAGTTCAGTCAGTTAAGCATCCAACTTTGGCTCAGGTCATGATTTCACGGTTCGTGGGTTCGAGCCCCACATCAGGCTCTGTGCTGAACGCTTGCTCAGAGCCTGGAGCTTGTTTCGGATTCTGTGTCTCCTTCTCTCTCTGCCCCTCCCCCACTCATGCTCTGTCTTACTCTGTCTCTCAAAAATAAATAAATGTAAAATTAAAAAAAAATTTTTAAAAGAAATAAGGTCTGGAGATTGGTGTGCAGCAATGTGAATGTACTTAACATTGTGCTGAGAAGAGGGAATTCTCCAAGAGACAGCAGTAAGAAAAATCATCCAGAACTGAATAAATCCTCCAGGAAATACTATTGAGAGTAATTATCCAGAACTGAACAATTATCCAGGATGAATGGGTTCATGAAGTACCCAATACAGTTCATGTAAAAAGACTCATACCAAGCTAATCACTGCAAAGTTTAATTATTTCCAGAATGAAAAGACAGCCCTAAAAGTCTCTGAGATGGCAGAGAGTCACATACGAATGATCAAGAATCTCAATGTCACGTGTGTTCTCAAGGAGAAGGCTTATATGTTCTGCAAATACATTGCAGAATGCTATCAAGATCAAGATAATTTATAAATTCATCCCCTCACACAGTTAACATAGTCAACTATTCTTTGTGCGTGTGTGGTGACATTCAGTAAAGGTTAAAGGGGAAAAAAAGGGAAACCAATGCTTGAAAGTAGAAGACAAGGCATTAAGGAAAAACTGCAAACACATAAATTCTCCTAATTTCCAGTACTCATAAATCTTTTCCCAGAAGTTTCAGAAAATGCATCTCACCAAAATTAGATTATAACCTAGAAGAACATAGCTTCCAGAAAACAGGAAATCCATCACAGAGAGATAAAAGGAAGTCTCAAGATGACAGGTGTGAGGTTCCATTCATTTGAACTGTAGGAAGAAAGCAAAGGATTCTGGGATGGGGAGATGTGTCTCCAGGAATATAATTGGCACTTAAAAAATACCTAATGTATTTGTGTGCCGAACAGTCTTTAGAGGGATTTTCTTTTCCTTCCTTCCTTCCTTCCTTCCTTCCCACCCTCCTCCCTTCCTCTCTCCCTTTATTTCTTTTATTTCTTTCTTTCTTATTTGGGAAGGTTTATTAATGTGTCATAGAAAAGTAACCAAATGATAGGTATCTGGGGAGCTCAGTTGGCTAAGTGTCTGACTCTTGATTTTGGCTGATCTCAGGGTTCATGGGCTCAAGCCCCACATCAGGCTCCAGGCTGACAGTGTCGATCCTGCTTGGGATTCTCTCTGTCTCCCTGTCCCTCCCCTGCTTGTGCACACTCACTCTATCTCTCCCCACCACCTGTCTCTCAAAATACATAAATTTGAAAAAAAAGAAAAGTAATCCAAATGAAAAAATGCCATAATTAGCTTGTACAAAAAGCTATGTAAGAAATGTCATTGTATTTTCTTCCACAGTAATAACCCTTACATAGCTAGAACAACAATTCAGTGAAGACTTCTGAAATAAATCCAGCACACTGACCAAAGTTGAAATATCAGACACTGTAAGTGTTGGCCAGGATGTGGTGTGAAGTACATTCTTATCCAGGGCTGACAGAAGTGGATATTGATAAACCTGCATCAGAAAATTGTTTGGCATTTTGTTGTGATGTTAAATGGGTAAATGCTCGTCAATCACACTCTCACTCAGATTCACATCCTGGAGCTGGGATCCTAGTCTAGTGTCCTTTGGGGCCCATTGTTAAGACTTCAGGAATCCACAAATATGGATGATTGAAAAAAATTCATCTTTAGTCCAAGCTCAGCATTTTCCTCCATTATCAATTTCTGAATGCAGATGAGTAGCCACAATGTTATTAACAATAATTGTGACTTTACTCACAAAAGAATCACAGTACTCTACGTATCATTAGAATGGCAAATATCCTAAAATGTCATGTTGTTGATCACTACTCTGAAATTACACAGTTAGGAGGCACATTGTCACGTTTCAAGCGGCCAGGTCTTATTCTCTCTGGATACTCCCATGACCTGTAGCTGGCCAATCATTTGACAACTATACTTAGCAGTCATTCCACCCCCAAACAGCCAAGTTATGTGCCGTCACAGTGCTGACACAGACCGCTAATTTGCTTTCCACTATTCCTTATCAATAGTCAACTAATATGCAGACACAAATTAGTTGTCTTCATTGTGTGTTAAGGTTTTAAAAAAATTGGCAAAGGGACCCATAGTCCATAAAAGGTTACAAACCCTGGAGCTAAGGAAACTCTTGCACGTGCATTCAGGGACCGCAAAGAATAGTCATGAAACTACTGATTACAATAGTAAGAAACATGAAGCCATGAATATAGCCATTAACAATGTGAAAGATTAAAAAACACAGTAGGTTGGTTATCCATTAAATACCTTCAACCAGGGAAATGAATCAACTGTGACATGCAGCAAGAGACACATCTCAGAAATGATGTTAAGTAGAGGGAGTCCCAGAAGAATTCATATGAATCCATTCAAATAAAATTATATAGCAATTAAACTAAGCTTATATTGTTTATAAACATGTACATAATAGGCAAAACTAGAAGAGTATGGGGTTGGTTAACACCAAACTCTGAATGGCAGACAGGAGATACAACCCAGAAGAGACACACAGGGGACTGTTATGAGTAAGCCGTGTTCGAAGCTAGATGATAGATATGTAAAAAGCTTAGTTTCACAGTATTCTTTATTCTGTTCAGATGCATGCTATGCATTCTTTGGTGTATAACATATTTCACAAGTTAAGAAAAAAACATTTTAGAATTAATAGTTGGGCCAATAATAAGGGTAACATAGTTACCTGAGATACTGCTCCTGTCAATTGACTTATGTCTGGCTGGCTAAAGAAGATGGTTTCATCATTTTCAGTAAGGGGAGGTAAGCCAGATCCTGGAGGTACCCCTTTCTTGATAAACGATTGTACAAAGTGACTAATGAAAAAAAAAAAAAACAAACTCTGTTACCTTAATTTCTTGTTTAAAGTTATAACTGCATTTTTTTATTGAGGCATAATTGCCATATAACATGATATTAGTTTCAGGTGTATGATGTGATGATTTTACAGCCATATGTATTGTAAAATGATCATATGTCTAGTTACCAACCATCACCACACATACTTACCATTTTTTTCTTGTAATGTGAACTCTTAAGATAGACTCTTTTAGCAGCTTTCAAATATACAATACAGTATTGTTAACTATAGTCACCATGCTGTACATTGCATGTCATGACATTTACTTCATAACTGAAACCTTGTACCTTCTGACTCCTCCTTTACCCATGTCACCCACCCCTTATCTCTGACAATCACCAATCTGTTTTCTTGGATGTTTTATTTTGTTTTTGAATTTTTAGATTTCACATGTAAGTGAGATCATATGGTATTCAATTTTCTCTGTCTGCCTTATTTCACTTAGCATAAGGCCCTCAAGGTCCATCCATGTTGTCATAAATAGTAAGATTCCCTTTTTTATGGCTGAATGCTATTCATTGTATATTAAATAACAGCAGTTTTATCAACAGAAATTTCTGATTTTTTCATTTCATCATCTCACCCTATAAAATCCACTAATATATTTTTATTTCATATTAAACACATTGACTTGCTTCTTTACTATGAAGAAGTATCTCTATCTGTCAATGCACTGCTGTAAAATTTTCTGGAAAACTATTTTAAAACTATGATGGTAATCTTTAAACGTTGATGATCAGGACGCAGGAATTTGACATTTAGACTTGATTTAACTCAGTATCAGAGTAACATATCACTGGGATAGGACTCAGAATCAGAAATTTAACTGTAAGTCTTGAGTACTTGAGTCTATAACTGTGGCATTCCTACTAGCTACGCAAGTGTACAGTATTTCCTTTCAAGTAATTGCTGATAGGATCTTGAATCACCATTGTCATACCTCAAAGTTTATAGGCAAAATAAAAAGACATTTGCTGCAGCACATATATTTGGCATTAATTATTTGTCAAAGATAAAATTAAATTTCATGTATACAGACTTCCTAAACTTTCTTTTTTTCCCTTGCTAATGTTCAGTGTGAAAGTTCTTAGTTCACATGCTAAGCATCTCTGATTTACTTGGAACTGCCACTAGAGGGTAGCACAAACATATTTGTTGGGAGACTTTGGGTCTCTTCCACTTGGCCAGGAGCCAGGAATGGGTAGCTCTGGCATGTTGCTATAGAGGTAGTTTTTCAGGGAAAGGCACTTGTGATCAAAGTCTCTCTCAAGGGCTCGCCAAAAAAGGGCTTGCATTCATGTTGATCTGAGAACTCTGACTGCACAGCAAAACAAGACAAGGGACATTTTTTTCGTGTACGATAAAAGACCATTCACATATCTTTGTTTTTGGCTCTGGCAGATTGAATAAATATGCCAAGAAATTCATATATCAGATTCAAATAGTGAATAGACTGGTTGAATCCAATCAGGTGCCAAAGTCATCTAGATCTGTTGTAGACTTCCGTCCACCTTGACCAGATAATAAAGCTGAATGAAAGTATAAGAAAATGGAGTAAGGAAGTAACTCGAGGAGTTCAGGTTACAAAACCAACTCATTTGTGATGCCTATTGGCACAGAGATTCTAGAAATTTGGGAATGACATTTTGAGTCGTGAGAAAATTTCTCCTGGTTGTCTGCAACTCTGATTCTCAAAATCCATAAAATCTCTGGTTAGTATGAAAATTCAATCAATTGAGAGATAGTAAAAAATGATTTGGAATGGAAAAATCATTATCTTAGTGAGTAATATTAAGTATGAAATTAATTAGGAAAATTATGAAGCACTAACATTTTATGTTAAGTTCAGCAAATTCTATGTATATGTGCTATTTTGTATTTGTAGCATATGAAAGAATTTAGCATGTTACATAATGTGGCAAATTAGGCTTTAAAATATATATGGCATATTTAATTTTAGCTTTCTGATTATGTTACAAGGTATAAGAAAATTTTGGTTTATAAAAACTAATGGTATGTATAGGAAAAATTAAGATTCTCAAAATATATGAGTTTGATTATTTAAACTTAAAAAATTTTTATTAATGTTTATTTACTTTTGAGAGAGAGACAGAATACAAGTGGGGGAGGGGCAGAGAGAGAGGGAGACACAGAATCCAAAGCAGGCTCCATGCTCTGAGCTGTCAGCATAAAGCCGGACATGGGGTCAAACTCGCCAACAGTGAGATCATGACCTAAGCCAAAGTCAGACAGTAAACTAACTTAGAGACCCAGATGTGCTGATTATTTGAACTTTTATGATTTAAATACTTGGCAAGATTTTATTTACTATGATTTTTGGCTTTTAAAGTGCTTAAAGAGATAATGACATATAATGATATTATAAATGCCATTTAAAATTCTTAAATAAGGGAACCTGGGTGGCTCAATTGAGCATCCAACTCTTGACTTCACCTCAGATCATAATCTCATGTTTGTGAGTTCAGGTCCCAGGTCAGGCTCTGTGCTGAATGAAAGATTCTCTCTCTCTCTCTTTCTCTCTCTCTCTCTGCTCTTCTCCCACTTTCATTCTCTCCCCCTCTCTCTCTCAAAATACACTTAAAAAATTTAAAAAGCTTAAATAAATTTATTTACAACTTTAATGGAATTAATAGATTAATGTATAACATAAAATTTTATTAAAAATTAAAACAAAAGTTTGAGGAAAACTAGATTTACAAATTTGTGACAGTAACACATTTTTTTAATCAAAGTAGCAACAAACTGTCTTTTTGGTTTTCAGAGCTGTCTTTCAAGACTTGACATTGGTGACTGCCAATGACTGCCTTGTAGTAGGGCTGCCTAGGAAGTCCCTCCTAACACCTTCTCAGTGTTCAATTTTTGATGCAATGTATTTTTAAAATACATTCAAAACAGAAACAGATCATAAATGTAAAACTTGCTGAAAATCCCAGAGTAAGCATGGCCATATCACCGTTATTCTGATGAAGGGACATTATCGTCACCAGTGACCCATAAGTGAGTCCTGCTGGATGTGTCTGCCAACCACGGCCAGTCCTGCGCACCACAGAAAACCATTCTCCTGACTTCCAACACCATAGATTGCTTTTTTTTCCCCTCATGCTGTACATTAGTAGAATAATTAAAAGCAACCCATGTACGTTTTCTTCCAGACTTTTTTGGATCTAATATTTCGTGTGTGTGACTCATCCATGTTGATGTGTGAGGCAGCCTTTCTTTCACTGTCTCAGGTCACTGTAACTGATTTGTCATCGGTTTCACTGAGATGGGCCCAGCTGCAGTTTCTTCTGTATTTACTTGCTGTATTTCATAACTTCCTGAATCTTGACTTGATTTTTTTTTTTTTTCTACTTTTGGGACATTTTGGCATTATATTTTCAGTTTCTGACTATTCCCCCATCTCTCTATCCTCTATGTCTGATACCACTTGGAAGAATGTTTCTCCTTTTCAACCTATTCCATTTGTTTTTACTATGCTTTTCCCTTTCTTTTTTCTTCCTCCCTCTCTTCCTTCCTTCCTTCCTTCCTCCCTCTTTCTTCCTTTCATCCTTTCTTCCTTTCTTCTTTGTCTTTGTGCTTCAGTTGGGATATTATCCCTGATCTATTTTCCATTTTTCTGTCTTTTTTAGCGGCATCTAATCTCAGATGAAACACATCCATTGAATTCTTAGTTTTAATTATTATATTCCTTGAATTATTGAATTCCTAGAATTCCCATTTAATTTTTTAAACCCCTTTCACATATTATTATTTAATTTTTATGTATAGCAAATTTGTGGATGGGTAATTCAAGTACAATTAACTGCAAAATTCAGAGTACAAATTTGGCAATTTTGACATATGTATATATCCATGTATTAGTTATCCATGGCTGCATAAGAAATTACCACACTTTGAGTGGTAATAATCGTATCTTCCACTCATATCACTCACTGTTTCTTCTCATTATTGATATTTGTTGACTTCCTGTTCACTTATCTGAACTCATTAGAAATCCTAGATCCAGGATGTTAGTCTTTCTTTCTTTGTCATATTCAAATGTCAGTATATTTGGGTTTCTCCTCCTCTTTTTACTTTTTTATTGTCTTTGTTGTTCTATTTAGGGATTTTTCTTCCTCTAAAAGTGACATACCTTCATCTCCCTGGTTTCTATGACAATCATCTGCTCTTATGACTTAAGTACCAGATAATAACCAAAAACATTTGCTAGGTACAAATGTTTAAGTTAAACAGTGTACTTCATTGTTCTAAAACAGTGGCCAAAGCCATAAAGTCTGGCATATTTAAGCTTTATTTTAATTGATTCAGAATTTATCTTAGCTACTTATTACTGTGGGAAAAAATCTAAGAATATTGTTTTCTTATACTCACTGTCACCAAAGCATAATTGTCAGAAAATTTGTCTTATAACTGTAGACAATTCACACACACTTCATGTGTCAACCAGATGTATTTCTGGGAAAGAATGTGATATACTTACGTTTCTGTTGGAATTGCAAGTGGAGTCATCCTATAATTCAAAAACGGACTTGAAATTTCAAGAAACTGTTCAGGCTTCTTTATTATTGTTTCTAAAAGAAAAATTCTCTACTATTGATTCTTTATTATTGGTTCTATAAGATCTAGAAGATTCTAAAGGATCTAAAAGATTATTATCGATTCAGTGTGATATACTTTTGTTTTATAATCTACGATTAAATGTATAACTTAACATCTACTGTAGTACTGATTAGAATAACTATTTATCCAGCAAACACACAATGTCAAACAATGTCTTCTTATTATTACTGGACATTCACTTTAAAAGCTTTTCACTAAAAACTGTTCTTTTAGTTAACTTCTGCAACACAATTGCTCAAATATGGAGAAGAAATGCAGACTAATACCTGGAGATGGTACTAGAAGAGCCGAAAAATGTAACAAAGTCAAGGTCATGGGTAAGAAAGAAAGCATTAGATCAAGAAAGCCTTTGTGAATATTTCTAAAGGAACCCGAAGCTAATATAGGAGTTAGAAATTCTCAGTGGAGAAGCACCTGGGTGGCTCAGTGGGCTGAGCTTCCAAATCTTGGTTTTGGCTCAAGTCATGATCTCACAGTCCATGGGTTAGAGCCCCGTATCTGGCTCTGCGCTAACAGCACTGAGCCTGCTTGGAATTCTCTCTCTCTGTCCCTCCCTCCCTCTCTCTCCCCCTCTCTCAAAATCAATAAATAAACATTTTAAAAAAAGAAATTAAAAAATTCTCAATATATATGGAACAGAGCTCAAGCACTAACACAGTGATCACTGTGATCAAATTAAACATTAGAGATGATTATTTTAATAAAAGCTCCTGCAACAATGGAAAGATGCCCACNTCCCGTATCTGGCTCTGCGCTAACAGCACTGAGCCTGCCTGGAATTCTCTCTCTCTGTCCCTCCCTCCCTCTCTCTCCCTCTCTCTCAAAATCAATAAATAAACATTTAAAAAAAGAAATTAAAAAATTCTCAATATATATGGAACAGAGCTCAAGCACTAACACAGTGATCACTGTGATCAAATTAAACATTAGAGATGATTATTTTAATAAAAGCTCCTGCAACAATGGAAAGATGCCCACTGGAGAAAAATAACTGAAACATTGACACAGTGCACATAACTCCTCTGTGCTTATTCCTTGGTAACCTCTCAAATGACCTCTCTTGCACACGCTGTCTCTCTTCCTATTTCCTGTTAATTTTCACCTTAAATATTAAACTCACTAGATAGAAGAAAGACAATTACGGGGTGTGCCTCGAGGTGGGACACACAGGTTGGAATCCCACCAATTTTAGATTTTCTTCCCCAGCTCGCCCTAGAGCCATCACTTAACTACAATTACACTGTATCAATAGGGAAATTAGAAAATGTCTGTATGTTCAATATTTTTCCCTTCATTCAGCTATTCTTTGATGCTTTTCTTATTCAGCTATTCTTTGATGCATTTTAGAGCAAAAGATTTTCTTTCAAGCATCATGTGTATGCTGATCTTTGGTTTGGAAGGACAGCGAACAGGAAAGAAGACAGAAAGGATGGAGGGGGGGAGAGAGGGAGGAAGGAATGTCCTGTATCCCAGTGCAGCAGCCAGCCCAACAGCCAACTGCAGAAGCTCAATGAAAGGAAAAGACTGAAATAGTCAAGCAGGTGAGAGAGGGCCAGATAGGCCTGATTAAAAAAACAAAATCAAAAACCCTGACCATTTCTTCTTTCCATCCAAACCAGATATTTCTTTAATCCTTGTTCTTTTCTCACAAAGATTTAACGTGTTTTGCTAGAAAATCTTTGCTACCAGCTGGACTCTTATATCATGTAGGCAAGAAGCAAAGGCGAAGAAAATAACATGGTTACAGTTTTAATTTATATTTTAAAAACATGTAAATTATGGTTGGAAGCAGGAGGCGAGGAACAGGTAAGTCTCTCAATCCACGTCGTCATTGCAGTTGTAGAAACCTCAGCACCACGGAGACTTCCATATTACACTGTGACCAAGACAGGGTTCCCTGGTCTCCTGCCACCAAGGATCAGCACCACTCACATTGGTACCAATGCAAGTAGCTACAGCAGGCACCACCGATAGGGGTGTAAGCCTTGGTGCGTGGGACCGAACGCTTAAAGCAAACTTAGAAGCTTCACAGCGACGCCACCGGTAAATCGGCACTAGGTATGTTTATGGTGGCTTTGCCTTCATTGTTCATGCAGGTAACAGGCCTGTAAACACAGCCTCTAATGCATAACCTCTAGAAGGTGATGTACTGTGGTTGGATTAATATAATCAGACAATCACGAGCAATTAGCAAAGACAAAGGGAGAAAATGCAAAATCAAGGAAACAAACACAAAAGACATTTTTTTTAAAAAAGCTTTTTTGAACAAAGGCAATTTAAGCTTTTCAGAATAAGAAATATATATGTATGTATGTATGTATGTATATATAATCTATAAAATGTCAATTCTTCATTATCCTTTATTAAAAATTGCAAATGCTAAATTAGCTATGGAAACACTGTAGATGTTGAATAAACAAAGCTTGAGTCATTTTACTAGGCCAAAATGTTTAAAAAATTTTTTTAAGTATATTTATTTTGAGAGAGAGAGAGAGAGCAGGGAAGGGGCAGAGAGAGAGGGAGAGAGAATCCCAAGCAGGCTCTGCACTGTCAGCCTAAAACTCAATCCAGGGCTTGAACTCACAAACTATGAGATCATGACCTGAGCTGAAACCAAGAGTTGGACCCTTAACTGACTGAGCCATCCAGGCACACTGTAGGCCATAATTTTTTATTTTTTAAATGTTTTATTTATTTCAGAGAGAGAGAGAGAGACAGCGTGAACAGGGAAGGGTGAAGGAAAGAGAGAGACAGAATCCAAAACAGGATCCAGGCTCTGAGCTAGCCGTCAGCACACAGCCTGATGCGGAGCTCAAACTCACGAACTGTGAGATCATGACCTGAGCTGAAGTCAAACACTTAACCAACTGAGCCACCCAGGAGCCCCCATAATTTTTAAATTTTATGTTTTGTTTCTCCTTTAATCCCATCTCCTTAGATTCATGTGTCTCTTTTAGAATTGAGTTTCTTTTAATGCTCTCACTCATTTGTTTTGCCATTCAAACTTGGTGCTTATGAAAAAATGAAGTCAGAGTGAAGACTTGGAGAGAACAACATTGAAGGAGTAAAGACAGAGATTTGGATTGTGAAGAAGCTGGAAGTAAACTGAGAATAAGAACAAGGTGGGCAGGATGCTGGGGTGGCTTAGTCTTTTAAGTGTCCAACTCTTCATCTGGGCTCAGGTCATGATCTCACAGTTCCGTTGGTGAGATCGAGCCCCATGTAGAGCTCTGTGCTAACACTGCGGAAACTGCTTGGTATTCTCTCCCTCCCTCTCTCTGTGCTCCTCATGCACTCTCAAAATATATAAACTTAAAAAAATGATCAAAATATTTTTAAAAAAAGAACGAGGTAAGCAGAGTCTCCCACCCCACCCTGAGCCCACGTGAACCTCTTTATTTCTAGCATAACTACCATTCACAGTGACTTCAACAGTATTCACACAGGAGCCAGTCCAGGAAGGAAGTTCTATGTCTATATTCTAAATATAAATCAGTTAATTCAAAGACTGTGTTCTACAGGTCACTCTAGAGTGATTTCACACCAAGGCCTTAAATATGTTATTTAAGTTTCTTTCGTATTATTTGCTACAAACCATTTTCTATCACAATAATGACAATACTCTCACGCAAAGAATGGCCTGGATATATCTGGTCAGTTTAGATGTGAACCAAACTATTCAGTTTCTGAGATGTGGAGCATTAATTCTTTAAAGATATAAAATTTAGGGGCATCTGAGTGGCTCAGTTGGTTTAAGCGTCTGACTTTGGCTCAAGTGATGATCTCGCAGTTCATGGGTTCGAGCCCCACATCAGACTCTGTGCTGACAGCTCAGAGCCTGGAGCCTGCTTCAGATTCTGTGTCTCTCTCTCTCTCTGCCCCTCCCCTATTCATGTTCTGTTGTCTGTCTGTCTGTCTCTTTCTCTCTCAAAAATAAATGAACATTAAAAAAATTAAAGACATAAAATTTAGACATAAAATTAAATGTAAGCTTTAGATGTGATGTTGGGTAGTTTGCCTTGATAGACATATTCCATCACAAATTCAACTGTTGGGCCTTCAGCTCAAGAAATGATCATTAGAAAGGTTTTCAGACAACATGAACCATACCTTGAGCTTCATCTGTTATAACAGTTTCCTTTTTTTGACGGAAGAGTTTCCAGGCAGGCACAGGAGGTGGTTTTGGAGGTGCTATGAGAGGGCATGACCTAGTTCTAGTCACCAGCACAGGATGGCTACAGATGTGGGAAAGACCATATTCTCTCAGCTTCTCCGCAGAATTAGCCTAAGGAATGGAAGTCACGTTTGAAAGGGTATATGCAATTGCCTTGTGCACTTAAAAAATACTTCCTGTCATTATGAAAACGCTGTTACCACAAGAAAGTGGTAATAAAGGAAAAATAACCCACATTTCGACCTCCTAACATAAGCACTAGTACCATTGGTACTTCTTGTCCTGTTTTTAAAATTTTTCTGAGGCTCGTATCTACTGATTTACAAAATGAGAGACTTGAACTAGAAGCCACTTTTCAGTTCTAAACGTTTAAGATGTTCTGAGATTGAAAAAAACCTCAGCACCTCAGTTTTGGCCCAACATTAATCAACCATTACTGTTCTGGGTTAATGCTTTAATAACAATGCTTAAAATGTGAAGGTTGTGTTTGTTTGTTTAGCCACCAGCAAACTACATTGTTTCAAGGGAAAAAATCCACTGCATGAAGTAGGTGAGGCCCATGAGGTGATAAGTCGGTGCCTTGTCTGTAGCTCATGCCCTCACCATCCAACAGAGGCTGTCCCACAGGAAATCCCCGAGATCTCTCCAGACAATGGAGCCTTTCATAAAGGGCAGAGGAGAGAGGCTGCCCTAAATCCTGCTAAATCAAGTCATTGTCTGGGAAGATGCTTCCCATATTCGACTGTTCCCATCTCCTGAAGCCACGCTGCTTTGGCACAATTCAGAATCATATTTAAGCAGAACTTCAGTTACTAACTGATAGCTGAAATATGCCGTAAGAAATCAAAAAGTCTGCGAAAGTTAAAGTAATATATTCTGTCGCCAAATTCTGGCATTCACAGTCTAAATGTTGAAACATTTCAAGTAAAATAAAATAACTACATTTAAGTCAGTTTTGCCAATAACTACTTTTCTTCCTAGTGATTTTGCATCATTGATTTCTATGCAAATAGCAATGCTTGAAAACGTACATGTATGAAGTTGTCATTTAAATTGGGCCCAGAAACCCACCTATTAGCCCATTGCAAACTATTGACTCAGCCAGGCATGCCTTACTCTTGTCACCGTTTTACTACAGCTCAATGCACACTTCCGGGAGGTGCAAAATATGTGGGGTCGCTGTGAGATAAAACAGTTCTTGTTGAATCCTGGGACTAACTAATGACTGTAACAATTAATTCATAATTGAAAGGAGACAATCAGCCCACTATTGAGTCCAGAAAAGGCACTTAAAAGTGTTTAAATATGCAAAATAAAAAGGAAAGTGATTCAATGTTAAAGGCAGTGGGGGAAGGCCTAATAATAAGCAGAAGGAATTGTTACATCCCCTTTATCGCTTTTGTGAATGTTAGAAATTCCTTGAAAAAGAATTTGGAAACCTCTGGTATTATGCCTTTGAGTGGCTTAAAAAATGTTTTTCCAGGGTCCCTGGGTGGCTCAGTCGGTTAAGTGTCCGACTTCAGCTCAGGTCATGATCTCATGGTTTGTGGGCTCGAGCCCCGCGTTGGGCTCTGTGCTGACAGCTCAGAGTGGAGCCTGTTTCAGATTCTGTGTCTCCCTCTCTCTCTGACTCTCCCCTGTCCATGCTGTCTCTCTCTCTCTCTCTTAGAAATAAATAAAACTTTGGAAAAATATTTTTTCATAAATGTTCTAAATTCAAATCCTTTTTTCTATAGTTTTTGCCCTGCCAAGTTTAAAAGTTTCCCAACATTCGAGATGGGGATTTATAGGATGATTTATTGATGTTATATCGTATGACAATGCCTCAGTATAGTAAGAAAGACCAGTACGATAAAATTTATACTTTGTCTCCAGAATCGAAGCCATGCCCATAGTAGTATTTATAAATTGAGTCATTTCCAAATAGCTTATTATTGAATATTTGTCAAATTTGGTCTACATATCTCAAATTCTTATAACTGCAACTAAAGATGTAGATTCTTTACTCTTTCTGGAGCCACAGAGCATTGGAAAAGAAAAATATTTTAAGGCATTTGAAAATGGAAGGTTTAGTGTCAAAAATTAAGTATGATGTTAAACATCTATTATATTGTTTGAATAATCCACAAAAATACTAGCTGATTTGAGGTAAATAAGCTGATTTCTCATACTTTAACTCCAACATACCATACAATACTTCTGAATTATGTAAGGAAGCAATGCTATTGATAACAGCTATAGTTTGATGATGAGAAACGTTGTTAAAAGATCTCAAATTTTCTTACATTAGAGTTAGAGGCATAGAGAGACTTGGAATAGTAAAATTTCACTCAGGTGAAACCCTTGGTAGGCACTTAAGAAATAGTTCTGAATAATTCATGTGTAAACTTAAATCAGAAGTTTCCTTGCCCATAAGAATTTTTTCATCCCTCTGCCCCATCCCACCTCAAACATCCTATTTATATTTATTTGTTGTTTTTTTTTTTTTTTTTTAAAGTAAGTTCTACCCCCAGCGTGGGGCTGGAGCCTACTACCAAATGCTCTACTGACTGAGCCAGCCAGGCACCCCTCAAACATTCTAAAAGAGTTTGAGCAAGGGTGTAGCTTTCTTAGAACTTGCAGATTGCATATTTAAATAAAATTAAAACAATTCAGAATATCGAAGAACAAGAAGATGGGAGAATAATGTGGGGCAGTTCATGGCATCCTGTTCCTTTCCAAGTTTTCTTATTCTTGTGTTCTAGACCAATTCTTTCAACAAATGTAAACTATTGACTTATTTGTGGTCTTATTGTTTTGGGGGCTATAATTTTTAGCAGTGTACTCCATTTACAAAATGCCATTAGAATACAATTATTTTCTGTTGATTTATCTTTAAAACATTGTGTCTCATTATATTCTGATTTTGACCAAGAGAACTAGACCAGCCTATTGGCTAATGTAAAAGATTCAGCAGGCAAGTTAGGGAGACAGTGAGGTTCTATAACAGCTCAGTATAGCCTTGAAGTTCATTTTTTTAAATATTAGTTTCAGGTGTGCAATACAGTGATTCAACAATTCATTCAGTGCTCAGCAGAAGTATACTCCTTAATCCCTATCACCTACTTCACCCAAGAAACAGACTCTTAACTACAGAGAATGAACTGATGGTTACCAGAGTGGAGGTGGACTGGGGGATGGGTGAAACAGTTCATTTAATTATTGTTCCAGGCATTGGGTTAATTCCTGAACCTCTGGGCCCCTTAAACCACTTTTAACCCCCCGAGAAAGGATTTATAATACTCTGTATGTCTTGACTTTCTTCAACATCTCAAGCTGCCTCTGAGACTTCTCTCCTTGCTATCTACTCAACTTTTAGTACTTCTCTGAACCCAGCGAGCTCTCCTTCACCTCCAGACTTTCCAACGTTAGTCCCCCTTTGCGTTGAGTACACTTTTTCCTATTTATTAAGCAACTTCTTAAGGCCATCACTTAAACACTTCTTCCTTTGGGAAGGTTTCCCCAGTCAACCATTAAACAGAGAGATGTTTCTGCTATGTGTGTCATATTCATTTTTCCACTCATTGATTCATTCATTTGTTCATGCATCCAACACACATTGTTTGAACACTATATTTCTACCATATACCAGATGCCTTGTATGATCTCTGTTATACCAGCTTTCTAACTTTATAACTATTGTTGGCTTGTCTGCCTTCTTCATTAGACTGAGTTTTGTGAGGAAGGAGTTTTTGTTAATCTTGCTCATCACAGGGTCCTCAAAACCTAATTCATTATTTAGCACATAATAGATCATCAGTAAAATCTGTTGGATTAACAATAAACATAGGTGATCTTTTTTGTCCTTAAATTCAAAACTAACTTTGTGCTTAAATATTAATTTCTCAGTGGGACAGCCAAGAGTTCAAACAGATTATTTTGTGTGATTTGTGTGTGTGTGTGTGTGTGTGTGTGTGTGTGTGATGTAGTCATCCCATTCACGTATTTTATAGTCTTAAAAATAGTTAAGTACTTCCCATAATAAGACCATGGCAGTCCACAAAGCATGGCTCAGGTCATTTTTCAGTCCACAATATTAGGGCATTTGATCTCTGGAATATTTAAGACAGCATCTAGGCCAATGTCATGTAAAGTGTTTTTAAAAAATCAGGGCTCAGATAGATGACTCCCTCAAATCTTAATCAGAGACCTAAATTGGTGGGGGGCCAAGGAAACACACTTGGATTTAGGCAATGACTAAAGTTAATTAACTTTGAATTAAAATCAGAGAAACTGCCACTATCTCTCCATTCATAATGGCATATTATGTATGCACTGCCATCTCGACAATATTCCCCTGTTAAATGGCAGGCTTTTGTATGAATAAATGGTGTCTGTTCAAAAAGGACAAAGGAGGAGGAGGAAAAGGAGGTGGAGATGGAGGAAGAAGAGCTGGAAGAAAAAGGAGAGAAAGAAAACAAAGGAGTGATAACATTATACTGCTCGGGCAAATCACCTAGAAGACAAATATACTGTGTAGTAAAGTGCAATAAGCATCCAATTGGCTTATTTACACTTCAACCAAATTTTCATCAAATTTTTAATATTCAGGTGTTTGTAAATAACCCAGAGAACATTTATATATAATTATATACTTCCCATAATAATACCATGGCAGCCCACAAAGGATGGCTCAGGTCATTTTTCAGTTCACAGTATCAGAGCATTTGATCTCTGGATTCTATTTAAGACAGCAACTAGGCTAATGCCATGTAAAGAGGTTTTTAAAAAATCTAGTCTTCTCTACTTTAAATGCAATGATTTCAGAACCTAGAATTCTAGAATTAAAGTGCTGGATGTCTAGGGGTCCCCCAAAGGGTTAAGATTTAATAATCTCCAAATGCAATATTGTGTTTGTTTAAATAGAGTGAAGAGCAAATAAGCTGGTGGACTTCACCCTTTATAAGGGAAGGAGAAAGTGGTTTTTATATCCAATAAAAACTCTCGCTGATTGCACCCAGACTTAAAGTGAAAAAGGCTGACCTGCTTAGATTAAAGCCTCGTCCGGAGGGGCCAGCTGCTTATGTATCACACACAGGTTCCTGCAGGACCACCACCCTCCAGGAACAGAGCCTGGGGAGTGTGTGTGTGGGCGGGGGGGAGGTGGATCCAGCTCAGCACTCTCCCTTTGCCCTGATTCAGAACACCAGTATCTCCCAGAAGGAAGCTTCTACAAGCTTCTGATGCCGATGTTTGCAGCAGCCACCCAGAGGAGGCTTGGCTCTGGACTGTCTGGCTCTGGAGGCCAAAGGAGATTGCATTCCTGGTCCTTTGGGACTAGAATAATCAGTGACACCCAGAAAGGAGCTCATATTCCCATCTGGTGCCCTGAATTTGCAGCTACTGCTAGGAGACACCTCTAATGGCCAGGCTCTGGCAGCCAGTGGAGCTTACGCCTGTGGGTCCCACCAGACTGTAACCAATGGAGTCGTTACATTGTCGTTAAACAGCTACCACCCCCAGGGCACAGCAAGAGGCAACAGACCCAGAAGTTCAGTCTTTCTGTGGGGGAGGCCTATGAATTGATCATCATGGCTGCACCCTGAGGGGTAGATTTGAAATTAAACACACATCTCGGGACTGACTGTGATCCCTTCCAGACACCACGGAAGGGAAGCACTGTGCTTATGCTTTTCCTCTGCCACCCTCCACCCTCCAGAGTCACCGTGTCTCTTGGAGAGAAGATTCACACATGGCGGGTGCCCTGGTTTTCATGTCCTGTCCAGCCCTCCGGTGTTTGGCAGCAGCTACCCACAGCAGCTACCCACTGGAAGCCTCTGGATTGCCTGGTTCTGACAGAAGGGGGAGCTCGCGTGCCTGGGCTCCACAGGACTGTGGCAATTCAGACAGTCCTAGGCAGGCGCCGCCCTCAGTGCACCATGCAGACAGCGAATTGAGCCCCACCCCAGTCTGTCTGTGAAGGACTCTTGCCTTGTTCTGGAGCTTCCTCCTGAGGCAGGCTTCAGGTTCCGCAGTCACCTAGTGGCTATGGAGCTGCCCTGAAGGAACGCTGCGGACACCATCTTGGCATTCTCCCTCTGCTTTGTTCCAGAGCACCAGTATCTCAGGAAAGGGTTTTGTTTGTTTGTTTGTTTGTTTGTTTGATTATTTGGGGCCCCAGCTTTTTGAGGCCACACACCAGGAGATGCTACCAGAGAGCCTGGCCACTTGCTTGCCCTATGACTGTGTATATTTGCAACCTTTTAGGAGCTGCTGCTTATAGGTCTGGCTTCCAAACTGTTTGAATCTAAGTGCTAAGATCCTCCCTTTAGGGACACTGACAGGTCTTTTATGTGTGTGTGTGTGTGTGTGTGTGTGTGTGTGTGTGTGTGTGTATAATATATATATAATCGACTGCCTGGACACACAGCTGGGGGAAAGATGGTTGTTTCATCTACTGTATAGAAACCAACACAGAGAGTCAAGCAAGATGAAGAACAGAGGAATATGTGCCAAAATAGAGAGAGAGAAAGAGAGCGAGAACAAGATAAAAACTCAGAGAAAAACCTTAATAAATGGAGATAAGTAATTTATCTCATAAAAAGTTCAAGGTAATGGTCATAAAAATGCTCACTTGACAGGGGAGAAAAATGGATGAACACAGTGAAAACTTGGACAAAAAAGGAAAATATAAGAAAGTACCAAAGTGAAGTCACAGAGCTGAAGAATACAGTAACTAAACTGAAAAGTACACTTAGAGGGGTTCAACAGCAAACTACATAAAGCAGAAGAAAGGATCAGTCAACTCATAGACAAGACAATGGAACTCACCCTATCAGACAGAAAAAAAAAACAACAGAATGATGGAATATTACTCAGCCATAAAAGAGAATGAAATCTTCCCATTTGTGACAACATGGAATAGACCTCAAGGGCATTATGCTGAATGAAATAAGTCAGACAGAGAAAGACAAATACCGTATGGTCTCTCATGTGTGGAATCTAAAAGCAAAACAAGCTCATAGAAACAGAGAACAGACTGGTAGGGTTGTCAGAGGCATAAGGTGGGGGGAGGGAGTGAAATGGGTGAAAGGGGTATAAATGTACTTAAATATATATACTTAAAGATTATGAGAAACCCATACAGACCATGTTATTACTAAATATTATGTTGTCAAATATTTAATGTCATGGAAAGAAGTTAATGGTATAGTGTCAAGTGAAAAACCTGGCTTCCAAAATACAATAAATGCATAAAATTTAATTCCACTGTGTGCCTTTGTGTATATTTTCTAAATTTTCTCTAAGTTGTGATATTTATAAGAAAAACTCAATTAATGTTTTTGTGTGTGTTTTATCTAAAGGTACAAAGTCATAACAGTGATTTACCAGATATGGATGTGAGTTCATTTAAATCATCTTATGTTAAGAAAATATTTATGATCTGTTTTTAGAGAGATAATTTATTACTATTTAGATATGTTTACATGATCTTACTGAAATACATAATTCATATGCCTTTTATTTTGCTTTGAATGGAAAAAAATGATAATACGTGATTCTACGTTTTGTTTTTTTTTTTNTGAAAGTATTGCAATCATCTAAGATAACTGTGAATGTTCCAGGTCTCTGTGTTCAAGTGCTTAATTTTAAAGATAAGTAGACTGAAATCCAGGAATTGAATTTTGATTAAATTCTGGTATACCGTCTACCACAACAAATCTCTCTGTATCTCTGTTTCTCTCTCTCTCTCTCTCACACACACACACACTCTTACTCTCACACACTCATGCACACACTCTCCCTCTCTTTCTGTCTCCCCCTCCACACACACACACACACACACCATAAATGGTACCGTGTTTCCTGGCCTTGAGTGCTTACCAGTTTTTCTAATGAAAAGACCTTCCTTTCAAACAAATAGAGGGGAGTAAAGGTAGCATATACAACCATGTGAGGAGGCTGTGTTGCTGAAGAACCTGTAAAAATAAACAGGTATTGTGTCATGGAAATTTTAGCCAAATGGGCCTGTCTGAGATTATTCTAGACTGTTCCAAGTCCTTAATGAGCTTATCTTTGCTGGTGAAAAATAGGCAAATGACTCAATATAATTAATAAATGTTAAATTTTACATGTATATCTATTTCATAGAACATCTCATTAGTTTTACCTTCATCATAATACCATTTAATTGCTTAAAAAATCACTTTATGTCATTGTAAAAAAAGTTATCACAAAAACTCTATCAGTCAATGTCACTTAGAATAGTCTACAAATAATTACGTTCAAACGGAATGATTTTTAAATTGACATTTTTTAAGCTTTCATAGATAAAACATTACTTTGAATTTGAAGAAATCCAGAAGTTTCTATATCACTTCAGAAAAAAAAGAAAACATAACTAATCCTTCTATGAAGAAGGAAGACTTTGATAGTAACTTAGTTTGGATTGCCATATATATATAATTATATTATATTATAATATATTTTATGTTATATAAAATTATTATATATTATATAATATATTTTATATTATAATTATAGTTATAATATATAATATAATTATTATATTATATATATATGGCCAGAAAATTCTTATTTATTTATTTGTTTCCAGTNACAAAACTGATTGCTTAATATTTAATGCTTCTGAGCATCACTTATTTTTTCACGTGTTTCTTAACAGACCTGAAATTACTATATATGATTCAACATGCTTTTGTCGTATACAGATTCTGGCTAAAATGATTCAGTTTATTTTCCTTTACTGTCTTTATTTTTAATTAGAAAGTTGTGTTTTATTCCTTTGCAAATTCAAGCACTAATATTTAACTTATAAGATTTATTTGAAGAATAATATTTTTAGAAATATAAAATATAAATTTGATATGAATCAAGAATTTCTATAGGAC
>NW_027532015.1:5846622-5847728 GCF_008692635.1 Crocuta crocuta
TATGTAAATTTGCAAAACTTATAAAAACATATTTTTACATTTAAAAATTAAAGTGTATATATGTGTATATATTTTTCATGAAGCAGATCTGAATCCAGGCAAATTTTATATACATATATTTTTTTTTACACAGGAGACATTTACTAATATATATTTATATACACTAATATATAATTATTTTTATATTTATATAAATGTTTTTATATTTATATAGTTTATATGATTATATATTGATATGTATGTATCTTATATAATATATCATATATTATACTTTATGTGGTATATTTTATATATTGCAATATACTATATATAACCATATAACATATTATTTGTGATATGTTAATATATAACATATACATTTAGTTATTAGTATAGGCCTTTCTCCCTGCAAACATTTATATCTCTGTTGTACCATTAAAAACTTGGACAACCTTGGCTTCTGTCTCATATGTATGACTTTGCCTAATATCCATACCAATTTGAGAGTTTAACAATTATAGGCAAACTTGGACAAGTATTTTTAGATATGATTAAACAGAAAACACATTTTTGTATTCCTACATTGTATTGCAACTTTTTACAATTCAAAAATTTCCAACATTATAGGAAATGTCTAAAATAGTTATTATTCTAGGAGACTGAAAGCTTACAATCTGATAGAGACTGCAGAGAGTATTGTACTTCTGAAGAGGGTCTTGAACCATGAAGGGACCATTTGAATTTTTCCTTTTCCTTTTCTTTGTCTCCATTTTTACTCTTCTTCTTCCCAAGGTCTTTTGTATCTGCCTTTTCTAACATATTAAAAAATATATACAATAAATCTTCTAACTACAAAACTTCAAACTATATTACTTACTCAGTTATTATGTTGAAAAGAAGGCCAAAACAGCAATGTTATTTAAATGTAAAATAATAGCCATAAATTTCCCAAAACACTACTCACCTCTAATTAGAAACATCAAAATAAAGCAAGAGAAAACTTTGAAATTTGACAACGCACTGTCAAAGACATGCAGAATTATTTATTTATTATTGACTATACGTAATTTTGTATTAACTGGAAATTACATTTCAATATAATTTACATTATATATATGTTAATATAT
>NW_027532015.1:5847905-5869949 GCF_008692635.1 Crocuta crocuta
GGGAGTTCTATTGTTAATCTTTTGAGGAACCTCCACACTGTTTTCCAGAGGGGCTGTACCATTTTACATTCCCACCAACAGTGTAGGATGGTGCCCGTTTCTCCATATCCTCGCCAGCATCAAGTCTCTTGATTTGTTCATTTTAGCCACTCTGACTGGTGTGAGATGGTATTTCAGTGTGGTTTTGATTTTAGTTCCCTGATGATGAGGGACGCTGAGCATCATTTCATGTGGCTGTTGGCTATCTGGATGTCCTCTTTGGAGAAGTGTCTGTTCATGTCTTCTGCCCATTTCTTCACTGGGTTGTTTGTGTTTCGGGCGTGTAGTTTGGTGAGTTCCTTATAGATTCTGGATATTAACCCTTTATCTGATATGTCATTTGCAACTATCTTTTCCCATTCCGTTGGTTGCCTATTAATTTTCTGGGTTGTTTCCTTGGCTGTGCAGAAGCTTTTAATCTTGATGAGGTCCCAATCGTTTATTTTTGCTCTTGATTCCCTTGCTTTTGGGGATGTGTCAAGTAAGAAGTTGCTGCGGTGGAGGTCAAGGAGGTTGTTTCCTGCTTTCTCCTCTAGGGTGTTGATAGTTTCCTGTCTCACGTTCAGGTCCTTTATCCATTTTGAGTTTATTTTTGTGCATGGTGTGAGAAAATGATCTAGTTTCATTCTTCTGCATGTCGCTGTCCAGTTCTCCCGGCACCATCTGTTAAGGAGACTGTCTTTTTTCCATTGGATACTCTTTCCTGTTTTTTCAGAGATCAGTTGGGCATACATTTGTAATTCTGAGTTCTCTATTCTATTCCATTGGTCTATGTGTTTTTGTGCCAATACCATACTGTCTTGATGATGACAGCTTTGTAGTAGAGGCTAAAGTCTGGGATGGTGATGCCTCCCATTTTGGTTTTCTTCTTCAATATTACTTTGACTATGCAGGGTCTTTTGTGGTTCCATACAAATTTTAGGATAGTTTGTTCTAGTTTTGAGACGATTGCATTGAATGTGTAGAGTGCTTTGGGTAGAAACGACATTTAACAATATTTATTCTTCTGACCCGTTAGCATGGAATGTTTTTACATTTCTTTGTGTCTTCTTCAACTTCCTTCATAAGTTTTCTATAGTTTTCATCATACAGATCTCCTATATCTATGGTTAGGTTTATTCCTAGGTATTTTATGGTGTGTGTGTGTGTGTGTGTGTGTGCGCGCGCAATTGTGAATGGGATCAGTTTCTTGATTTCTCTTTCTGTTGCTGCATTATTGGTGTATAAAAATGCAACTGATTTCTGCATGTTGATTTTGTACCCTGCAACTTTGGTGAATTCTTGGATCAGTTCTAGTAGGCTTCTGGTGGAATCTGTCGGGTTTTCTATGTAGAGTATCATGTCGTCTGCGAAAAGTGAAAGTTTGACTTCTTCTTTGCCAATTGTGATACCTTTTATTTCCTTTTGTTTTCTGATTGCTGATGCTAGGACTTCCAGCACTATGTTAAACAACAGAGGTGAGACTGGACATCCCTGTCGTGTTCCTGATCTCAGGGGGAAAGCTCTCAGTTTTTTGTAATTGTCTTATTTTAGAATAAAACTAGTTTTCTTATTCCTCCTACCACATCATAAGGTTTCTATCTGCTGTTTCCTCCACGTAGAATACTCTTCCCTCCACATTCCTTCAGCTTCCTCAAGAAATCTCTCTCATCTTTGCAAATGTAGCTCAAAATTACTTAGGGAAATTTCCCCTGATGCCCTAGGCTAAATATGAACTCTTATAGTTTTGTGTATTTCCCTTCAGGTCTCATGTCTAAGTATATGGTTATAGTTGGGGTTTTGTTGTTGTTGCTGTTTTTTGTTTTTTGTTTTTGTTTTTTAAATTAACATTAGTCTCTCTCACTAGATCATAAGCGCTAGGATTTAAATTCCACATCTGATTTTCTTCACCGAGTTATCATTAATCCTGAAACATTTATTATTATTCTACTCAGCAAGTAGTAGATTTGAATGCATGGATGGACAGGTGTTAATTTGTGATACATGAAAAAATATTCTAAGTTCAAATTAATTTGAGAAATACTGCATGAAACAAATTTAATCAGCTTTCTTGGTTTGCTTTCTTTCATAAATTAATGCACACTAGGTCATTTAAAAAAGGGCTTATTATAGGCAGATATCACTCACACACTTGATCTTGGTATAGTTTTGAGGAACATTTATGGTAATAGTTTCTGTGTGGTAAATGTTGGTAGATATGATTTTGATAAGGAGTAATTTGGACAAAATAGCAATATCTTATAAAACAAGTATTTGAAAGATTATAGAGGCTATCAGGGTATATAAAAAAGCTAAGTATATTCTAGTATATCTAATCCTACTTTACTATAAAAACCTCATTGTTCATATGTATAGCTATATGAAATATTTTAGAAAATATAAGATAAATAATTATTAAATATATGTCTTACTTTATGATCTTATACTTTATAAACTAACTTGAAATTATTTTATTTTAAAATTTGAACTTCTACCTTGCAATAAATCATCAGCTAATCATAATCTAATCTGCGTCTATTTCACACTTCGTTGGTGCAGGGAAAAAAGACAAAAACAGGACTTTTTTTTCTCGTTTTGGTCCATTCTACTCTACATAAACATATAAGGAAGATGTGCTTGATGGAATTTAAAAACTTAATGTCTCTTCCTAAATTAATACTATACTACATCGGTATCATCAAAATACATAGTTGCTTCTGATTTTTAAGACACTAAAATATAAAACAATAACTAACATAATAGTAAATGGCATTACTAGTCCTAAAATCCTACAAAGAAAGGATCGTAATTATTTTCACAACGCCTAGTAAATGACAATGACAATAAAAAGTCATTAAAATCAGCAACGATTGTAAAGCATTTATATATAATAGTCATATTGAATAGCATTGTAATATAAAATGTCTTACCCTTTGGAGCTTTGTCACTTTTCTCAGGTGACTTTAATGCTGTCGCTGAAACTTCAGGTTTGAATTCTTTGCCATCTTTCATTTCTTTGCCATCCTTCACTTCTTTCCCTGCCACTTTTAATTTGCTTTCTACAATAGTTATTTTGCTTTCAGAGCTGGATTCATCTGACAGCTTAAATTCAGGCAATATTTCCTTCAAGAGCTCCCAAACTTTGTCCATATATCCTGGGCTTAAATAAAACAAATCAACATTAATTTCCAAATTGAACTTTTTACTCCACTATATCATCAAGAAATTACTGACAGAAAAATCAATTTACAATTTCACAAGACTAATTTCAATAGTAACTTCAAATTTTAGATTTAAAACACTATTATACATTTATCTATCCAACAAGCTTTGGATGAGTGCCTACTGTGTGCTGGGCTTTGCTGATGCAAAAAGACCAAACAGAGTTCAGGTTCCAAATGGTGGTGTAGGATTCTGAACTTAGCAATTCCCATGACACACCAAACCTATAGCTACATATGGAACAACTTTCTCTGGAAAAACAAAAACAAAACAAAACAAAACAAACAAACAAACAACTGGCTGCATGACTCATACATCTGCTGAATGAGAAAAAAACCATAATGATGTAGTGAGTTTTCCCAAGAGGGAAGTTCATAGTGATAAATGCCTATATCAAGAAATAAGAAACATCCCAAATAAACAATTTAACTTTGTACCTCAAGAACTATACAAGAAGAACTAACAAACCCAAAAACTAGTTAAAAAAAGATGAAAATACCAAAGATCAGAGTGGAAATCAAGGAAATAGAACATAATAATACAATAGGAAAAATCAATGAGACTTAGAACTGATTTTTTGAACAGATGAACAAAATTGACAAATCTTTAGCCAAACTCACCAAGAAAAAGAAAGAGAAGAGTCAAACAAAAACTGATACTATAGAAATATAAAGGATCACAATACAATATATAAACAATTATATGACAAGTCAGACAACCTAGAAGAAACGGATAAACTCCTAGAAATGTACCACCTACCAAGACAGAATCATAAAGAAATAGATAATCTGAACAGACCAATTACTAGTCAGGTGATTGAACCAGTAATCAAAACAATCCCAACAAACAAAACTCCAGGATGAAATGGCTTCATTGGTGAATTCTACCAAACACTTAAAGAATAATTAATACCAATTTTTCTCAATCTCTTGTGATAAAATAGGAGGAACACATTCTAATAATTCATCTTAAAAGGCCATCATTACTTTGATACCAAAACCAAGGCACCACACGTAGACAAGAAACAAGAGAAATAAAAGGCATCCAAATTGGATAAGAAGAAGTAAAATTGTCACTATTTGCTGATGACCTAATATATGTAGAAAATGCAAAAGACACAACCAAAAACTGTTAGAACTAATAGATGACTTCAGTTAAGTTGCAGAATACAAAATCAATATACAAAAATATGTTGCATTCTATACACTAAATGAACTATCAGAAAGATAAATAAAGAAAACAATTCCATTTACAACTGCATCAAAAATAATAAAATGTCTAGGAATAAATTTAACCAACCATCTGAAAGACGCATACACTGAAAGCTATAGGACATCAATAAAAGAAATTGAAGAAAGCCCAAATAAATGGGAAGACATTCTGTGCTCATGGGTTGGAAGTATCAATATTATTAAAATATCCATACTACTCACAATCATTTCATGCAATTCCTTTCAAAATTCTAACATTTTCCCACATAAATAGGGATAATCTTAAAATTTGTGTGGAACCACAAAAAAACTCCAAATAGCCAGAGCAACTGAAGCTAGAACAAAGCTGGAGGCATCACACTTCCTGATTTCAAACTAAGTTAAAGTCTATAATGATCAAACAATATGCTATTGACATACAGGCACTTAGATCAGTGGAACACAACAGAGAGCAAAAAACTAAACCCACCCATATATAGTCAATTAATTTATGACAACAGAGTAAAGAATAAACAATGTGAAAAAGATAGTCTCTTCAAGAATGGTATTGGATGAACTGGCAACCACATGGAAAAGAATGAAACTGGTCACTATCTTACACCATACACAAAAATCAACTCATAATGGATTAAAGACTAGAATGTAAGACCTAAAACCATAAAACTCCTAGAGAAAACATAGGCTNAACAGTCTCTTCAAGAATGGTATTGGATGAACTGGGCAACCACATGGAAAAGAATGAAACTGGTCACTATCTTACACCATACACAAAAATCAACTCATAATGGATTAAAGACTAGAATGTAAGACCTAAAACCATAAAACTCCTAGAGAAAACATAGGCTTCTTGACATTGCTCTTAACATTGTGTTGTTGTCTTTGTTTGTTTTTGGTTTTGTTTGGATTTGACTCCAAAGGCTAGGGCAACACATACAAAAATAAACAAGTGGGGCTATATGAAACTGAAAAGCTTCTGCACAGCAAAAGAAATGACCAACAAAATGAAAAGGCAACCTATTGAATGGAAGAAAATATTGTCTTAGTTTATTTTTTAATGTTTATTTTTGAGAGAGAGAGAGAGAGAGAATGAACAGGGGAGGGTCAAATAGAGGAGGAGACACAGAATCTGAAGCAGGCTCCAGGCTCCAAGCTGTCAGCACAGAGCCTGACATGGGACTCAGACTCATGAGCCGTGAGATTATGAACTGAACCAAAGTCAGACTCTCAACTGACTGAGCCAACCAGGTGCCCCAAGAAAATATTTGCCAGTCTTATATCTGATAGGGAGTTTAAAAATATGAAGTAGTTATGCAACTGAAAAGCAACAAACAAAACTCAGACTCTTCAATTAATAAATGGATAGACGATCTGAATAGACAATTAAAAAAAAAAGACATACAGATAAACAAAGGTACATGAAAAGATATTCAGCATCAGCAATCATCAGAGAAATGTAAACAAAAACCACAATGAGATTTTACTTCATAACTGTTAGAATGGCTGTTATACAAAAAAATAAAATAAAATACAGGTATGGCAAGGATGTGGAATAAAAAAGGAAACATAATGAATTCTTGGTGAGATTGTAAACTGGTGCAGTCACTATAGAAAACAGTATGGAGTTTCCTCACAATATTTAAAAACAACTATCATGCAATCCAGCAATTCCAATTCTGGGTTGTCTGAATAAAAGGAAAACACCAATATAAAGAGATATGAGTACCCCTATGTTTACTGCAGCAATATTTATAAGACCCAAGATATGGGTAAGAAAGAAATATTACTCAGGTATTTAAAAAAAAAGATCAAAATCTTTCCATTTGTGACAACATGGTGGACCTAGAGTGCATTATGCTAAATGTAATAAGTCAGAGAAAGACAAAAATTGTACGATTTCACTTATATGTTGAATCTAAAACACCAAACAAACAAAAGAAAACAGAAACAGACATATAGGTACAGGAAATAAACCGTTGACTATCAGAGGTGGAGGCATTAGGGGTTGGGTGAAGTAGGTGAAGGGATTAAGTAGAAATTCCCAGTTATAAAAATAAAGAAGTCATGGTGGTGCAATATTCAATGATATTGTCATAACTATATCATAACAAATGGTAACTAGACACCCTGGGGATCACATAGTAATATATAAATGTTGAATCACCATAATGTATGCCTGAAACTAATAGGAAATTATATGTCAATCATATTTCAGTTTTAAAAAAATGAAGTGGCGAAGTGTTCTATTCCAGATGAACTACACCAACTTCAGAGAAATGTTCCGAGAAACAAATATTCTCCTCATTTGAAATTGTCTTCTTATAACCACTCAGACATACCACTGATTGTGTTCCTGTTATTATACAGAGAGTTAAAAGGTTTTTTTCTTTTCTTTTCAAATGGCATAAATGCACAAATTGAAGGAAAACATAAGAGTCAAGGTCAAAAATTGCACATAAGCCAGTGCTTCCTTTTGGTACTCCTCACGAGGGTGGAAAGGAAGGTGTCTATTGGAAATACCACAAAATATTTTCCTTCTAACTGATTTTCACATGGGAAAAAGCTCCAATAGTCAACACGAATTCTCCTTGACCATGTAGAACCATGTAAAACCATGAATGTGACTGCAAGGCCCTCAGGGTTTTTCTCTTCACTTTCAAATCCTTCCTGACAACAGAAACACTCAACTCCTGCACATATCACATAGCTCTGACAGTATAACTCTCCCACCGTCAGTGCTCCTCTCCTTCCTCTCCTTCAGTCAAACCCAGTCAACAGTAAAGGCTCAAACCAAGTCAGAACCTCTATGAAGCCCTATCTTACCCCTGCCGGCATCCTTGACTAATGGCCATTGCCTCCATATTTCAACTGAAACGTTCCTACAATCTTTTTTATACTATTTCATTATTTTCTTTTCATTTAAAATTATATATGTATACATAAAATTGAAAGTTTATAGTAAAGAACATTGTATGAATAATTTAGCAGAAGGTTCATAGGAAAATCTTTTTCAAATCGTGATATACATACATCAAAGATACTATATATCTTTTACTTTTTAGTTGTATTTAGGAGAAAATTGATAAATTTGAATGTTTGGATCAGTTACTTATTCTTTACACTTTTCCCCATTTTCAAAGGTTGAGTACTAACTACCCCATATATATTTCTAGATAATATTAAATAATCTAGTGACAGTCACTAGAGAGGAAAAAAAACTTATAGTAATTATGTCTCTATGACACATTAGGTATTTTTTCTACCACCTACTCACTTATCTTAAGAACAACCATATAGGATAGGTCATTTTACTCTCATTTACATGCAAAATTCACATGGCTGAAATTGAAAGTGTAAGAACATAAACCTTGCTATATAGTTCTGACTCCTAAGCTCAAGCTTTTCTGCCTCATTTTCATAGAAATTCCAGAAGCAACCATAAATTCATGCAAATAGGACATCTAAACTGCTCAAAATTTTTATTATTAATTTTAAGGTGGTCTCCTTATAATTCTGAAGCATATGAATACTTTTCAATTTTCATGTTTGATTTCAGTGTATGATTCTGGCGAGAGACAATTCACAATTTCTAATTGACTAATTTTCTAGTTATGAATTATTTTGATCTCTTGTTTCTTTGCCATCCTCCAGTGGACTTCTGACGATTTCATGTCTCTGCTTTCTTTACTCACTACCATGCAGGAAAAAATAAGCAAAATTATAAGGATTCCATCAACACTGAAGATAAAGATTTAGAAAAGCCCATACTTTTAAACTTCATTCTGTCTCTACTTCTCTCCACTAATATTGTCCATAATATATCAAGAAATATTGTTTTTCCTTAGGTATCAAAAAAGATTTTCCATGAAATGACCTAAAGGGGTGTTGTCTATACCTTTCCTTAAAATTAAAAAAATAATATCATTTCCCCTTTCAGGAGAAATGTCTTTTGAGGAAGAGATATATTTTTTCATTTTTTCCCTGCAGATATTTTTTTAATGTTTGTTTTGAGGGAGAGAGAGAGAGACAGACAGACAAACAGACAGACAGAGCATGAGCAGGGGAGGGGCAGAAAGAAAGGGAAACAGAATCTGAAGCAGTCTCCAGGCTCTGAGCTTTCAGCACAGAGTTCCACGCAGGGCTCAAACCCACAAACTATGAAATCATGACCTAAGCAGAAGTTGGATGCTTAGCCAACTGAGCCACCCAGGTGTCCCCAGATATTTTTATTTGAACCAGGCAATAGCTAATTTATCCTGCTGAAAAGATGCTTTAGATGGTAAGATCCGAGTCACTAGCGACTAAATTCAATCTCCTATAACCTAGATCCTTGAGAACAATAGCTTCCCAATATCAATAAAAAATCAGAAATGATCCAAACTGATAACTGAACTATGGATTTGATCTTCTTATAAAATCCAGCGTCTGAACTGATGATGTTCAGATGTATCAATATGTTTTTTCTATGAACTTTGGCTTGATTAATTTCTACTATCAATGATAATATAATCAAATTGTGTGTCTATAACCTTTATGTATGAAATAAAAGTACTTGTGAAATTTTAAGTAAGCTTTGCATTAAATGTCTCTTTTGTGGACATACACAAATATCTAGAATCACATGAAATAAATACTGTGGGCTTTGGACCCAACAAGACTTGGATTCATATTTTTTCTCCTCCAGGTACAATGTGCACAGCTTGGGGTAGTCAACCACTCTGGGCTTCAGTTTCTTCATTTGTAATGAAATATACCCAGCTAATGAGGTCATATGAAAGATCAAGTGAGATAATATTTTCAGGGCTGTGGTTTTTAATTAGAAATAATATATTAATATGCCTAATGCCTAACAGGTATTTTATTATTATTAATTATTTATTAATATGTGTGGCTAATTACAAGTTGCCTTTATGTTGCTTTTATTTATTTTTATTGGGAGAGAGAGAGAGGAGGACAGGGAAGGGACAGAAAGAGGGAGAGAGAGAGAGAGAGAGAGAGAGAGGGAGAATCCCAAGCAGGCTCTACGATGTCATCACAAAGCCTAATAAGGGACTTGATATCACAAACCATGAGATCATGACCTGAGCTTAAATCACGAGGTGGATGCTTAACCTACTGAGCCAACCAGACCCCCCCCCAATATGTTTCTGTATTAAGTCAGTGTAGTAGTTGTATAAGTATAAAGGGACACCTGTAAACATGATAAATAATTAACATGGTTTTAATATTTGTAGTTCACAGTATTTTTTAAAAACAGAATTTATCCTGAGCTCCTCAAGGGATTTTTGTATAATACTATAAAATATTAATACACTAAAATATTATTTTCACAGACATTTTGTAAAATGTTGAGATTTTCTTAAAATTTTCTTAAAGCTTCATAATGTTTAGTTAAAGAAACATTACTGGGAAAGAAAGAAAAATACATATGAAGAACTTAATGGTAAAACCTACTGGAAAGGAATCACTTCTGGTAACCATCCTGTAAGGGCATGAATAACTGTGAACTCCCCTAATTCTCTCATCTCTGCTACGTGGATGCTAAAAAAGCAAATGCATAATAGCATAGTTAATAACACTTGAAAACACACACAAAGAGATATGTAAAGACAGGGAATCTTTAATAAGCAGTGATATAATAATAAATGTAGGGCTCATACTGCTTATATGTTAGAGTACAAGAAAATACTATTCCAAAGGCCAGATGATTCATTTTGTTAAAGTGTTTAAAGGAATCCAGTGTAAAAGTTCATGTTTATTTTAAAAACATGCTACAAGCNCCGTGTCTTTTATATTTCTAATGTCAGCTACTATCCTAAGATGCCCATGAGGCAGTGTACTAAATCAGTCTCACACAGCAGGTCAAGATGACATCAGATAATCTTAATTTAATCCTTAGATAATTTCAGAGGGATGAGAAACATCTTTTCTATCCTATACAAAAAAGTAAATTTGCCACCATAGCATAAAGTCAAATGAGATTGTGAATGACCAAATACCACTCTTCTCATTTCAGTCCTTTTTCCCCCCAAAGTGATTAGGCTATTTGCACTGACCCACAGAAATGCCATACCCCTGTTATGACCAGGATCCCCATTTCAGTTTACCATGTGTCAGCATGCCAGCAGTGGTGATTAATGGTATTGACCAGACATGTTCTCTTCTTCTGAAAGAAATCTTACTCTCTTAGTCACGTGTTCTATCCTTTATAAACTTGTATTGGTTTGTTGCTCATACATTATGAATTTTGATGTATCTCCATGTGTCACAGATAACGGAAATCTCCTGTGGAAGTTCACAGTCTAGTCTAAACTCTGTGGATAATCATATTTATGAAGTGGCTGCATACCTCATGTAAATAGTGTTCTTTCATTTGCAGAGCTCACAGTGATAGTGAAATACTTACTACACATTAATTTTTAATGTAGAAAGCAAAAACTCATATAAAGATAATTGTTATGTACTATAAAATTTGAGAAACAGTGTATAGATAAATATAAATTGTACCACACAGTCCAGGTAGCCACTAGAAAGCCTAAGAAATGTCTTACATTTAGTTGGGTCTTTATTTCTGAGCTGGATTTATTTATTTTCTAAAATAGCAATAATTCTATTTCTTAGGAGGCTCTAAAATTCTATGGAACTATAGCTTTAAGAAAGACAAAATGCCACTCCAATTTTCCAGGTCATGCATTTAACACTTCACTGGTGTTAATTCAGCTCTAGCTCTCAGAATTTCAAGTTAGGTCTGAGAATTAGGAACATTAGGAACATCATTCTCTTTCCAAAAAAACAAACATGATTATCACCAGTGTGAATACTTAGTGCTATTCAGCTACCTAAAAAGATCTGGGCTGAGGCTTTTTGTTGTTTGTTTTTTGTTTTTTTAATCGTTGAAATTAAGAGTTGTGAGCTGCGTGAAACAAATTCTGAGTAGACAATCGAGGGTTGGTGAGAGAAAAGAGATCTGTCCAAGATGGCAGTAGAGTGGCTGGTTTTGTTGTATAGCCTTGGGAAAGAAAAAAGAAGCTGAACTAAAAGAAAAAAGAGCAGGCTTCTGATGGACAGAGCTCTGTTTACAGAAGGGAGGAGGCTGAGCACTGAGCAAAGGGTTGCAGCGGTTTATTGGAGCAGGTGGGCATCCTGCGGAGAATGAGATGCTGTCACACCCTGCAGGAGGGTGAAGGGTATCAAATTCAAGCTGGCTCAGTGTAGGTGAGAATCCCCCCACTGAGCAGTGATACAAAGTTGCCAAGCCTTTGCAACTCAAGCATCTAAGATTTTTTTTTTGTATGGCTAGGGTGGGGATGGACTGACCTAAGGTCCCTGTAAGGTGGAAGCCAAGAGAATGAAAGTGGCAGGCATGTCTCAGATATGTTGATGCGCAAGACATGCAGGAATGGAAGATATAAGCATATTTCACAAGAATATTGAAGCAAATGGAAGAAGTTTGTATCACAAATGTATTAAAAGGGAGCAGTGTTACCAAAGTCATGAGGAAGACATTAAAAAAACTGATATCTTTCAGAAGTGTTCAGGTTTTCAAGATTATAAATTATTGCTACATATACAAAACCTAAAATTTCAACTGGATTCCAATATACGTTTTTTGGTATTTAGGTGAACCAATATATTCCCCTACAAAAACAACCTGTATCTCCTGCTCAGCTGAAACACTATTTTTCATGATCATGTTCTATTCATCATAAGAAAGCATTTGATATAGAATAATTTGTATTTTCAATTGGGAGAGTTTTGTCTTATTTCTGATTAACCCAATACTACAAATTAGTGGTTTTGGCATTTTTATATCAAAATGTTTACAGTGTTTGGAAAGAAGTCTATTTTAAATAGTTTTTTTTTTAAATAAAGCTATGCGATACAGATGTATAGTTTTTTGTTGTTTGTCTTTTTGTTTTTTGTGAGTAATAGTTCTTCCTTCTACATACTCAACATTTGCCAGCTTAATGATAGCTTTACACAAAAGCATTGGCCAGAGTTCAAAGTCATAGGTTGTGGCTGGAAGCAATAGATTGTTGTCTTCATCAAAAGGAAGAAAGTCATCAATAGTTATCTTTCTCCAGCAACCCTAAAAATGAGAAGAAAGGAATGTACAGTCAGTGAATTACGTTACTTTTTCTCATACGTATTGTATGAGAAATACAATGTAACACTGCTGATGTTACTATTTACTGTTTTATAATTTTATCTTACCTTCTTACAGCTGAAGACTGGTGCACTGCTTTTCAATACTACTCTGGCTGAGAATTTTAGCTGACTATTTTGTTTATTTTATTTTATTGTTATTTTGTTTTATTTTATTTACCTACATATAATATAATATATATTTTATATTATCTATAATATTTTATTTATTTATATCATAATTTATAAGACCTAATAAACACATTCTTGGGTGCACATCCTACATAATGCAGTAAATCAAAGTGTTTCAAATAGCAGAACCAAAACATTATACAACCATGGATAAGTTTGGTCATAATTAAATAACAATATAATCATAACACAAATCCTCCAAATGTAAGTAATTATTGTTCATCCTGATAGACTCAGTGATTTTAAACTTCCAATTACCAGATTGCTTCTACTCCTAATTAAAGATCTAATTTTTAACATGAAGTTAATACTTCATTTAATAAAATGATTCTATATTTACCTATATGCATATTGCTTCACAACTGAAAGTTTGAGACAAATGATAACATTAATGACTATGAACTGAAATATTTTTTAAACTTTGGTTTTACATGTGAAATTTTTTTATGAATTTATTTTTTTCCCAAGAAATATTTTCAGCAGTGATGCAGGCATTGTGAACCCAAATTCTGCACAACACATGGCCTATGCCAGTGAATTGCTTAGAGTCTATTGAAGGAAGACATTTATGCAAACAGTACAAAACATAATATATTCATGGTCCTCTAGGACCAGAAAAGCAAATGTGACAAATGTTGCTTGTGAAAGCCTTCACAACAAGGTGACATCTGAACTAAAATTCAAAGAGCAGTAGTTTTCCCAAGTAGATAGGGGCGATAGGGTGAAACATGATTTATTTGTATGGGATGCATAACTCTGAATTCATATTGCCTTATTTAGTGGTTTCTTGTCTTTCTTTCTTCCCTGACAGATGATGTAGGGCAAGACAGGATTAAAACATAAGTGTTTAGCCACTCCTTTTCCTAATTTTAAATGACATGACCCAAAAAAATACACAATGAAATAAGCCAGACAAAAAGACAAATATTATATAATTCTACTTATATGACATATTTGGAAAAATGCAAACTTACAGAGACAGAAGGCATACTAGAGGTTCCCAGGGGCTGGGTGGAGAGGAGAATGAAAAATTATTGTTTAATGGGTACAGAGGTTCCATTTGGGATGATGACAAAGTTGTGAAAACAGACAGTGGTGATGGTTGGACAACATTGTAAGGATACTTAAGGCCTCTGAATTGTGCATTTATAACAGTCAAAATGCTAAATATTATGGTGCACATATTTTACCACAATAAAACCTAGTAGTGTGAGTTCCCTTTCTATACTTCAATTTTTGAAAACAATTTTGAAGGAACCAACTGGATCCCCATGAAGGAACTGTTTTAAAGCAGACTTAAGGACTTACGCTAAACCAGTTCAATGGATATCATATACGTATAGCTGATCAATAATATATTTCCATTGGGAATGCTTTGATTACTAAATACCATTGAACTATACAGTCTAAAGAGATGTGAATTGCATCTCAAAAAAGTTATTATGAAAAATACACAGGAATAAGTGTTCAGTATTACATAGCTAAAAACATACTTTAACTAGAATTATAACAATTTTCCTGGGAATTTTTTTGATTCTTACTTATTGATATTTGGTTGGTGGCTTGGTTAAAGTTCATGGAGACATTAAATATTATATATATAGATATGAATATTGCATATAACTATTATTATGAGATCTTATAATAGAACACTGAATTTATTCACTTGAGACTTTATCTTAGAACACAGAAATTTTTTAAAATTTCATTTTAGAGAGAGAGAGCATGAGAGCATGAGCGGGGGAGCGGTGGAGGGAGAGACAGAAAGAGAGAGAGAATCTTAAGCAGGTTCCATGCTCAGTATGGAACCTAATGAGGGGCTCAAACCCACCACTCTTGGATTCTTGGATCATGACCTGACCTGAAATCAAGAGTGAGGTGCTCAACCAACTGAGCTACCCAGGTGCCCAACACTGAAACATTTTTACACTTTTTTTTTTACCTGGATGTAAAAGATGTACATTGGGCAGTTTTTACTAAGTTTACTGTGTTAACACCACATAATTTGAAATAACCATCAAAATGTTTAATTACTTAGCATGCTTATGGAAAAGGATGCCTCCTTTATTAATATAAATAAATATATTACTAAGTTACTTTAGAATACAGTCATGTTCAAATTGTATTTTTTTAATTTTTTAAATGTTTTTATTTATTTCTGAGAGAGAGAGAGACAGCATGAGTAGGGGAGGGTCAGAGAGAGAGAGGGAGACACAGAATCTGAAGCAGGACCCAGTTAGCTGTCAGCACAGAGCCCGACGCAAGGCTCGAACCCACGAACTGTGAGATCATGACCTGAACGGAAGTCTGAAGCTCAACTGACTAAGACACCCAGGGGCCCGTGGAATACAGTCATGTTCAAATTTCAATATTTTCCACACTTGAATTCTAAGTCAAGATAACTAAATGGTTACATATATTTATAGCCTCTTCTTCCTAAGACCAGGCTAAAGGGATAATAAAAAATGTTTTGGGGGGGCTCCTGGATGGCTCAGGACACTGAGTGTACGACTTTGGCTGTCATGATCTACCGGTTCAAGAGTTCGAGCCCCCCATCAGGTTCTGCGCTGACGGCTTAGAATCTAGAGCCTGCTTCGGTTTCTGGGTCTTCCTCTCTCTCTGCCCCTCCCCTGCTTGGACTCTGTCTTTCTCTCAAAAATAAATAAACATTAAAATATTTGTTTAAATGATTTTAATTAACAGCAGCAATCACAATTCCAAAAGATCAAGGAAAGAGCAAGCATTGGACAGAGAGTTCAGCACATACCTGAATGAACATAATTATATAGATAGGAAAGAACCCTAAGAGCACTCCCCCACCTTCGGCCCGTAACAGGTGGTGCCTTCCCATACAGGGCCTGATGGTGAAAGGCTGGCTTCTGTGAATGTCCTGAAATAATACAAGGCAGTTTCTCTTTCCAGCAGAGTCAGTGGGCAGAATTGTGACTTCTATTGCCTTCCTGCAGTAGACAGGAAGTGCTTTCTGCATTAGTAGAACCTATTAAAGGATCTCTTATTTCCACGCTCTACCCACGCAGGGATGAAGTGGTACACGCCCCCTCCTCAGCTGGTGCTAAGGATACTGCCTGATGGGGTCTTCTCATCGGACAACAAACAAGAGTGAGAGAGCAGAGTAACACCGCACAGGCTTTATAAACCAAATTAACGTATGAAACACAGCCCACAGAGGTGAGACAGGATGTGGATTCTGAATCTAAACAGGTTGACTATGTACTAAAATAAAAAAATTTAATTAGCAGCGTCATACAACATAACACTAAAGATGTTCAGGAAACGATCCAAAATTACCAATCATGCAAAAATGGAAAATCCAAATTTCAATGAGAAAATACAATCAATAAAACTTAATGCCAAAAATGACAGGGAATTTGGAATTTTTAGTTATGAAATTTAAAGCTTATGTCATAAAAATACTCCAGAAAGCAACTATGAATACTCTTTGAAACAAATAAAAATAGAATATCTTATCAAAGAAATAAAAAACATAAGAGAAAAAAAGAAATTTTAAAATTAAAAAAAAAAACCTTCATAGGAAAAGATCAACAGCAGAATGCAAATGGAAAGAAATTGGTGAATTGGAATTAAAGTCAATAGAAATTATAAACAACCAGGAAACATAGATTTTTTTTTAATGATAGGAACCTCAAAGACTTATGAGAAAATGAAAGAAGATACAACATCCATGCCTTCAGAGTCCCCCAAAATGAAGAAAGGAATGTGGGGCTGAAAAAAAATTTTAATGCATAAATGACTGAAAACTCTCCCAAATTTGTCTTAAGACATAACTCTTGTAGAATCAAGGATCTCAGAATATCCCAGAGAGGATAATCTCAAAGAAATCTACACCCAGACACATCAAATTCAAACTTCTGAAAATTGGAGACACAGGAAAAAAAGCCAGAAACCGGCTGGTGAGACAAGACCACCTGATCTCTCTCCAGAAACCACAGAGGCCAGAAGGAAGTATCAGGCTACTTTTCAATACTGAGGAAAAAGGCTTGCCAACGCACAACACTGTATCAAGTGAAATACCCTTTAGGAATAAGGGTGAAATAAAACATTTTCAGACAAAAGAAAGTTAAGATAATATGTCACCAGAAGATTGACTAAGAAAGGATGGTGAAAAAGAAAAAGAAAAGGAAAAAGGAAATGAAAAGGATGGTGAAAGCAGAGACAAAAAAAAAAAAGGAAATGGAAGAAATCTTAGGATATCCGGAGCAAAGATACATATAAACATATGGCTAAATACAATAGTGTTCTTTGCTTCTGGAACTTTTAAAATTATATTTGACATGACTTCTCAGCCTTTTGGCTAAGATTAAGTATAGTAAAATTATATTTGACATTTAAAAACAACATTTACTTTATAAAAGTTCTGAATACGTATAAAATACCTAATCAATTATGTTGTAAAGGTGTAAAGGGACCCAAATGATGGTAAAGTAGCTATATTCCAATTTAAGTGGTAAAATGCTGATATTACTAGATTGTGGTAAGCTAAGTCTGTCTATTTTAATCCCTAGAGCAACCACTAGAAGAAAAAGTAATACACAGAGATATACTCAAAAACACTAGAGATAATTCAACATGGAATCCCAAAGAATGTTCAAGAAACACACAGGAATAGGGAAATAGATACCAAAAAAAGTAACAGAGTAAACAAATAATACAATGACAGACTTAAATCCCAATTGTATCAAATATAAATTGCACACAAATTGAAGTGTAAGAGCAAATTGGATATGTTTATGAAAATTAAAAATTTGCATATATTTGAATAATTCCACATGTAGAAATCCCAGAAAAAATAATCATAAATGAGCAAAAATATATACACAAAGATGCTATTTTACAGAATTGTATTGGTAAAAACACCTGTTATAATCTAAATATCAATATGAACCTAACATAATATGTATAGCTCTTATATTCAAACAATGGAGTACAATGTAGATTGATATATACTAGCATAAACAATGCCCATAGTTAGGGAAAAATACATTTTAGAACAAGAAGTGTCATATTATCCTATTGTTGCTATAAATTATATATTGTAGGTTTATATATGTTTATAAGATACAAGTTTAGGAAGGTATACATAAATTATTTATTGTAATTGTGTTTACCTAGAAAGAGAAAAAAGAAAACCATAATGTATATCTTGTCAGGAAGAATTTAATTCTTCACTACACCTAATATGCATACAGGTGTTGACTCAGATTTACCACCTGGGATTTAAGTAGAAACAGGTAGAAATATCTACCCTTAGACCAAAAAGAACAAATGTCCACCAACCAGAAAACCAGAAAGCCATCTTTCTATCACATGAATACAGTCTCTGAGAAATTTAGGTCATTTAAAAATTGCATCTATCTAGCTATTTATTATCACTGTTATCAGTATTCTATATACTTTCAAAGGACTGCAATTCCAATGTCAAGAATGGACCAAAGTAGAAGAAAACCAACAGAAGAGTATTATCATCTGGCTTGTGTATTTACCTTACAAACAGAAGGGTAAGCTGCATTTGCAGATACTAAACACAGAAACACCTAAACACTCCACCACAAAGCTATTAGAGGTGATAAATGAATTCAGTAAACTAGCAAGGTACAAAATTAATATGCAGAAATCAGTTGTGTTTCTATATACTAAAAATGAAGTAGTAGAAAGAAATATTAAGAAAATAATCCCGTTTACAATTGCACCAAAAAGAATAAAATACCTAAGAATAAACTTAATCAGGACGGTAAAAATCTGTCCTCTGAAAACTATAAAACATTGAAAAGAAATTGAACACAACACAAACAAATGGAGAGCTACTCCATGCTCATGAATTAAAAGAATTAATTTTGTTAAAATGTCCATGGTACCCAAAGCAATCTACAGATTCAACGCAATCCCTATGGAAATACCAACGATACTTTTCACAGAACTAGAATAAATAATACTAATATTTGCATTCTTCCCAAGTTTACCTTCTCTCTATAATCCCTCAACCCTATCCATGGTGTAGTCTCAACTCTCATTCTTTGCTGTGCATTAAAACTTTGGAGTCTTGGGACGCCTGAGTGGCTCAGTTGGTTAAGTGTCTGACTGGCTCAGGTCATGATCTCACAGTTTGTGGGTTCGAGCCCCATGTCGGGCTCTATGCTGGCAGACAGCTCAGAGCCTGGAGGCTGTTTCAGATTCTGTGTCTCCCTCTCTCTCTGACCCTCCCCTGCTCATGCTGTCTGTCTCTCTGTCTCTCAGAAATAAATATAACGTTTTAAAAAAATTTTTTAATGAAAAATAAATGTAAAAAAAACCAACTTTGGAGTCTTGTCTGCCAAATCTGTCTCATGATTGGTAAATAGGGAAGATAAAGGCATTTAGGAAGTCATTTTCTCTCCTCACAAAGTTTTGACTTTCTTTCTTTTTTTTTTTTAATGCTTTATTTATTTCTAGGAGAGAGAGAGACAGACAGCGTGAGCAGGGGAGGGTCAGAGAGAGAGGGAGACACAGATTCTGAAACAACCTCCAGGCTCTGAGCTGGCAGTCAGCACAGAGCCCGACGCGGGGCTCGAACCCACGAACCGCGAGATCATGACCTAAGCGAAAGTCAGACGCTTAACCGACTAAGCCACCCAGGAGCCCCAAAGTTTTGATTTCAACATCTCTCATCTTGCTATGAATTTCAAAACACCAAAAATCCTATTTTAGATCTCAGAGGCTAACATTACCTTCTTTACTTTTATGTCCCTGCTGTAACAATCTCATTAATTCCTTTTTAAAAATGTATCGTTTTATTTTTGAGAGGGAGTACATGTGTGCAAACAGGGAAGGGGCAGAGAGAGAGACAGGGATCAGAAGCAGGTTCTGCGCTGAGAGCAGAGCCAGAAGTGGGACTCAAACTATACGAACTGCATAGTTACAAGGAACCTTACACTTAGAGGGACCCCATTTTTTTTTAAAGTGCTGCTATCACCGTATTGAAGTTCCTAATCATTTTTGAGCAAGGGGCTCTGCAAATCATGTAGCTGGCTCTGCCTATGAGCCTGGGCCTTGGGAGAGAGCATTCCACCAACAAAACTCAAAGGGATTTCATAATCTAGTGTGATGTGTGAATCTAGTGTGGTGTGAGCCTACTCTGTCGTTCGAACTAAGGGATTTTTCGTTCTCTATTTCTACTATCCCATTTCCTTCTTTTCAGGCAGAAGCAAAAACTTTTTGTATCGAGGTAAGATTTGTTAACATGAGCACAAATCTCAAGCTTAGGAAAAAGATTGGGTGGAACTGGGCCTCTCAGTAGGAGGAGAGAAAGAACGGACCCTGCTTGGGCACTCTCTTTGCTCAAGACGGCATACCACATCAGAGAGAAAGGAGGAAGGAAGAGAGCTTGTGTGTCCACCTGCCTACCCAGCCCACCTGGCTGAGACGACAGACATAGCAGAGAACCATCCCTCCATGTTTCAAGCAGCACCAGTTTAAAAAGCACATGGGACTGGTGTGACAGGACAAACAGCAATGCTTCATATCGATCCCAAATTATATATGCAGGACATTTCTTCCTAGTAGGTGCACAACTGATATCCTGTATAAGTGCATGACCTTGTATTAGCCTAGGTAACAGCACGTAAACAAATATATTTCAATATGAAAGGCAATTTTTAATGCACATGAAAGTGAACTTACCATCCAGTAAAGTTTCACAACATACTTTCCATAGCTATTGAATAAAGGCATGTGGCCTTTCACAGCCTTGCACAGAGAGTAGATGTGTTCCCAGGGCTTCCAGGGAAGAAGAGGAGGCTCCCCGGTGGTCCCTTTAAGATAATTGTTCAAAATACCTCCATTGAATATCTTCCACACGGCATAGATTTCACTGATAATCCATCTCATCAGCTAGAGACAAAAGCCGTTAGTGTTAATCAGTTGCTTTTCAGTTATTGGTACTATAAGTCACCAATAAGTTTAGGGGGAAACCTACTTCCAATAGTAATATTAAATTCTACATGTCATGTGTTCCACATTTTGATTTCTGACTTACAGAATAAAGTCATCATTCTTGCCTTTGTTGTCAGCAAGTATAGTCACAATGCAAGCTAAAAAGGCTTAACATTAAACACACTCTTAGCTAAGAACTATCTTTCAGAGTAAACTGTCAGTGATTTGACATTGACCTCTATTAGGTATTGACCTTCATTTCAGCTGTTTGTGTGTGTGTGTGTGAGAGAGAGAGAGACAGAGACAGACACAGAGAGGGGAGAGGGAGAGAGAGAGAGAGAGGGGGAGAGAGACTGAGGCTTCTGAGAGCAGTGGTGCTTTTATTCTGGAGCTAACTTTTGATAAATGAGTAAGCTACTCTTCTGTAAGGGTTGAGAAGTTTGAGAAGAAAATGATCTCCCCTTATGTCAGTAGGATCAGTTAGACAGTGAATGAGATGAGAAAGAATTAAAATTGCATACACAGTTAAATCTTCTCTAAGTCTTATATTTCATGTGTCAATCTGCAGGTGCAGAGCTGATCTAAGTAAAACTCCCATGGCAGAGTTTTCAACAGGCAGCAAGGTGTGGTGGGGAGCTGAGCAGAAAGAGACCAGGGTTTGAATTTTCTTCCGGGGTCCTTCTGCTCTGGGACATGTCATTTCACTGTCTCTAAATTGCAGTTTATGTAATGCAGTCTATAAAATGTAGATTATACTATCTCTTTTTCAGCAATTTACAGGGAATAGAAACAATGTAAAAAAAAAGACCTGCGAGTCACAGTGGTGTTAAGTAAAGACATTATTACCCTCAGTAATATTGGATTTTCTGAAATATGTTTAATTGCCTGGTTTATAAGGAGATTAAATACTTGAGACTAACCCTATAAGATTTGTTTTCCTTAACTAACATTATCTAGAACATTTATTCAAGTTTAGTTAAGTTGAAAAAGATAAGCCAAGTATGTTCCTGTATATCCGGTAATTTTTAAAACATAGGATATTTTATACTTTTCTTCCCTCAAAAAAATGAAAAGCTAAAGTCTACGCAGGCTTTGGCTCACAAAATTAGCATATTTTAGACTAAAATACAACGTATAAAACCATTCAGAGGTAACTTTATACTAATCAGTACAGTCTGGTTGAAGAAATAAATGTTTTGATTTTAATATTGGTCAAGATATTTAAGATAAGAAAGACAAAGTGTCTGAACCAATAATGACGATTGATTTTGACTGGGTCTTAGGAGAAAATAATTAAAAAAAAAAAAAAAAA
>NW_027532015.1:5870251-5888172 GCF_008692635.1 Crocuta crocuta
GGGGGTGGGATTTAGGTGAGATTTTTCCTGCATTAGCAAGTCTAACACCCTGCACTTGAGCACAGAGCAGAGCAAATCTGGCAGCAACTTGATGTCAATTGCTAGGCACGTGGGTCAAGAGGCAAAATGCCCAGATTGTGAGATCTCAGCTACCCTGGGTCAGTGGGCAGGAGGATAGGGACACAGCAATTGTAATACTAACATTTCCCCACCATTTGCTCATTATTAAACTCATTTGAAGAGGCTTTTCTTCCTCTTTTGTCTGGCTTATAAAACATTGAGCAATTCCAAAGCTTAGAGGTAAGCAAGGGAAAACTGAAATTGACCGTCTGGGAATTGTTTGAAGCAGGTCTGGAAGGTATTCTGCAATCAGTCTTCAGTTAAAAATTCCCTACATACCTCACTGCAGAGTAAATGTTCATTTGCTGAAAACAAGTCAAACAGGATTTCATTTTTCACAACTACCGGAGCCTGAAATTAAAAAAAGAAAAAATATATATATATAAAGAGATATTACTCTTTAGGAAAAATAAAGGAAATGTAGCTGAATGAAATAAAGTTTCATGTGATATAAACAAGTCAAACCTGATCTCATTTCTCACAACCAGAGAAATTAAAGGAAAAAAAATATAAGCACATTATTCCATAAGATGACCCTCTTAGAAATATCGGTGACATTCACTTAATAATGTAATGCCTATAAAATAGAGTCTTTTCATATAAAAATGAAATGTTGTAAGATATAATATATGCAGATAAACTTAGCATGCAAACACACATAAACTGAGAGTTTAAAAGTGACTTAAAATTTAAATTAACCTCTCAAGTTACACCTGAAGCTTAGTTAACATGGTAGCAGGAAATATATCTTCACCTTTGATAAAAAATGTTAACTGTGACAGCTTTTAAAAATCTTGCCCAATTTCAAATCCTGTTTTTTAAAAAAATCATCTAATGGTCATTATTTTATTGGTATATATCTGAAGATCCTTTTATATACTTAGAGCACTCATGAATAAACATAATAAAGGAAGAGGTGATTTGTAATAGTTTTTAAAAATGTGTTACAATTCATATCAAGCTTATACCCTCAACATATCAAATTAACATAAATATGTTTTTGATTAGTAAAATCATGGAAACTAATGCCATTGACTACTCTCAATCACATGGACAACTTAACATCTTGAAAACTCAATAAAAATTTTTTTATGTCTAAGAAAAACTTACTCAAAACTACATTGAAGGTTTGAATTGAAATGTTTATAATCTATGAACATAGCAACTTACATATATATTATATAAAAATATATTTTAAATTCTGGTTTGGCTAATTTTTTCCAAGGTGACACTTCTAAATTATTTTTAATGTTTATTTATTTTTGAAAGACAGAGAGACAGAGCATGAGCAGAGGAGGGGCAGAGAGAGAGAGGGAGACACAGGCTCCAGAGTGGTCAGCACAGAGACTGACGTGGAGCTCGAACTCACAAAAGGCAAGATCATGACCTGATCTGAAGTCAGCACTTAACCGACTGAGCCTCTCAGGCGACCCCAAAGTGACACTTCTAAAAAGCCCATACTCTTCAGCAAGTACCAATGTACATTGAATTCAATTAATAATAGATTAAATAAGTAGTGATTACCTAAAATTTGAGGAGTGAAACTTAACAGTTGCGTGCCGACAAATGAAAAGTAGGCACTGACAGTGAGTAAAAGATGGCAAATATTAAGGTAGAAGTCTCTACAGAGGTTTCTCTATTCCCTATACCTGAGACAGAATACATCTTCAGACGTCTTACATCTCTTCAATGTAATCAGCACTCAAGGGCCTGGGCCATCGATGCCTGATTCTCAGAAATAAACAGATCTGATCACTCCACCAGTGGTCAGGACATGTTAACCTTCTGAGTTGGAATAAGCCCTTGTTGATTCCGATATCTTAAATCCACCCTTTTCAGTTTTTTCATAACTTAGCTTCTCGCTGACTTAAATCATGTCCTGTGACTTCATCCTTTGCTTTGAGCAGAAGAGAGTAAATCTTGTATAGAAAGTTCATTATTGGGGCACCTGGGCAGCTCAGTTGGTTAAGGATCCAACTTCAGCTCAGGTCACAATCTCACAGTTCATGAGTTCAAGCCCCACATCAGGCTCTCTGCTGACAGCTCAGAGCCTGGGGCTGGCTTCGGATTCCGTGTCTCCCTCTTTCTCTGTCCCTGCCCTGCTTTCATACTCTGTCTCTCTCCCTCTCTCTCAAAAACAAATAAAATATGTTTTAAATTTCTTAAAATAAGATAAAAAAGAAAGTTCATTATTGTTTTGCTAAATTTTTGTCTAAGCTTTTTAATATATATTCATATTTAATGAGTTTCAATGTAAATGAATGTATCATCATGGACCTTGACATTAAAGCTTGAGAAACATTATTCTTCGACTTCCCTAGTTAGCTGAAGTTTCAGTTGTGGCTGTTCTGGTGCATACTCCAAGAGGAGCCTGTGCAGGGGACCCAGAGAAAGAGCACAGAGGGAGCAGAGGTGTGGAGATGGGGGGGTGGGGGCAGTGTTATGATAAGTGTAGTAGAGGTGCCATCAACAACAATGGATGAGTTTGTTTATAAAACAAGTGTATCTCTCAGAACTAAAGTATGCTAAAAAAGAGATGGCATAAAACTCTTCTACTTATTCACATTTGAAATAGCCTCACTTCATGGAATTAATACCCTTTATTTGCATGAAATATAAACTCTGCACATCCACTGCACAGAGCCTGGATATTATTAATAATATCAAGTGCATATAATGCACTATAAAGTTCATTATATTAACACCACAGCATTTACATTCATCACATCAATATTACCTAACAGTATACATAATTTAAAGGCATAGTTCATGTGCATTTGATTTATTTTATTTGAAATGTGTTAGAAGTATGGGGCCCTGGGTGGCTCAGTTGGTTAAGCATCCGACTTCAGTTTAGGTCATGATCTCACAGTTTGTGAGTTTGAGCCCTGCATCGGGCTCTGTGCTGACACCTTGAAGCCTGGAGCCTGCTTTGGTTTCTGTGTCTTCCTCTCTGTCTGCCCCTCCCCCACTTATGCTCTGTCTCTCAAAAATAAATAAATGTAAAAACAAATTTTTTAAAATGTCTTATAAGTAGACATTTAAAAATATTCTGATGGCCAGAGGAATATCTTCTTATTTTCTTATTTTACTAAATATCTTTGAATTTAGAAATATCTTTCTCAGATATTAGCAGTAATTGGAAATATGGCAGATGAACTCTACTTTCTCACATTAGTAGCAGTGCTTATAAAGACTGAAGATTTTAGGAATAAAATCACTTTGTGTAGAAATTGAGATTTGGTGAATTCCATAGTAAATGGAAGACTCAACTCCATTGCAAACATTTGACTAGCACTAAAATACTATTTTAGCCTACTGGCTTTCCATGCATTAAATGAAAATAGTAGATTCATAAAGGGAAAAAAAAGACATTAGACCATGTAGACACTTAAAACAGCAAATATATTCAAACTAAAATAGCTGTTAAGAAGATAGATCAGTAATTCTAAAGTTTTCATGTACATAAGTGCTATTTAAAATGATGGTTTCTCAGGGCACCTGGGTGTCTCAGTCAGTTAAGCATCTGACTGGATTTCTGCTCAGGACATGATCTCACGGTTCATGAGTTCAAACCACACAAATCACTATGAATGTGAGGGCTTATTGGGATTCTCTCTCTCTCTCTCTCTCTCTGCCTCTCTCTTTCTCAAAATGAATAAACAAACTTTAAGAAAATAAAATTAAATTAAAATATGGTTTCCTGAGCACTGTCCCAGTCAATGTGATTCAAGTAGCTGGGCATGGGCTCCAGAAATGAAGATGGCCCTTGGTAAATGCTTCAAGAATACCTGGAGCACAGTTAACCAAGTGCAAATCTCTTGGACTAGAAAATTAACACTAATAAACACTAGAGCAGAACTTCATATCACATAAGTTCCTGCTAAGAAGGAGAAAAAGGAAAGTCAATAAAAAATTAAGGAACAGCTTCCCACACATTTTAGGCTATCCTTTGACATTACACAGAGAAGGAAACTCAAAACCCTAAGCAAAATTTCAATATTCTCTTCGGAACCAGTACAAGAAATAGTAAATTTTATTGAAAAACATTTATTCCTATTAAATGCCAAAATCCAATTCCTTTTCCTTACTGAATACCATGGGAAAATTTACCCTACAGTGTTGTAAAAGTGAGAATTTTCATAAGTAGGATAGTATAGCCCATAGTTAATATTGTTCAGTAGTGAAAATATTTCTTACCCTATTTGTTAAAAAATCCTGTGGACGCTTCCAGGAATAAATTTTCAACGAGGGTGGCAATTCAATCTTTCCTTCAGGGTCTTCAAAAAAATGCTGTATAAAAATATATTGAGCGTTTTTCTTTCCATATGGTTTTATTAAAATAAAGGCAACTCAATCTTAATAAAAATTAATAAGTGTATAGATTTGATGAATAAACAAGCATTTATAGAGCGATTTGTATGTTTTCAGAGTTAGTTCATGGACTACTTGGTGAATACTGGAGTTAAGAATACTGTATTTAATTAACAAAACCTTGATTGTTGAGTAATATTTTATTGTAGAGGAAGCATTCCAAACAAGCATAAGCTGCTTTGGGATGTGAATTTGGTATGGTAAGAAAACAATTTAGATGGGCCAGATATGGACATATTTTGCACTGAAAATATTGTGTTTTTTTTAACCTGATTAGAGAAGATTTTAAAAGTATGATTATATATAAATGCAATTCATACCTCTGATCTGAATTTCACTTATTAATTTTCAAAATTAAACTTATATTTTGAGATAATTATTGATTCACACGTTATGGTGTGAAATAATAAAGAGAGTCCCTGTGTCTTCACTACTCAGTCTTTCCGATGGTAAAATCTTCTAAAACTATAATGCAATATCACAACCGTGATAATAACATTGGCTCACTCAAGATACAGAACAGTTCCATCAGCACAAGGACCCATCTTAGACCCTTTTATGGCCGTACTCACCCTCCACCCCCTTTACCACCTGTTTAATGCCTACAACCTGACAATCATTAATCTGGTCTCTTTCTCATTAGCTTTGTCATTTCAGTAATGTTGTATGAATGGAATCAGATAACATGCAAACTGTGGATTGGCTTTTTTTCCCTCTCTGCCTTATTCCCTGGTGATTCATTTCATTCAAGCTGTTGCATGTATCAGTAGTTTGTTCTTGCTTGTTGCTGAGTAATATTTCATGATATGGATATTTGTTTGTGTACCATCTGTCCATTGAAGTACATCTGAGCTGTTTCCAATTTGGGGTCATTACTTATAAAGCTGCTATAAATTTTTTGCATACAACTTACAGGGTTTTTGTATGAACATTAATTTCCATTTATCTGAGATAAATGCCCAGGAATGCAATTAATTTATAAGTTTTTGAGCCTGTAGTATGGGTCAGTTAGTGAGCTCTGGAGGAAAAATGACATACAAAATGTCTACTTTCCAATGCTAGCAATATAGTAAATTAGAGAGACTTCAAGAAGCTACTGTGTAAAAGTTCTTATAGCTCACAAGGTAATTAGGTCCCATTTCAAAAATGGAAAGTACCAGGGATACAAAAACAATGCTCTAGAAATATAAACTGTATTGCTAAAAGGAGTAACTAAATTTTACCTGAGTTAATAGTGATTGGACAAATAAATACCATTTGTGATTTTTATGGTAATCCTATTTTTATTCTAATGTACGTGTGACCTGAGAAATAGTCTCTATTTGAGGGTATTCAAACCTAGTAAATGTCTATGTGCATCTGGAACATATCCAAGGTACTGGAATTCTTTGAATGAAGACAAAGGTAATCCCCACATCTAGGAAAAATGATAAAAGAATGAGTCCCTGAAAAGCAGGCTGAAATTTCCAAGAGCCACACTAGGCTTCTGACTTGGCCTCGTGTTATTTTTTCCCCTTACAAATATGAATACAGTTACTCTGAACTCCTCTGTCAGTTCTAATCAGAATCACCCATGGATCTATTTTTATTTCTGATTTTCCCTCTTGTTTTTCAGCCACTTGGTTCTATTTCCTTCAAAACCCTAGGTAATGATGTCTTCCTCCAGGGGGGAGGGTCTTATTCCTTCTTGGCAGGCAAAGTACAAAATGTTGACCCTGTCAACAGTGGGTTTCAGGATTTGGTCGGGCTGGTGTAGCTCTGGTTTACCCTTACTCAATATAGAATGCTACAGCCATGTTGGGGGATTCTGGGGGACTAACCAGAAGGCTGGTGTGTCTGAGTTCCTTCACTCATTAAGGGTATACCCTTAATCCCAATCTCTTGCCATAGCATCATGAAATATTTTCTCTTATTTAGCTTCTGGCTGTTGCGTTTTACTCATTTACTCAGCAGCAAAGTCTTCACACATAAAGTTTAGGAGTCAGGTAAATGCCTTGAAATAATGTTATATACAAAATTTTCAGATCGTGTCTCTATAGTTACTTCTGGGATTCTGGTTCAAGTTTTAGCTGTTTTTGTACCCCAGACAATATCCTCTCTCTTAGCCCAGAGAAATTGACATAAATCCCAAGTCACTACATTCTGCTTGCCTTCTAATTTTCACATCTTAAATTATTAAATTTCTTTGAGGAGAAAAGAAAAAGGTAAATTTGGATCCATCTTATCATAATCTCTTGTGATTCCCTTTTCTCCATGGTAAGTTAATGGTACTCTTTCTATGTTGCTTTGCCTTAAGTATATTTCTTATACCCAGTTTACAATACTTTATTAATATGTCTCAATTTTGTTCACCCTTCCTGTCTTTTTGCTGCTGTCCTAAGCCCAGTTGAAGAAGTGAGACCCAAATCTGGAATTACAGAGAAGGGTTAGCTTATCTGTTGCTGATTTCCTGATCACTAGCCTCACATCTAGAGAAGTGACTTTCTATAAAATCTAAAGGACACCTGCTATAGTTCCGTGCTCATGGTAACTGAGCCTGATAAAATATGGATGTTGCAAATCATGGTAAGAGCTACTGCGGTACTTTATCACAGAAATGTAATCCCCATGCTTGGAGTATCCACCACTCACTTCTGTGGAGGGACTGTCCCTTCCCAAGCCATGAATGCTGCTGAGGTTGTAGAACAGAACTGGGAGTGGGAAGCAAAAGGACCCCAGACAGAACTTTGCACTGTTGTAATAACCAGGGTTTGAGCGCTGTTCTCCTACCTTGTGAAGGCAGCAGAGACAGAAAGGATTGTTAGCTAAAGTTCTGAAGTATCACACTCCATTGTAAGAACTCCTATTTACCACAGGAGGAGGGCTGGTGCCTCCCTAACCATACAGTTCTGTGTAGCTCCATAGTCCAAGGGCCACCGTATCTATTTTGTGGTCTGATGTTCAGCCAGCAGCATTTCCGTATGTTGCCTCCAAATGAAACGGGCATCCAGTGACCAGCACCTGTGTCTAGAATTTGATGCCTAACCTTCCAGGGATCAGCAAGATTTTTTTCACAGCAATCTGATAAAGGCATACTTGCACTCCAAGGGCCCTAAAGTGTGATAGTTTATATTTTATTTCTTAGTTCAAAGTTTTCACTCACTTCTACTTTTCTCCTCCCTGCTGTTTGGGGTGACTCATTTTTAGACCTTTTCTGGAGCCCAGATGCTTAACGGAGGATTTGCACAATCTATCTTCCTAATGTAAGTTCACACTCAAGCGCCACTAGTTGTACATTTCTTTTAAAAATATGTAGAATATGAACATTTTCATTTGAACCCAGAGAGTCCCAAAACCATTTGTATCTGAAAGTTCCACAGCCACCCTAGGTATGGTGCAAAGAATATATTCCCTCACATGGTGCTAATTTAAAATTGTTCAGGTACTAACAGCATCAGCAGTTAGTTATATTTATTATCTTTTGTAAACAAATTACTGTTATGATTAAAGCAGGTTATCATTCTGCCTTTTGTGAACAACACATAATTGCTAATAAATACCATTTTGGAGTTCTCTATGCAAATGAAGACACCAGAGTTCAACGTGGTCATTCTGGCAATTTTGGTTTTGCTTTGAAACTGTATTGTGTCTATAAACATTTTTGTTAAATGAATCGCTATACCAAATAAGTGAGTCCTATTTAAAATACAGCCCAGACCCATACCTTCAACAAAGAAGTCTTTAGAAATAGAGTAAACATTTTTAAATAGACAGAAAAACCTAAGATGACATAACTGGAAAATGTAGGAACACCATTCTCAGCTCCAGTCCCAGGGATGCATCATGTTTGAATGGCCACAAGTGAATGAAGAATATCTGGCATCGTTACCCAAATATCTTGAAGAGAATATTAAGAGGGATTCAACTTTTCTCTCACAATAACATCTTTAAAAATTGTCTCCTATAATCTCCAGATAACAGCTCACAGGTCTGCTGGGACCTTTCATTTTCTAAACCACTATCTCTACTCTTTTTTTTTTTTTAAGTTTATTTACTTATTTAGAGAAGGAGAGAGAGGGAGAGATAATCCCAAGATAATCTCCTTGCTGTCAGTGCAGAGCTCGAGGAGGGGCTCGAACCCACATACTGCGAGATCCTGACCTGAGCTGAAATCAAGTGCCCGCCCGTCACTTACTCCACCCATGCGCCCCTCTAACCCACTGTCTCTAAATGCCTGGTTCCCCACTCTGTCCAAAACCCAATAACTAAATGTTCTATCGATTCCCCTTTATTTCACTGTGAGTCTCTGGTCACGTCTTTCCTTTCATTGACTCAAATACAATTAGTAAAGCTCAGGTCTAAGGCTTGGAATGACAGATTGGTAGGATGGAGGGAGACAGATAGAGAAAGGAAAACTTTTTCTCTTTTGAATGGAGGCCCTGGAGAAAAAGGAGCGCACTCCCATGTTAGGAGATTGTACTCCATGACAAAATTTAAAATGAAAATGAAATCTGGTCACTTTCAAATGGACTTACAAATACAGGGCTTTTTCCCATTTTATCCTTGTCCTTTCCACCTTTGCCTGCGTCCCACTTTTCTGCATTTATGTCAGCTTCACTCCATTCTGGCCAGATTGGGAACTTCCCCTTCTTCTGCTCGGCGGAACCAGCTTGCACGTTACTGCCAATAAGGTACTGACTAGAGACAAAGCAAGGAGGTGGGTTAGTTTTCATTTGAGTCTCTAAGGTAAAATATTGGATTAATTGCATGGTAGACACTTAATGATCTCCTCAGCACTCATGTTAATGACATTTTTCAATAGTCTTACCTGTGGCCAGGTGGCATCCACAGGTTAGGTTTCCAAACACTGAAATACTCACAGAGATTATTCCATAAACAAATTTTGAGCCTTAGCCCCTACTAACCAATGTAGGACATTCATCATAAACACATAAGGTGCCATAAGTGGGATTATTTCTATACAGTTCACACTTGAAGAAAATCCTTTATGTGTATAACATTAATAACTTTTTGAAGATAAGCATAGATATAATTTTGATGCCTCCCAGGAGAAAAATGTTATGTAATCATTATTTTAAAAGAATTTTTTAAAAATTGGATAAGCCAGAAAGACATACCCACCCCATTTTAAAATCTACATTGTTAACAACTGTCTGTTCTTTCAAACTAATGGGAAAATATATGCATTTCTTCTTCAAAACTAACATCATTCAGCTTATTCTTTTTATAGACTGTTTTTTGCACTTATCAGTATTTTGCAAATAGTTCCTATGTCAATTAGAACTTAACTAAATACAAATTTAATGATTGCATACTAACCCATTATATGAATATATAGCTTTTCATTTAATTAAAATCCTATACTGGAAAATTAGAAAGTTTTGATTTAAATTTTGTATTCCCTATTATAAACCAGACTGTTTCATTATTGCCAAATCTTTGAAGACATTTTTTCTAAAGTCTATTTATTTATTTTTGAGAGAGAGACAGAGAGTGTGGGGGGAGGAGCAAAAGGAGAGGCAAAGAGAAAATCCCAAGCAGACTCTACACTGTTAGCATGGAGCCAGGTGTGGGGCTCGAACTCACAAACCATGAGACCATGACCTGAGCCAAAAGAAAGATTTAGACACTTAACACTGAGCCACCCAGGCACCCCTTTGCAGACATTATTAATTCCTTTCTTAGTATAGATTTTCATAAGAAGACTTATTGTACCTAAATATATGCATATTTAAAATTTGTGATATATTTTGACTAATTAGCTACAAAGATGTTGGACTTGTTTTTACTCTTATTATTAATCTATGGCAATCTCCTATCTCTAAACCTTAACTTTTAATGTTTATTATTGTAAATTTAAAATCTAAAATGCCCATCTTGTTTAATTTGTCAAGTTTTCACTATGAGTGAGGCTAGGACGCTGCTCTCCATCCTGAAATAAGCAGTGAACAAAGCGACTGAAATCTTTACTCTCATGGAGTTCTTGGTCTAGTGGGTGGAGACACAAACCACAGCATAAATTAAGTAAAATACAGAGTACGTTTGAAAGAGAAAAATACTAGGGGGAAATATAAAATAGGAAAAGGAAACTGAAGAGTTAAGGTACAAAAGTTTTAAGACAGTGGTTAAGGAAAGCACTCCATCATAGGACAATGTTTAAGTAAATAGTGAAAGAAAACACGAGATTAAGCTATGTGGATCTGTGGAAAGACTGTTTTGGATACAGAAAAGGAGCAAGTGCAAACAGAAAGAGTCTTCTACATGCAGAGAGTGTCCTAGCTTCTTTGAAGCAGAAAAATATCACTGGGGCTGAGGGGAGGTGAAAGGAGATCATTTCAGAGAGGTAACAGGAGATGCAGAGATTACAAAGGTGATCTAAGCCAAAGGAAGGACATTGGTTTGCCCAAGTGAGATGGGAAGCCAAAGGAGAGTTTTCAGCAGGGAGTTTTATAACCATTCTTGCTGCAGTGTCAACAAAAGTCCAAAGGAAACAAAAGAGAATTTAGAAGGTACTCAAATAGCATGTAAGAGCTAATGGTGATGTGGACCAGATTACTAACAGTAGTAAGACAGGAAATAATTCCCTGTTTTTAAGATAGAGCCAATAGATTGAATTGATATTTCCTGCAAGACAGAAGACCATGGGATGGAGCAAAACTCAGGTAAGGGATAAAGCAGCATTTCACTTCTGAATGGGCTGTGTTTTAAATGTTTATCACCCGTTTGTGGAGATGTTGAGTAGTCAGTTAGACATAGGATTCTAAGGCTTTGGGAGAAAGAATGAATGAAAATCTGAGTCATCAGCATTTAGATAATATTTAAAGTGTTAAGACTGGATTAAGTCCCCAAGAAAATAACTAGACCTAAGGAATACACACTCTGAGGAATGCTATTCAGAACACCTAACACCTGGTAAGGAATGAGCAGGTCAATCCTCAAAGCCCCCAGTTCTAGTTATACTGGGCTTAATTTACCTAGCTAGTGGGGTCAGGGATGTAGGGTTTTCGGGGTGGGTCAGGGACCCAGGGAAGGAGGCAGAAATGTCCGGAGCTCAGGATTATTGGTAAGGTTATTGTTAGGACTATTCAACAGTCAAGTGAAAACATTTCAATATTCTAATATCAACAGTTGTAGACCTGCCCTTTTAACACGATACTCCATGTTGTTAAAAGTCTGAAAGAGTAGGAAAAAAACTGAGAAAAGCAGTTGATGAGTGTGCTAGACAAAATAATCCCCCGCTCCCCGCAATATATCCATACCATAATCACCAGAACAGGGAATATATTACCTTCCATGACAAAAGAGGTATGTAAACAATTTACAGTACTTGAGTGGGGACGTTATCCTGGATTATCAGGGTGGCCCCAATGTAATCCCAAGAGCTCTCAAAAGTGGAAGAAGGAGGCAAAAGTACTCAGAGGGAGATGTGACTCCAGAATAAACAGAAAAGGAAGAGACTGATCACATGGCTCACCAGTCCTCTTTTCCATTTCCTACATTTCCCATATTGCTTTGCAATTTGGCTGGTACTTTGTGGTGATGTTTTGGACAATGACATGTGGAGGAAATGTGTTGTTCCCTACCTTGAGGCTCATAAAACATCCTGTGAGATACTCATCAGCATGGCTCAATCCTTCAAGGAAGATTTTTTGAAAGTGGTAATGCCACAAGATGAAAGGAGCTAAGAATCCTTATATAGCACATACTAAGCCACTACTAAACTCCTGATCACACTCTAGTATAAATGAGAAATATCCTTTGTTGTGTGATTTGGGGGTTGTTTGATATTATAGCTAGCCCTGTCGACTTCACTCTTGCTACTGTGACGTTGTAGCTAGCATGGATTGTTAACATTGACAAATATATAGGTTATAATTCCTTTTTTAAGATTTGGGAGTTCTTTCTTATTTTTAATCATTGTAAACATACACATGGTAAATTACTTATAGATTATTTTTCTATTACCTTAAATTTTTGACACTTGATTCATGTTTTATCATTGTGATTTCTGTCTATTTTTTGTATATTATTGTGTTTGAGGACATTTGCATTATCAGCCTATCCTTATCAAGGTTTTCTTTTCCTCCAAACTCCTTTCCCCAAGGCAATACTATATTGAAAGAATGTGTTTTCAGTGTAATAGAGAATTTTCTTGTCAGTGATCCCAAATAAATATGCCATCCAGGAACCCATAGGTACTTTAAAATCAGATTTCAAACCTATATAAGTCTCAGTCCAAAGGTTTTCATTTCTCAAGGAAGATTATTTTTTTCACCTGGACACTAACCATAAAAAAGCTAACTTTTTTATAACCTATAGAAAAGCTAACCTTCTTATAACCTAAGATTATAAGGCAGATTTTCTTATTCACCTTTTTAAAAAAAATTTTTTTTAACCTTTATTTATTTTTGAGAGACAGAAAGAGACAGAGTACGAGTGGGGGAGGGGCAGAGAGACTGGGAGACACAGAACCCAAGACAAGCTCCAGGCTCCCAACTGTCAGCACAGAACCTGACTCGGGGCTCGAACCCACGAACTGCGACATGATGACCCAAGCCGAAGTCGGACACTCAACCAACTGAGCCACCCAGATACCCTTCTTATTCACCTTTTTAAAAAAGAACTCAAATTTGGAAAGTCTGCTTTTATTTAAGGCTGGAGCCCTCTCTTTGCTCACTTGTCCTATATATATTAAAACAAAATACTCTATTTTCCTAAGACTGATAAGCCTTCCCTAGGGAAGCTACAGCCTCAGCTTAGTTATAACATTCTTACTTTCAGTTCCCTCCTCATTTCTGGATTCTGAATATTTTTATTTCTTCTTTTTTTTTTAATGTTTATTTCTGAGAGAGAGCACATGCAGGGGAGGTACAGAGTGAGAGGGAGACACAGAATCAGAAGGAGATTTCAGGCTCTGAGCTGTCAGCACAGAGCCCAATGTGGGGTTCGAACCCACAACCGTGAGATCATGACCTGAGCCAAAGTCAGACGCTTAACCAACTGAGTCACCCAGGTGCCACTGGAGATTTTTATTTCTTTATGTAGGCATTTGTAGGTATTATTTTGTTTGATCTAATCCACCATCTTGCTGGAAAAGAAAGCCTAAAATGATATACATTGTAAAGGGGTGTTTCTAAGTAGCAGGTAAGAAAATAGAAGAGAAGGATGACAATAGGGAGAAAGGGAAAATTTTCATAACATTAATAGAAAAATCAAAATGTAAAATAGTACATCTTGATTTTTCTAATAGTATTTACCTCATTAAGGAAGCTCAGAGTTTTAAAAGTTATTTTTGTAAAAAAGGAAGATCTAATTTCTTAAAAAAAAATAAAAGATTATGTTTTGCTTTCCTCTTCATTCTGTCAAGTGTAAGTAAATGTTCTGGCTCCCTTCCTTAAGCCATTAAGCTTTATCACTAATTGGCCTACTTTCTTTGTAACATGTCAAATTTGATTCCATCTATATTGAAGATCACTTAAAAAGACTTTTATCTGAGGTTATCTTATAGCAACTCAATAGTTCACCTATATTGTTACATGCTCAACATAAACAATGGTCAAATATAGCCCAATGTCAAACATGCTATAGACTTCCAAAGATCATGCACAAATATATTGCTTTTGAAACTCTCAGCACAATATGCCTTTGACATTCACTGCCAGAATGTAGCTACTGCTTTAGTATAGTTGAGATCCTTAAATACTCAAAACATCTTATTCCTCATCTCATCAATTCTTGTTCTTAGAGAACAAGCTAATCTTAAACATAGGAGTAACTCAGGACTTTTGAAGAGTTAGGAACTAGTAATATTGGGAAGTAAATCTTGTGAAATTCTAGAAAAATCAAATATGCAAAGAAATCAAACCTGACACACTGGAAAATCAGGGGGGTACAGGGTTATTTAATTCGCATAGCAGTATACCCGAGTACTAGTAAATGATTCAACCTATTAAAATCACTAGTTGTAAAAGAGACTTGAAAGATAAATATATCCTCTAAATATATGGCTAAATACTTCCTTGAACACAGTGAGTCTAAATATGCTATTGAAATAAGAGAAGTGGTACTGGAGATATTAGGAGAGGCTAGAAATTTCATGATTAAAAGCCATTGAGGGGCACCTGGGTGGCTCAGTCCGTTAAGCATCCGACTTCAGCTCAGGTCATAATCTTGCAGTTCATGGGTTTGAGCCCTGTGTTGCGCTCTGTGATGACAGCTCAGATCCTGGAGTCTGCTTCAGCTTCTGTGTCTCCCTCTCTCTTTGTGTCTGCCCCTCTCCTGCTCATGGTCTGTCTCTCTGTCTCAAAAATAAATAAACATTAAAAAAAATGTTTAAGCTATTGAAAAATGTGAATGGGTGTTTGCCAGAGGCAGGAAATGGGCAAAATGGATGAAGGTGGTCAGAAGGTGTAAACTTCCAGTTATAAAATAAGTAAGTCATGAGGTCATAATGTACAACCTGATAACCACAGTTAATAATACTATAATGCATATTTGAAAGCTGCTAAGGAAGTAGATCTTTAAAGCTCTCTTCACAAGAAAAAATTTTGTAGCGATGTATGGTGACCAACGTTAAGTAGACTTAGTGTGATGATCATTTCTCAATACATGCAAATATCAAATTACTATTTTGTACACCTGAGCTAATATAATGCTATCTGTAAATTATATCTCAAGTGAAAAAAGAAGTCAATGGACTACTTACAAAAAGAACCTGTAGTGGTTGAGACAGCATAATCTACAAGTAGGTGCTGGAACTTGATTTGAGCAGTGGTAGTCCAAGCTTTAAAATCTGTAAGTCTGTTTTGGAAAGAAGCTTAATTTATCCTGTAAATGTCAAGAGACCAGTAATAGGCTTTATGAATGAGCAAGTGGCTAGAGCTACTCATGAGCTCCTAGCTTTGAACCAAGGCTGGTATAACTCCCTCTATAGTTTACAGCATAACAGGCAATGTGCCAATTTCCTGTGATTCTGTGAGGAAGTTGGTTGGCCAAAAGAAATTAAAAAAAACAGGAATAGGAAGCTGCTCTCTGCCACAGTGGGTGTGGTATCAAGGATAGCACTTCCCATGTGGGAGAAGAGCCTTCAACCTCCCAATGTTAAGGTTTGGGTGGGGGCAGGATAATCAGAAAGGACTCTGCTTTTACACTGGAGCAGGATGCTAGAGACTTCTTACTGGGACGTTAACCACTTAGTGTGGACAGGTCCTGGGGTTTTTAGAGAGGGTCAGCATTCAAAAGGAGAGAGATATTCCCTCGAAAGCTAAAAAAAAAAAAAAAGCAGCCATTTTATCAACTGATAAGGAAGTATTTCCATTTTGGAACAACTGTCCTGTCTGTTTCAATGGTGTATCACGACTGGATGACGGCAGTGGATAAGGAGTGAATCATTCTGGAAAACCATCCAAGCCACATGACTAAGAACAGTATACATGAGCCTAAAATATCTACAAAATGTGAACTAAAAAACTAGACTTAAAAAGCAAAAAAAGAAATGTAAACTTATGAAGGATAGTCAGTAAATAAATCAAAAGAAAGAAATCCGCCCAAGAGAAATAATGTAGCAAACTTAAAAGGTATTTAAATATGTTTAGAATTACCCAAAAAATAGAGGAGGGAAAGTTCTGCTTTGCAATGAGCGCAGAAAGGTATTAAGCAAACATGCAAAAAAAGATCAGTCCAACAAAGAGATATTGGAAAATCTTAGCTGTTGAAAGAGTAGACTAAGTAAAGCCAAAGAAAGGAGAGGACTAGTGATTTAGAAGGTAAAACTTTTAAAATCAAGTGTTTGAAACAGACCCTTTTTAAAAAATGTTTGTGTGTGTGTGTGTGTGTGTGTGAGAGAGAGAGAGACAGAGAGAGAGAGAGAGAGAATGAGTGGAGGCAGGGCAGAGAAAATAGGGGACAGAGGATCCCAAGAGGACTCCATGCAGATGTCAGAGAGCCTGATGTGGGGCTCAAACTCACAAATCATGAGATCATGACCTGAGCCAAAGTTGGATGCTTAACTGACTGAGCCACACAAGCATCCCTGAAACTCTTTTTTTAATTTTTTATTTAAATCTAAGTTGGTTAAAATATAGTGTAATAATGACTTCAGTAATAGAATGTAGTGATTCATCACTTACATATATCACCCAGTGCTCATCCCAACAAGTGCTCTCCTTAATGCCTTTTGCCCATTTAGCCCATTCCCCCACATCCCTCCCCTCCAGCGACCCTCAGTTTGTTCTCTGTATTTAAGAGTCCCTTATGGTTTGTCTCCTTCTCTGCTTTTATCTTATTTTTTCTTCCCCTCTCCTATGTTCATCTGTTTTGTGAAACAGACTCTTAATTAAAAAATTTTTTTTTATTGTTTTCTGTTTATATCTTTTTGAGACAGGGACAGAGCACAAGTTGGGGAGAGGCAGAGAGACAGGGAGACACAGAATCTGAGGCAGGCTCCAGCCTCCAAGCTATTAGCACAGAGCCTGATACAGGGCTCAAACCCACAAACCGTAAGATCATAACCTGAGTTGAAGTCGGATGCTTCACCAATGGAGCCAGCCAGGCGCCCCTGTGCCAGAAGGGAGGTGGGTGAGTGTATGGGTGAAATAGGTGACATGGATTAAAGAGCACACTCGTGATGAGCACCGAGTGATGTATGGAAGTTTTGGATCACTATACTGTACACCTGAAATTATTATGAGATTTTATGCTAACTAACATGAATTTAAATAAAAATTTAAAAAAATAAAATCAAATGTTTGCATAGATATATAAAGAGATAGAAACAGTGAACTAAACAAGTGGTTAGACTGAAAACTCCAGGGGCACCTGGGTGGCTCAGTTGGTTGAGTTTCTGCCTCTTGATTTTGCCTCAGGTCACGATCTCATGGTTCATGGTACTGAGCCTGGCATAGGGCTCCAGGCTAACAGCACAGAGCCTGCTTGAGATCCTCTCTCTTCCCCTCTCTTTCCCCCTCTCCTTCTCAGGCATGCACGCTCCCCCCACCCTCTCTCTCGACATAAATAAATAATTAAAACATTAAAAATTTGTTAAAAGAAAAACAAAACTCTAGTGTATGCCTAATAGAAGGCCCAGACAGATAAATAGTTAAAATGGGGGTGGAGAGAAATATTTGAAGGTATGACTGCTGAAAAATGTTTGGAACTGATGGAAGACATGTCCTCGGATGGGAAAAAGTACATCAGGGAATAATAAAGGATAAATGGGAGGTTGGGGAATGGAAATCTGCATCCAGATATATAGACCAAAATTGTAGATAGCTGATGAAAGCTAAAATCTATCTACATAAAAAAATGACAAATTATATAAATAGAAAAACAATCAAATTGACAGCAATAAGAGACACTAAAGCAATGAAGGGATATCTTCAGAGCTGAGGTAAAATAACTGTCAACCTTGAAATTAAGATCCAATTAAA
>NW_027532015.1:5890806-5990757 GCF_008692635.1 Crocuta crocuta
GTGAAATGAGTGCAGAAAGGTATTAAGCAAACATGCAAAAAAAGATCAGTCCAACAAAGAGATATTGGAAAATCTTAGCTGTTGAAAGAGTAGACTAAGTAAAGCCAAAGAAAGGAGAGGACTAGTGATTTAGAAGGTAAAACTTTTAAAATCAAGTGTTTGAAACAGACCCTTTTAAAAAAATGTTTATTTGTGTGTGTGTGTGTGTGTGAGAGAGAGAGAGACAGAGAGAGAGAGAGAGAGAATGAGTGGAGGCAGGGCAGAGAAAATAGGGGACAGAGGATCCCAAGAGGACTCCATGCAGATGTCAGAGAGCCTGATGTGGGGCTCAAACTCACAAATCATGAGATCATGACCTGAGCCAAAGTTGGATGCTTAACTGACTGAGCCACACAAGCATCCCTGAAACTCTTTTTTTAATTTTTTATTTAAATCTAAGTTGGTTAAAATATAGTGTAATAATGACTTCAGTAATAGAATGTAGTGATTCATCACTTACATATATCACCCAGTGCTCATCCCAACAAGTGCTCTCCTTAATGCCTTTTGCCCATTTAGCCCATTCCCCCACATACCTCCCCTCCAGCAACCCTCAGTTTGTTCTCTGTATTTAAGAGTCCCTTATGGTTTGTCTCCTTCTCTGCTTTTATCTTATTTTTTCTTCCCCTCTCCTATGTTCATCTGTTTTGTGAAACAGACTCTTAATTAAAAAAATTTTTTTTATTGTTTTCTGTTTATATCTTTTTGAGAGAGGGACAGAGCACAAGTTGGGGAGAGGCAGAGAGAGAGGGAGACACAGAATCTGAGGCAGGCTCCAGCCTCCAAGCTATTAGCACAGAGCCTGATACAGGGCTCAAACCCACAAACCGTAAGATCATAACCTGAGTTGAAGTCGGATGCTTCACCAATGGAGCCAGCCAGGCGCCCCTGTGCCAGAAGGGAGGTGGGTGAGTGTATGGGTGAAATAGGTGACATGGATTAAAGAGCACACTCGTGATGAGCACCGAGTGATGTATGGAAGTTTTGGATCACTATACTGTACACCTGAAATTATTATGAGATTTTATGCTAACTAACATGAATTTAAATAAAAATTTAAAAAAATAAAATCAAATGTTTGCATAGATATATAAAGAGATAGAAACAGTGAACTAAACAAGTGGTTAGACTGAAAACTCCAGGGGCACCTGGGTGGCTCAGTTGGTTGAGTTTCTGCCTCTTGATTTTGCCTCAGGTCACGATCTCATGGTTCATGGTACTGAGCCTGGCATAGGGCTCCAGGCTAACAGCACAGAGCCTGCTTGAGATCCTCTCTCTTCCCCTCTCTTTCCCCCTCTCCTTCTCAGGCATGCACGCTCCCCCCACCCTCTCTCTCGACATAAATAAATAATTAAAACATTAAAAATTTGTTAAAAGAAAAACAAAACTCTAGTGTATGCCTAATAGAAGGCCCAGACAGATAAATAGTTAAAATGGGGGTGGAGAGAAATATTTGAAGGTATGACTGCTGAAAAATGTTTGGAACTGATGGAAGACATGTCCTCGGATGGGAAAAAGTACATCAGGGAATAATAAAGGATAAATGGGAGGTTGGGGAATGGAAATCTGCATCCAGATATATAGACCAAAATTGTAGATAGCTGATGAAAGCTAAAATCTATCTACATAAAAAAATGACAAATTATATAAATAGAAAAACAATCAAATTGACAGCAATAAGAGACACTAAAGCAATGAAGGGATATCTTCAGAGCTGAGGTAAAATAACTGTCAACCTTGAAATTAAGATCCAATTAAACTCTTACTTAAAAGTGAAGTAGAAACATTTATCTTAAATTAAATAAAAACATTTAAAAGTATGAGTTTGCCATAATAGATTCCTATAAAAATATTTACTAAAGGATTTATCTCAGGGAAACGGGAAATGAACCCAGACTGAAAGTGTGGGGTACAAGTAGTAATGGCAGACAAAGGAGCCAATACACTTTGGTAAAATTCTGAAAAGTGTTTCCTACTAATGATAACATTCTTACAAATGATAACAGTAACTTTGTGTTTTTAAAAACTATCAACAATAATCAAGAGGAGTAAAAAAGGGAGTTCTGATGGACACTAGGGTGCCCGGTTTGTTTTTAAGGAAAAATGCTGAGTAACTGTAGACTTTATAGGAAAGTATTTTAAGATAAATGTATTTAAGAAAAAAAGGATTGTCTTAGTCGGTTTTGGCTGCTGTAACAGAATACCATAGACTGTGCGGCTTATAAACAATGGAAATTGATTCCTCACAGTTCTGGAGGCCGGAAGTCTAACATCAAGGTGCCGGCATGGTCAGGAGGTGAGCTGTCCTTGGGCTTGCAGATGGACAAGCCCTCATGGTGTCCTCACATGGTGGAAATAGAGCTAAGAGACACTAATCCCATTCACAAGAGCATCACACTCATGACCTCATTTCCTCTCAAATGTTCCATATCCAACACCATCACATTTCGATTAGGGTTTCCATATACAAATTTCGGAGTCCATTGCAAGGATACTTCAAGAAATAAAATGTAAAAGTCCCAAACCGAGAAAGAACAGAAAGAGTGGACCTGGAATTAGGGAATAATTCGTTGTGAACTATGCCATAGGTAAACAAGAAATTGGGAATGCAGAAGTCTTTTAATGAAGATCTGCCTGGAGGTTAAAACATTTTAGAAAGATACTGTTTCGGAATGAGAAAGGAATCTCAATCAACCAACAGTTCACTTATTTTTAACTAACATTTATTGAACACCTGCACTATGACAAGCGCTGTGGTAGATGATAGGGCTACAGACCCATAGATATATATATATCTCTGCTCTTGAGTTTATTTTGGAATTCAAACAGGTAAACAGATTATCTCAATATAATGTGGTATTTGCAGAGAGGGAAGCATTCACAGATGGCAAAGAGAGGGGGCATTGTACCTTGTGTAAGGCAATTAGGAAAAACTTCCCACAATAAATAGTGCCTGAGCTGTTTTGAAAGGTAACGAGAAATTTTCCAGGACATCAGTAAGGAAGAAAGGACATCAGCAACGAAGGAGAAGAGGACAAGAGACAGTACAGAGGCAAGGAACAGAGTGGGTGCAGGGAAGTATGAGCTTTTCAGCACTGCGTGAGCATGGAGTAAAAAGTAGTGGGGAAATTAGGTTGGAGAGAAACACTGGGTGAGGGTGGTGGGCAGCTCCTCACTGAAGGCCTTGCTGATGAGCTTGGACCTTATTTTCTAGATAGTATGGACTTTGCCCATTGTATAGAGATGAATGTTTTATTCTTAGATATATTTTATTTAATGTTTGCCCAGAATGGACCATCGGCTTACAATAGGAAGCTTGAGGAACAGTGAAGTAGCAATACAACTCAAAAATGATAATAATTATGAAAATGTGATTTAAGATCATCTTTATCATTTATGTAAGTTGCATTCTTTTAATTAAAATTCTTATAATGAGATGTCTCTACTACATAAAAAACAATCTTGTAGAAGATGATACATAGTGGCGATTACATGTAATCTGGGATTTCAATTTTAAGGAAAGAATTATATCCATACTTGCAATACATTATTTGTGGATATATACTTGTAAATACTGCTTTAACACCTCCCATCTTAATATTTAGAAATCAAATGTAAATTGTAAGTAATAAACCTAAGAGATACCATGTTCATGTCCACTGAAATAACAAGGACTTGCTTTATCCTCCCATCTCAGACAACCAAACACCTGAGCAAGACACATGAAACTGGTTTTGAGGACAGTCATCAAGCCATGAGGGATGGTGATTCTGAAAACATGGGAAACAAATGAGGGGAGCCCTGTCGTTGCCTTAGCTTATGATTGTGAGAGAGTTTTGGGCTGCAGTGCAGGGAGAGATGACCTAGGCGGATCTCAGCAGATTCCTTGAGGAGAGGAGCAGATGACAGTTTGGCGGAGACCAAGGCAGCTAGAGAACATTTCATCACAACAGAATACTCATTCTTTTCGAAAATATGCATTATATTTATCCAGGTAGCCCATAATATAAGACATAGGATGTCTCAGCAAATTTAAAATAATTCTAGTTATGGGGCACCTGAGTGGCTCAGTTGGTTGAGTGCCTGATTTTGGCTCAGGTCATGACCTCGTGGTTTGTGAGATCAAGCCCCGCATCGGACTCTGTGCTAAAAACTCAGAGCCTGGAACCTGCTTCAGATTCTGTGTGTGTGTCTCTCTCTGCTCTTTTCCTGCTCATTCTTTCTCTCTCTCTCTCTCTCACTTTCTCTCTCTCTCCTCTCTCTTTCAAAAAAAAAATGTTAAAAGTTATTTTTAAATAGTTCAAGTTATAAAAAGTATCTTCTTTGACCAATGGGATTATACTAGAAATAACTAAGAAAAAATCTGAAAAATTCAAAGATATTTATAATCTAAGCAAAACAATTATGATTAACCAATATGTTAGAGAAGAAATAAAAAAGGAAGTTAGTTTTTGAGTTGAATAAAAATGAAAAAAACATTCTGATTTAGAGGATGCTACTAAAGCAATACATAAANCATTCTTTCTCTCTCTCTCTCTCTCTCACTTTCTCTCTCTCTCCTCTCTCTTTCAAAAAAAAAATGTTAAAAGTTATTTTTAAATAGTTCAAGTTATAAAAAGTATCTTCTTTGACCAATGGGATTATACTAGAAATAACTAAGAAAAAATCTGAAAAATTCAAAGATATTTATAATCTAAGCAAAACAATTATGATTAACCAATATGTTAGAGAAGAAATAAAAAAGGAAGTTAGTTTTTGAGTTGAATAAAAATGAAAAAAACATTCTGATTTAGAGGATGCTACTAAAGCAATACATAAAGGAAATTTTATAGGACAAAATACCTGTATTAGGAAAGAGTTCAAGACTCAAAACAATACATTCAGTTTCTACCTTAAATTAGAAAAATCTAAAGTAAATCAAATGAGGAAATTAAGATTAGATCACATCAATAAAAACAGAAAACAGAAAAATTATAGAGAAAAATCAATGAACCCAAAATCCAGTTCTTTGAGATAATCAAAATTAATTCTGACTCTAGTCAGAATGATCAGAAACATAAGAGAGAAGACACAAACAACCAATATCAGAAACTGAAGTGGGGTCATCACTACAGGTTCTAGACATTAAAAGGATAATAAATGGGAAAACTGAGTGGTTTAGTCAATTGAGCATTCAACTCTTGATTTTGACTCAGGCCATGATCCCAGAGTTCTAGGATAAAGACCTGCACTGGGCTCCATGCTGAGCAAGGAGCCTGCTTAGAATTCTCTCTCTCTCTCCTCTCTCTCTGTCTCTCTCTCTCTTAGAATTCTCTCTCTCTCTCTCTCTTTCTCTCTCTCTGGCTCTCTCTGTCGTCATCACTGTCGCTGTAGCTCCCTTGATTTCTCCCTGCCCCCTCTCCCCAGCTTGTGTGCGTAAACACATACACACACACTCTCTCTATATCTAAAACAAAAAATTAAAAGGATAATAAAGAACTATTACAAACTACTCTATGTCTATAGAATCAATAATAGATGAAATAATAGATGAAATGGATCAATTCCTTGAAAGATATAAACTAAGAATGCTCACTAAAGAGATAGATTGGGTTGGATATACTGAATATCCTTGTATCTATTAAAGAAAGTGAATTTATTATTTAAAACTTGCCCAACAAAGAAAACTTCAGGACCTAATCATTTCACTGGTGAAGTCCACTACATATTCAAGGGAAAAATAATACCAATTCTACACTACCTGCTAGCAACAACATGGAAGAATATCAAAATAATTGTAATGAGTGAAAGAAATCATACAAAAGAGATACATAGTTTATGATTCTATTATATAAAAGTCTAGAAAATGAAAACTAATCTGTATTGACAGAACACAGAACAGTGGTTGCCTGGAGATAATGGTCAGGAAGGGACAGAAGGTAGGGGTTGCCAAGAAATCACGGAAATCTTTTTGAATGGTAGGTCTCTTCATTGTCTTAATCATGTTGACATTTTCACCTGTGTAGATGCAGTTCAGAACTTATCAAAACATATCCTTTAAATATGTGTGATTTACTGTATATCAGATTTATATCAATAAACCTATATTTAAAAAAGAAAAAAACAAGACTGGGAGTAATCAGAGGAAAATTAAGGAAATTCTAAGCAACATACTGTGATAGCAATGTTATCTGTTCCTAGAGCCATAATAAATGGTAAAATTAAATCCACATTTTATGATTATGAAGAAACACAAAACTTGTCTACATATTTTGTTTCATGTATACCTGTTCCTGGTAAATTAAATACCCTCCATAATTTGGAATTGGGAAGAAGTCAACACTATCTTTATAAATAATGAAAGGAATCCATAATTGTATTCAATTGTATTTTATAATCCAGTTATTAATAAAATAACTTTTTAAAACTTAAAGACACATTTATCACATACCTTGCAAAGATGACAAAATGGTTTTTCAAAATCCTTACATCAGTTAAGAAGATTATATAATACAGTAGAAAATGTACAAGAGTTGAAAAACTTCAATGAAAACTCTAGCCAATACAAAGTCATTAGAGACTTCTAAGCAAAAACAAACAAAAATTCAGAATCTGATTTACATACACACAATCCTATATGTGCTTTAATTAGATTCTTTTTCACTGTAGGGATTAAAACTTCAATAAAATGAGGGTCTGGAATTTTGCCATTGTTTTCTTCAAGCATGCTGATCAGTGTAAAGACATGATTTTATTCCTAGTGGGAGGCAGTTTATTTGTGCAATGTGCAATCAGCATGCTTTCTTAAGGAGTGTCAGCTAATACCCTGAAGAAATTAGAACATGAACAGAATTACACAATCGACTTAATTTGCGTTAGGGCATTCTGAGCCAGCTGTGATCTTCAAAAATAGCAAATATGTAAGGAAATAAATTGCAATTTAAAAAAATTAAATTAAAAATAAGTCAGGTTGTTGTGTTGACCTTTGATTCCCTTGGTTTTATTAAAATTATTTAATTGGGCACTTAATTTTAAAAGTTCAACCTTTATCTTTTTTTTTTTCAATATATTGTGCTTGATGAATACGAAGATCAGTAAGACTCGGTTTCTGTTCTCAAAAAACTTAAAAGTAGTGAGAATAAAAACATGTGGTGAGGGAACTGCAAAGGCAAAAGTGAAAGAGTTAAAGAAAAGTTTAAAACCCAGTGTTTTATCAGCAAGGAAGAGGGGATAATGGCTTCCATGTTAGCAAATCAATGACGGCTGAAAGGAAAAGCAGTCTTAAGAGATGCAGAGAATTATAGGGTGGGGTGAAAGCAGAGCGAAGAGATGGAGAGAGGCACAGATATAGAGAAGTGGAAAAATGTAAATAGCATCTATTTGGTTGGTAACAAAATAGAAGGGAGTTGAAGCTGGCTGTGGCCCTATCAACCAGCTTGCTTGCTTGCTCTCTCTCAATCTCTCTTTTCCTTTCTCACTTCCTTCCTTTCTTTTTTTCCTTCTTCCCTTCTTCCTTCTTTCTTTCTTCTTTTTTTTTTTTTTTTCCCAAAGCAGGAACAACCTACTGGTGGAATAGTGTGTTAAGATAGCTAACAGTATTGCATATAAAGAAGATTGGAAATTAGACTGAAGACGGGGCGCCTGGGTGGCTTAGTCGGTTAAGCGTCTGACTTTTGCTTAGGTCATGATCTCGCGGTTCGTGGGTTCGGACCCAGCGTCGGGCTCTGTGCTGACAGCTAGCTCAGAGCCTGGAGCCTGTTTAAGTCTGTGACTCCCTCTCTCTCTGACCCTCCCCTGCTCACGCTGTCTCTTTCTCTCTCTCCTAGAAATAAATTTTAAAAAAAACATTTAAAAAAAAAAAGGAAATTAGACTGAAGACAAGGAAATTAGAATGCTTTTTCAGTGGTTCTACCTGGAGTTATTAAAGCCCCAAACTAGGACAAGACGAGGCAAATGAAGGCTGAGCTGTGGTAGAGAAGAAATTTGAAGGTAAAATCAAAAGAACATAGAGACCACTTGGACGCCATGGGCAAAGAGGAAGGAAAAGTCAACTACGACTGAACTTTGGAGTCAGAGTGTCAGCAAGGATGGTAATAAGATTCTTTAAAATGAATGACATTTCATGTGTGTACATTTAGGAGAGAGAAAAAAAACGTGGCCTCCATTCTGGACATATTTAACTTGGAGTAGTAGAGCACATCCAAGAAGATTTGTCCACTTGAACTTGAGCTCAATTACACGGTAAGAACCACAGATGCTAATTTAGTTGACTTCAATCAGGAATGACTGTGTTAGTTGATCAAAGGAGGGGTCAGAGGGGCAATGAGAGGAGAGGTAAGTAAGACCACTCCAGAATGACTTAATTTGGGGGGTAGAAGAAAGGAAACAAGACAGAGGCAGGCCAGAGAGAAAGGAGACCTCTAGGAAAGGGCAAGAGAGGACAACTGCTGTGACACGTATTCCCCTGTCAGGCAGCTGAACCCTCTGGGGTGACGGGAGGAATTGGGAAAGTAGAAGAAGAAGCAGCTGATTCTGCTTCTCACTCAAAAGCCCAAGTACACAGGCCACTGGGATCTTAAGGTTCCCATTTCCCAGGATCTGACACTTTCCAGCTGCAAAGCTGGTATTCATAGAGCGCAAGCATGAAACATGCAAATACGTGAAACAGTGTCTATGATGAATTTCATCAGAATCCATTGAAGAAACAACAGGTGTGCAGGACCCACAGGTTTGTATGTGCACAGGTTCCAACTGACTTTTTTTTTTTAACTGAAACTCCAGATATTATTCTTATAACCCATTCTCTGTCTATGGTGTAAACGAGTTCTAAATTCCTACTAGACTTTCACCTAAGGTGGCGCAAACCTGAGGCTTTGTCTCTAATTTCTAATTCACTCATTATAATAGTATGCAGAATGGGCCCTGTTGACAGTGCATGCAGTATAGCCTTCACCTTTGACCTTGACCTTACCTGGTTAAACTCTGTTTGTGACCCAGACCTTGGACCAACGCAGACACAACAGTCCAGGATTCCTGCTTCCTCTCCTTTCGCCTCTGTATCTATGAGGTTTGATGAGCTGTAGACACATTCTCACTAATTTATAACTAACCCTGTAAGCAGTTCTACTCAGAAACAAGCACTGTAGAAAAGGTCTGAAGATGAAGAGAACAGAGAAGCTCTGAGCTGACCAGGCCTCTGAGAGTCTCCATGGAGGCTGTGAATGGAAGCCAAGGACCCTGGACTGAATACCAGGAGGTGAAGAAATGAGGGCAAAGAGGGCACATTGAATTATTAAGAACCTCAACTGAAGTAATATATGTAATTCTGATATCCTATCAGAAAGATGAAATAAAAATAATTACAAAATATTTGGACCATCACATTCATACTGACACCAGCAAAAACAAAAAAACAAACAAAATAACCATTCAAAATAAAAGTTATTTACTTTAAACACGTGGCTTGTGTTAATTCAGCCATATAAATTAGTGGAGTTATAGCCCCAGAACTTGGAATTAATCAGCCTGGACCTATCCCGGGAAGGAATGTTAATACAGCTTCAAAGCACCTAGTTGGATACTTTTTATGACAACATACGCATCTGTTCTTTGTTGGGGTGAAAGCGAGAAAGATTAGTAATATTTCTATGCAATCTTTCATATTACACAACTTATATCTAATTATACAAATCAGATCAAAGATTTATTTTAATCTATTTTAGGTACAGTTTTGAGTCATGTTATCTCACATTAAGTAGTATAATCATACACACGTTATATCATACACACGTTTATTGAACATGCATTGTGCCAGGCCCTGAAAGAATGCAAAGACAGACCAGGTAAGGCCTTTAGAAATTTGTCATTTAGAAATTTGTCATTGAAATTTATTTACACTTTTTCCCCATTGTCTTCTCAGACAGAGTGGTGTCATTAGATGGATGTCACAACAAATATTACAATGGCAGTGGAAGATCAGAAATTTGGCTTTTGTAGTCTTTGACCTCAGTCACCTTACAGCTAAGCTCTGCACCCATCCACTCCCCCTTTAAAAATGTTCCTCACTGCCATCAAGAGTTCTCCAAACTAGGCATTCCCCATCGCCTCAGACCGCCACACATTTCTTGCTATGAATCTTAATCCAGCACAAAGCCCATGCAGACGATTGTTGTATTATTTCTCATAAATCACCGTTTTAATATAGAAAAAGATCTGTGTTTTCCCTTCTAGTTTAAATCCCTTAATATAGTTTAAATCCCTTATTCTGTCCTCATTCTGCTGCATATTCATTCTAGGTGACTTCTATGCCAGTCCATTCATATACAGACTGTCTATGCCAGCCATCTGGATGACTTTCTTTCCCCTAAATGTTCCTGTTGGCTGCACTGATCCTCTCCCGAACCTATGCCTTCCGAATTAGGTATTGGCTGTTAGAGGAGTGAGGACAGACCAACTCTAGTTGGAAATGACCTTCCTCTCCTCTGCCTCACAGAGCCCTCATTTTAGGAACCTCATGATGGCTCTAATCTAACCCCAAGCCAACATATGCTCCTTCCATGATTTCTAACAAGTACCTCCTGACTGGTGTGGCACCACCATATGCTTCCTAGTTACTTCTGTGTGAATCTTAGCAGCTTTTTTGGGGCTCCCTGATTCCATATCCCTGGAGAGAAGATACCACGTTTCACAACTCCTTGTCCTCCCAGATCTACCGGTGACTTGAGCATGAGAAATGCTCATTGAACAGTTGAGAGATGAACATGAAGAATAAGCTTTCCCCTAAGGAAGTTTCTGTCACAGGAGCTGACCTTTCAAATTTGTTCATTGACCTTGGTTGTTGGGGTCCACAGAGGTCGCCTGGGGAAATCACAAAACTCAGTGTGATCCCTGGGTTGTTTCCTCCTTTACTGGTCTTCCTCCTCTGCTTTTCTCTGTGGAGCTGTGTGGACTGGACATGGGGCTACATGGCACCTTTCTCCTCTCTTATGGGGAATTTCTTTCCTGATCTCTGAAGGTGGAAGAACATATGCATGTTTCCATTTAATCCCTCTTGAACCTCTTGTAACCAAGAATCCACTTAATTTAATCCTCAGTAAGATATTTATCTTCTATTTTATGTTGCTTTCATAATACCAACCACAATTAGGTTTTTCTAATAGTCCTGTTTTCAAATTTTCAAGTGGGCCAATGTGTTGATCTTTTTTGAGAGAAAATTTAGATATGCACTTAAGCCAGTAAGGATAGATTAACTTGAGCATTATGAAATATATTTCATTCTGTTTTGGAAACAGTTTCAGTGATATTTCATCATCATGAAGGATCTGGAAGGTGGCATAATCCTTGTTAGTTTAAAAGGCTGTCTGTTTGAGCTTAGTTTGAATATGCTATTGGAAGTGAAACAGAATTTTGTTGACCATAAACACTGAATTATTTCCCTTTCTCAGACTGTCCATTAAAGTCCCAAAGAATTTAGTGTTAAAAAGTGTAAGCTTGAACACTTCTAATAACTATGACTATTTAAAATGCATGCTTTCTTTTCTCTCTTTTAAGTTATCCATGATCTACACAAAGGTTTATATTTAGTTCCTCCAAGAAAAATCAAATCTTTGACTTGGTGTCACTACAAATCCTTCTAACAGCATCTAACAAATGAAAATGTCTTTGCCATGCCAGTTGGTTTTCAAATTGACTAAGTTAGATTGGTTCATAATTTCTAATTATCATTAGTTATTTGATAAGGAGAGCTGCAACTTGTGACATTTGTTATGACAATTACTTTTCCTGAAGATGGAATATTTAAAAGATAACTTCTAATAGAAAACATAAATTAAATCAAAGTTGAAGTGCTTAACTCTAACAAAATTCCCTTACTCATTATGGACCCAGCGGAGTTTTTAAAAAATCTGATGAAGTCACAGAAGTTTGGAGCTGGAGGGGAAAATTAAAACAGAGAAGGAAGGACAGAGTATGTTGGATTGGGAGCAATTTTAATTAGATGATTCTTCATTTAAAGAAGAAAAACATTGAAGGTCAGAATAGAAAAATGACATGTCCAATGTCACGCACACACACACACACACACACACACACACACACACAAACTAGTGGCAGAATGAACCATGTATCAGAGATTCCATTCTTCCTGGTTCGGGGAAACATCAAATGGTAACAAGTTCCTCTAATGTCAAGACTGACAACTCAGCTATCTGACATAACTTGTATTAATGATTCAAATCATGTTTCTTCTGAATTTGGTCAGAGGTGGACATAGATGTCTCTGCTTTTTCAGTTGTAACATCTCCGTTTTTGCACTTTGCCAACAGCAGATCAGATTAGAAAGGGAGGGAGAACCAGGCTTCAATCCAACTCAGAAGGGATGGAAATCAAGCTAGGTCACTAAAGTATGACCTCATGTAATCAGCAAGTGGTAATGCTCAGTACTAGCTAGCATGCTAAGCAAAAGCCAGCCATGTCTCCATTATGACACATAATTTTAGGAAATAAAAGAGGTATGCTGGCGATTGCTATTTTCAAGGCTCTGCAGACCTTTCGTCTCATTTCCAGATCTAGGACTATAGTAGAGTTGGTTGCATAGATTGGCTGTGTAACCACAAGGTGTGGTAAAGTGATATATAAAAACTTACTGTAAATGCCCACAGCACATTTCAAGTGACAATTACACTAGAGCCTTGATAGACTTCAATCTCCAGGCCCCATGCTGGGTGTCACCTTATCTTTTAATGATGACTAAGCCTGGTATCTATGATTGGATTTTCAGTAAAATTCCGATGGCGACTTGATTTATAACAAACTTCACATTCTATCATATAATGCTACAGCAAAATCTAATGGTTTGATGTTTAATCCTCAATAGATAGTTTCTGGCAAAGCCTAGATTTTGTATACCTATTTGCCTTTGATTTTCTATTTTCATAAATACTCACTTTCAGTTTTATTGATATAATTCAACTCAGATATTCTCTGGAAAAATTAACAGGTTAGAAATAACATTATCATCTCAAAAAGAAATGGGAAGTACTGGAGAGGAGAGAGTTAGCATCTTATCAGTAAGCACCTTATCTCTCCCATGTGACATGATCATCATAGGACCAGCCCATGTACTGTGTTTTATGGTATCTGGTTTAATATATATATTTTTTTAACAACCTCATCTCTTTCAAGATATAAACTGTTGTTTTTGTTTAAAAAATTTTTTAATGTTTTATTTATTTCTGAGGGAGAGAGAGAGAGAAAGAGAGAGAGACAGCATGAGCAGGGGAGGGTCCAAGAGAGAAGGAGATACAGAATCTGAAACAGGCTTCAGGATCTGAGCAGGCTATCAGCACAGAGCCCGATGCGGGGCTCGAACCCGTGAACTGTGAGATCATGACCTGAGCTGAAGTCAGACGCTTCACCAACTGAGCCACCCAGGCGTCCCATCTTTTAGGATATAAACTCTTTAAAGTCAAAGATTTCCCCCAAAGCTCCTTAAGAGTTATGAACCTTTAACATGCATTAATTATAAACATCATTGACTAAATTTTTAAAATATATTCAATAATTCTTTTGCAACCCTGTCATAATCTCTTATTTAATCATTGTCATTTGTTCATTAAATACTCATTTTTGAGTGTCTCTCACATATGATCCAGGAATCACTTTAGGCACTAAGGAGTCAACAGTGTATAAAATAGAAAAAGAAAAAGATCCACCCTCATGGAACTTACATTCTATCCAGAAGACAAATAAATAAACATAATTTTTAAAAGTAAAATATATAGTATTTTAAATGAAAAAAATTTTAAGAAAAATAAAGCAGCAAAGGAAAATAGGGAGGGGTTTTGTTTGCTTTGTTTGTTTTGGTTTTAGCAGGAAAATGGGTGTTGTGGTTTTCTTTTTCCCTTTTTTTTTTAAATTTCTTAACATTCATTCATTTTTGAGAGATGGAGAGAGACAGAGCATGAGTGGGGGAGGGGCAGAGAGAGAGGGGAAGACACAGAATCTGAAACAGGCTCCAGGCTCTGGGATGTCAGCACAGAGTCCAACGTGGGGCTCAAACCCACAGACCACAAGATCATGCATGACCTGAGCCAAAGTGGGACGCTTAACCGACTGAGCCATGCAGGCTCCCTGGGTGTTGTGATTTTAAACCAGTTGGCCAAAGAAGCTGACATGAGAAAATGGCATTTAGGTACACACTTAAAGGAGGTGAGGAAGAAAACCAAATAAAAATCTGGAGGAAGAGCTTTCAAGCAGCAGAAATAGCAAGTGCAAAGGCTCTGGGGTAGGAATAGCATAGGGGTATTCCAGGGAGTAGAGAGGAGACTTGTATGTGAACAAGGAGGTGGTAAAGTTAGAAAAGTAGTAAGAGCCTGATCTTATAGGGCCTTGTAGGCCTTGGACTTATAAGAATGGAAGATATTAGTAAATGTTGAAATGACCTGACCTACACTGGTATTTAGCAGGAGAGCAATCTTATTAAAATCACTTCTGTACGTAATATAGTACCTGAAAGTTAAGTTATTACAATGAATGGATTATCTGCCAGGTAGCTGGAAGTCTGCTTATGAGTGAAGACAGACTAGCGACTAGGGAATCAGGAACATGGGGATGAGCTATATTAGTAACATGAACTACATATGGGTATAGTTTTAACTTTTTTTTTTAATGTTTATTTTTGAGAGAGAGAGAGCGTGAGCAGGGGCAGGGCAGAGAGAGAAGGAGACAAAGAAACTGAAACAGGCTCCAGGTGGGAGCTGTCAGCACAGAGCCCCACGCGGGGCTCGAACTCACGCACAGTGAGATCATGACCTGAGCCAAAGTCAGATGCTCAACCCACTGAGCCAGCCAAGCGCTCCTAGTTTTAACTTTTTAAAACCATTTTACATCTGATGTCATCTGGTTAAAGGCCTTTAGTTGTCGGACTGAGGCAGATACAAAATAGGGAATCACCAAGGTCAAAGTTCTCTTTCTGTCTCTCTACCTCTGTCTGTCTCTGTCATCATTGGGGCCAACAAGATGTGACCGTTACCTGGACAGCCTTTGAGCTATGCCTCTTTCTTCAGGCAGCTGCAACCCTTGAAAGCCAGGGTGGGCTATGAAGGAAGTGAGGAGGGGCGGGGAGAGTGGGGGTGGGNGGAAGCCCGGGGCTCTGGGAAGGGGGCGGATCAAGACAGACAGGGGGTTTCCCAGCGAGGGTACAGAAGCCGGAGCAGGTGAGCCACAGTCCCGCCCTGGCCGAGCCTGCAGGGCAGCAGCCTGGGGAGGGGTGGTGAGGCCGAGAGGTTGGGCCAGGGGTGGGGTGGGCAGGCAAAGATCCCTTACTCTTTAGATTTTTCCGATCCGTGCGCCGAATTGATACGATGCACCTCTCTCTTTTTGGCTTGTTTGGAGGCCATGGCAGAGGAGGACCCAGGACCCAGGACCCAGGACCCCGGCGCGGACTGAGCTCCGCTCACCGAGCCGGCTTCGGGACCCGCTCTGCGTCTGCTGTTGCCAGGAGACGGCCGCCACGCGTCTGCGACAAAGGGGCGGGTGTGTCTGCGGCGGCTCCTCCACAGCAACTCTGTGGCCCGCGGGTGGGGACGCTGGCGCGGTGAGGTCAGGTCTCCATACCCAGGTGGGAACCTAGGAGTTGGGTGTCTGGGGAGAAACCCGGAAAGATTGGATTTGACGCTAGGATTGATGGGCAGCTCTGAAAAATTGCAGCTCAAGCAGGTCCACTCTACCAGGCTTTACTCTTCAGAGTCATAGACATACTATTTTTTCTTTCTTGGATTTTCAGTTATTTGAAGATGGATTATTATGCGATGTCGCCTCTCTCCAGGTCTCTCCCTGAACAAGTTATTTCAATTATAACTAAGGTGATATTATGGATGAACTGAATTTGCTAATGGCTTGAAAAGGGCAGGTCCAGCAATGAATGAGTACATGGGGGTCCAGGGCTGGGGGTTGGGGGAATCCCCTCAGGGAAGCAAGATCATGTCACCCTTAGTCACTCAAGTGTAGCTAATAATAAATGAAGTCTGTAATGAAAAAGTACGGTGTCTCTGTTGTTTATATGAAAGAATAAATTCAAGTCCTAGAATCCACTGGACGCTGGTACACTCCCTTGAGAAGGCACTGGAGACAGAAGAAACAGATCCAAGAAAACCAAGACCTATCAAGCCTAATGCTCAGCCAGTCCATAGGGGTATTTATGAGTTATTGTGCTTTGGCAAGTTCTTCTTTTTGAGCCTCAGTTTACTCATTTGTAAACAGGTGATGCTAACATCTAACTGACAATTCTGTCTTGAAAATAAATACATATGTAAAGTGTTTAGCACAGGATGAAAGCACTATATATAGCATCCCCTGTTTCAGAGATGACAGCTCAAATGCCATCAAGGGGCGGGCATAATAACTCGAATGAATGAAGCTGGAAAATGCTTAGACAGGAAACACTTTAAAACTTATTAAAACCAAGCAATACATTGTGCAGGCCCAATGCAATCTTACTGTAGAGAAATTTGACCCGTGGAGAAATGCACAGACCTGAGGTTTAGAATCCCAATCACTCTTTGGCGTCTCCCATGAGCCTAGAAATAATTAACTATTTTTAAATAATCCCCTCTAGGACTAGGCAGTGCTCAGAGGCCCAGCACTGCAGGGGAAAACCAGCTTCCTCTAAAGCAAATCTTTTGACTCTTCTGACAAATGAATGCCCAGCCCTCTACTCGGCATAGACTTTGAGTGGCAGACTGTCCCAATCTTACTGTTATTGGGGGTTACACAGATAACAATCAAGCAGCAATTCCTTTTTTTTTTATTATTATTATTTCTAGGAAAGAGAGAGAGAGAGAGAGAGAGACAGCATGAGCAGGGGAGGNGCGCCCCTCAAGCAGCAATTTCACTATATTTCTATATGCAAGATAAATAACTTCGGCCCATTTTATGATTGAAAAAGTGCCCTACAAAAAAAAAATGAAGACACCTAGTAGACCCTGCCTCATTTATCCCAAGATTGAAATTTCCAGAGAACTCTCCTGAATGAAAGCAGAGGACCAAACTTTGAGAAAATATTATTTAATACCAAATCTTATCAAAGTAATCAAATGCATAGCCAGAAGCATATACACAAAGACAAGTGGATAAAAATAGCACAATTTTAAGCAACCAACCCATTAACAGGTGAGTTTCATCTTGAGCCAAGGCCATCCCTGAAGCCATTTGTTAAATAGTTGCAAGATGCCTAGACCCTTGGAAAAGAAATGACTTTGAAATTAAATAATCTTCAGCCCACCCACATTTTATAGATAAAAACCCCCAGACCAAGAGGAGAGAAGTGTGTTGCCAAGAGTTTCTGGCTACTGGTGTTGTCTAGATTAGAGGCATTAAAGGAAAGAGCACTGGTATAAACCAAACATATCACTACGTCCACTCAGAGACTGCTTTCTCGTCTATTAGGATAAAAATAAAGAAGTTGACATAGGATTAAATGAGACAATAATTTTTTTGAAAAATATAAAATGCTTATTGATTCTTAGTCCAATGTTCTTTCTCCTTTATTATGCTATGTATGCAGCATGCATAAACAGAATTTCTCTTCTTTCTGGAACTACACTCTGGTCAGGCCATGTTCCAAGAGACAAATATGTTTCTTTTGAAACTATAAGATGGTATTCATATGTGCCAGTGTAAAAAGGACAATTGGCCCTACATCTTTTTTTTTAAATCTATATTATGTACAGGTGGTAATCACGGCCAATGCCATTTTGTAATAGCAGTGATTTATTGCATTCCTGTATGCTGGGCTTAGGGAGGAGTGCTAACTCCTTAAGGGATAGGCTTTAGAGACAAACTTGAATTTTAATAAAGACTTTTATTAGCAGACTTACCCTGGGTATGTTATTTATACACACTGAATTCTTTGTGTGTGTGTGTGTGTGTGTGAGAAAAAGGAAGAATAATACATTAGTTCAAATGTTGTGTTTGGAGCATCATAAGCACTCAGATAATGATAGCTGATATCACATTTCACAGGTAAAGAAACTGAAGTGCAGAGAGGTAAAGAGGCTTACTTGCCTGACATGGGCAGCCAGCAGAGCAAGGCTAGCCGGACTCGGCAGCCTTTGCTCTCCGCCCTCCTCCAGGCTAACCATCCTTGCTGCGACCTTTCAGAGTCACAAATCCAGATGATTGCCCTGCAGCTCGGCTTATGGATTTCCGTTTTTTTTTTTTAATGTTTTATTTATTTCTGAGAGAGAGAAAGAGAGCATGAGTAGCGGGGGGTCAGAGAGAGAGGGAGACACAGAATCTGAAACAGGCTCCAGGCTCTGAGCTAGCTGTCAGCCTAGAGCTCAACCTGGGGCTCGAACCCACAAACCATGAGATCATGACCTGAGCCGAAGTCAGATGCTTAACCTGAGCCACCCAGGCGCCCCCTGGCTTATGGATTTCCAAGTTCTCTGACTGTTTAAAAAACTCCAAAGACTGAGAAACAGGGTTATATTTCATTAGAACTACCCACAGTGCGGTGTCTCCCCAGTCTAGGCTTACCTTTTTGAGGAAGAGTTATTTGGCTTCAGGCAATACTAATGCTACCGTGCTCCATAGGGAAGTGGTTAGAAATACTCACTTCCCCATGACTGCACAAACAGAATAGGCAGGGGTCTCCGGTCTACTTGGGGATCTGCTGAAATGGGGAAGTGAACTGTGGTAAACACCCCTCCACCCAGCCTGGGAGTCCCAGCCGACTGGGGCGGGGTGGGTCAGGGCAGAGAGAGGGGAAGCATTTCTGTTTCTTAATATCATAGTTTTACTTATGCCCCGGACTTCTCATCTGCTAGGCTCCAAGGGCACTAGAGCAGAACGCGCTCAAGTGTTACTCATCCTCACGAAATTCGGTTGAAATTTGCAAGCCCCCTCAGCAACTCATTATCAGAGCTCACACCAACTGAGAACTTGCTGCATGCTTGGCACTCTACTAAACTCCTTTCCTATATTAAATCACATAATTCATATAAACACCCTTGGAGTTTGTTAATGTTTACAGTCTCTCTCCCTTTTTTTGTAAACAAGGAAATAGGTGGAAAAGTGAAAATAATAAGGGTCAAGCAGGATCCTAGCCCATGCAGTTTGGTGCCAGACCCTTGTCTTTACAACCACATTATTCTGCCTCTGACTCACTTGGTGATCACAACCCTGTGATGTATACAACCAGCCCATTTTACAGAGAAGAAAAGTGAGCTTTTGCCCCAAGTCCAAGGCACAGAGGGAGTGGAGTCATAATGTAAATGTGAGCCGTCTGCCTTCAGAGTATACACTATTACATCATTCTGTATTGTATTGTATTGCACTGTTTTGTATTGTATTTCTTGATTGTTGAACACTTAATACAAGATTTGCCCTCCAAATATATTTGAGAGTTTATTATACAGTATTGTTAATTCTAGGCACAATGTTGTACAGCAGAGCTCTAGAACTTGCTCATCTTGCAAAATTAAAGCTTTATACCTGTGGTCACTCTTCAGCTCTCTGCTACACTGCCTCCTTTGAACAGAAAGTATATAGAGAAATGGTTATTCTGTTATTGAAGATATTATTAAGAATTGCAACTTAGATTCAGTTTTGTCACCTAATGTTCTGTCTCTCCAGAGCCCACTAGTTATGGAGGATTTGAATCTTGCAGATATGAAGCCAAAATTCCCCTGCCAGAGATAGCCTCATTGCTCTGGATAAACCTTAACTTAGAGTTTTAATTATCTTTCAGAAGAAATTCTTGATAGAGATTCTTTAAAAAATGGGAGAATAGGGAAATAAAATATTTTCATGATACTAGCTGAAAAATTATTTCCATTTTGATTAGCTGTATAATTAAGAAGCAATAGTTTTCCTGAGTCTACTCAAATGCTTCATCAGATGGCATACTGACCTGCAGTTGTATAATGGTACTAATCCAGACCCCGCTTCTGGAAGGAGGCACTCACTCTGCTACCAGAGGAAACTATGTCACTTACCCCAAGATTATGCCTTCTCCCTAAAAGCTCTCTGCTTCTCACTCGTGTGTGTAAGGGAGTGGATATAATTGGGGCAATTCTGAAAGTTTCTTCTCTCTCCAGAGCTCCCTCATTAGTGGTAGAGGCCTCTGTTACAACAGCATTGCAGTTTATTTTATTCTGCCCTATCTTGCTTGCTTTATACTTAAAGATGTTACCCAGAACACTCACTAATAAACATCATGCATGTAAATCTCCAAGCGTTAGAGTCCATTTCCCAGGGTAATTGATTTCAGGCATGATTCTAGTAAGTAGATCTTAAATGAGCTCTGGAAGCAAGCTTGCTCTGAAGCAAGATGCAGTAACAGGAAGTGAATTTACCTTCTCACACACAATAACTAATAAACTGAATAGAATGGATGAAGACATCAGTAATGAAAAGCAGTGTTCCCCAAGGGACAGAAGACAAAACAAAACAAAACAATAAAACAGTTTTTATAATTGTCCTAGCTTACTATGAGGCTCTGACATAGGCTGGGGAACCCAGGCAGAGCCTGATGGTGCCCCTGAGATGGGGGAGACAGAGCTGGAGTCCAGGAAAGCTTTGTGGCTCAGGTCCCAAGAGCAGACTATGAGGAGGACAGCCCTGTACAGCGAGGAGACCCTTGGAGGGCAGGCCCTCAGTGTCTGAGTGCTGATCTGCACAGCATGTGAGTAAATGTCCCGAGGCCATGGAGAAACACCGGAGTGAAAAGTTCTCTGAGCTTATATGGAGCCTCTTCCCACCAGGAAAATAGTGCCTGTTCCAACCGGCATGACTGGAGAAACCTCATTATTCATAGGGAATGGCTCCTGGCATTTTGCCCCCTCAGGAAGGGTAAACATTCCAACCTCTACTGATGCTCCATTGTCACACCCAACACTCTTAAAAGCAGAACCTGAAATATTCAAACTATTTCCATGTGACTTAACAGCTTCCCTGAACAAATCTTAAAAACATTCATAGTAATACAAATATAACGAGCACCCAAGAGGTAAATTTTGAAATGACTGGTATCCAGTAAAGATTATCAGGCATGAAAAGAAGCATGAAAACATGCCCCATTAAAAGGAGGAAAAAAACAGCTACTTGATCAGGACTCAGAAAAGAAAAATGGATGATGGAATTAGACCAGGTATTAAAATTAAGTATTAAAACAGTCATTATAGCTGTGTGCCATATGTTCAAGAAACTAGCAGAAAAATCGAATATGTTAAGTTCAACTTAAGAATATCTAAAACTGCAAATATAATGTTCATTTTGAAAAACAAGTATATGGGATGGGATTGAGGCATATTTGATACTGCAGAAAAACAGATTGGTGAATTTGAAGACAAAGCAATAGAAACAATCCAAAATGAAAAGGAGAGGGGCACTTGGATGGCTCAGTCGGTTAAGCTCCGACTTCGACTCAGGTCATGATCTCAGGGTCCTTGAGTTCGAGCCCTGCGTCGGGCTCTGTGTTGTCAGCTTCAGACTCTGGAGCCTGCTTCGGATTCTGTTTGTCTCTCTCTCTATCCCCTTGCCCTGCTCATGCTGTGTCTCTGTCTCTCTCTCTCTCTCAAAAATAAAGATTTTTAAAAAAATGTTTTCAACGAAAAGGAGAAAAAGAGACTTAAAAAGAAAAAGGAAGAGGAAAGCATTAGGGAGCTGGAAAACAACCTCAAATAGACTAATACATGTGCATTTGGAATTCCTGAATGAGCAGGGAGAATGGGCAGGTGCGAGTAGCAAATACAGAAAACTTAAATGGAAAAATAACGATGGGGAAATTTACAAATTTTGTAAAATCCATAAATCTCAGCGACTCAATAAACCCAAAGCCCAATAAACATGAAAATACTACACCCAGGGACATCATAATTGGATTGATTAGAAACACAGTTACAGGGAAGATCTTAATCTGAAAATTCAGAGCTGACCTACAGGCCATGAGGAGCCCATCACAGGTGACACGTGGAGCGTTAGCAGCGCTGATGCGGGATGGCAGTGCCACTGTGGGAAACTAGAACAGGGTGTTCGTGGAAGAGAATGCACCAGCAGGTATTTCTCAGGCCTATGAGAGGTTCAGCAAACAATTATTATAAGAACTAAAGACCTGGAAGGCTGTTGCCATCTTAAAATATGAAATACAGTTATAATAACTGTTTTAGTATATCCATTTATTAAATTGTCACCTATGTCATTTCTGGGTTAATTTCAGGTGATTTAATTTCCCCCTCCTAATGTGATATGTATTTTCCTCCTTATTTGCTATATTTTTTCATTAGTTCCAAGACATAGTGAATTTTACTATGTAGGGTAATGGCATGATCTACTATAAATAATAATATTTATTTCTTTTGTAATTTTAACTGAAGTGTGCTTATCTAGAAATTTAGTTTCCCTCAAGGTTTAATTTTATGTATTCAGTATTTCTAAATAGATGAATAAGATTTGGTTCTTGTCAACAAAGAATTCATAATCTTGTGGAACAAACAGAAACCAGAACAGATCATTACAAACTGATGCAATGGATTCTGTGGGAAAGATGTGAGTCAGGCACAGGAGAAGTCCCGAGGATGGATATCCAAGGGGGATGTGACCAGGAACAAGCATCTAGGAAAAGTCAGCAGCACGTGGGCCCAGGCACAGGAGGGACACATAGTGACAGAGGGAGTCACGATTCACACCTGGATAACGGGGCAGCCCTGGGTGACTCGCTGCATCCAGACGTTCCGGATGGTGAGGGGTGGTGTGTCAAGAGCCTGGGAAGAGTGCATGAGGAGATGAAAGGACACTTGTGCAGAGAAATGCCATCAAATTAATTTAAGACAAACAGCAGAGCAGGAGTTCATTGGTGTGTTGACCTATGCGTCAACCAAACTCCATCACATACTAGACGTACGAGTTAGGCAAGCTATTTAGACTCTGAACCTCATTGTACTTGTCCAGAAAGGGGGAAAAAAAGGCTACAAGTGGATTATTGTGATGATTAAGATGCACATGTTGCAAACAATGAGACAAAGTTTAGCACTGTCATTCTCCTGAAGCACGATTATCTGTGCCTAGGACAGAGCTAAAATAACTTGGCAAACACTGCAGTTGCAAAAAGGAACTAGAGATTCTGGGTTAGAGTGATCTATGAGAGCTTTAAGGAATGTTAAGAAACCTTACAAATTTGGGGAAAGGTGAAAAATAAATTAGTTTGAAGTATAATTTTAGAATGTGGTAATTACAAGGAAAAGGGCAAGGCTTTCTGATTGTAATGATGCGTGTATTTCCCCCCAAAAAACCCTGCACCTTAGATACCTCGTTAAGATCGTTAAAAGTCCTTCACTCTTTCAGTTTAATTTCTAGTAATTCTTTACATTCATGAAGCTTTTTCCATTTGCCACACATTTATATCTCATTCATATTGCACGAATGCTATTTATGCAAAAAGCTAAGATTTATAAATATACTGTCGTGTTTAAAAAATCAGACCTTAAAATTAATCAGAAGTGTGGTACACGGAAGTGTTTATATCGCCCTTTTGTCATACAAGTATTGATTTTGGAATTATAAAGTATAAAGACAGATAAAAATGCCTCCAATCTCATCTTCCAGAAATGACTCTTATATAGACCCTACCTATATATACATGAATCATATACACAAAATTGCAATTATACTATTTGATTTTTTCACTTAGCCACATTGTCAATATTTACCCTGTTATTTAATAATTTTCTGCCTCACGAGTTTTCATAGCTGTGTAGTAAACCATCATATGAGTACACTTAACTACTGTCCTATTGTTGGACTTTTAACTTATTTCTTATATTTACTTAATGTGAGTAATAGGCTAATGAAACACAGTGCAGTAATGAGCAGGCATGAAGCCTTCTCAACCAGGACCAGCTCTGAGGGATCTGGGATAAGTCATTTTACGTCTCTCAGTTCCCGTTTTCTCACTTAGAAAATTGTCAGGCTGCACGCAGACACCAGCACTTTCAGGATGCAAGACCACTATGGTGGGAAAGGTTTTGAGTTGGGCACTGCAGTGGAGAACTCTCAACAACAAGTATGTAGCATAACGGCCTACAATTTGTGTGTAGTTTGCAGAACTAAAATGGCAAGAAGGATTGAAATACCCCTGCTTCTTCTAGCCATCTCCTCTCCTCTGAGGACTGGGGACGATTGACATCCAACCTTGCCTTCCCTTCTAGATTCTGAGCATACACAGAATCCAGGGTCTGTTGGATGATGATGCTTACAGGTGAGATTGGGCATTTGTGTTTGCGTTTGTGTATATTTTCAGCTTCTTGAACACATTTTTGAAAAATATAGTCTAAAAATACGTGTTAAAGATAATTCATTTAAAATAATTTTGCTTTGGGGCACCTGGGTGACTAAGTCGGTTAAGTGTCCGACTTCGGCTCAGGTCATGATCTCAGGGTCCGTGGGTTTGAGCCCTGCACTGGGCTCTGTGCTGACAGCTCAGAGCCTGGAACCTGCTTCAGATTCTGTGTCTCCCTCTCTCTTTGCCCTTCCCCCACTCACACACACACACTCTCTCAAAAAATAAAGGCATAAAAATATTAAAACAAGTTTGCTTTAACAGGGAGTCTTTGATTGTTTGCTGAATGGAACTAAAATTCAAGAATAGAAGAGAAAGAAGAGCATTAGGTAATAAAAGTCTTGTCAAAAACGTATTGGCTCATTCTTTCATTTAACAGATATTTATTGAACATCTACTGTGTTCGAGTCCCAGTTCCTGGGGATGGAGAGATATAGAGAGGGCACAAGATCTCTTGAACTTAAACTCTAGAAGAAAGAGACAGATAATACATACAAAAAAATGTATAATGTTGTGACAGTATGTCAGACAAGGCTAATTACTAAGCAGGAAAAAGGAATTAGGATAAAATAAGAAAAGTGGGAACCAGGAAGAAGTTGCTATTTCACAGCAATGGCACAGAAGTGGCCACTCCGTGCATCTGAAGGGAGAATGGAAGTGTGTAAGAGATGAAGCCATTCAGACCTCAGAGGGAAAGATAATTCCAGGCAAGCTCAATAGCTACTAATTTTTTAAGGTGAGAGGGATTTGGTGTGTTCTAATGCTACCAATGAATAGAATGAGCAGAACAAGGAAAAAAGTAGTAAAAGATGAAGTCAGATGGTGACTACACTTAACGTGGTGAGCAGTAAGTAATGTATGGAGTTGTTGAATCAATATGTTGTATACCTGAAACTAATAGAATATTGCATCTCAATTATACTTCAATAATAAAAACAATTCATGAAATTTACACTTACAAAAAAGATGAAGTCAGAGGGACAGTAGTGGGCCAGATCCAACAGGCCCCTGTCAGGTACATGGCATTTATTCTGAGTCAGATGGAAGCAATCTGAGGATTTGGAACAGAGAAGTTACAGGATCTGATTAATTTAGGTTTTAACATGACCTTTTTATATGCTTTGTTGAAAACAGGCATGGGTGAGTATGGAGGGCCGTGGAGGGCGATGGGTAGGGAAAACAAGCTAAAATGCTACTGTGGTAGCCTTTAGAGAAATACAATATTGTCCATACCTGGGTAAATGTGTAGAAGGGTGAGACTGGTCTGACTGGTCTGACTCTTGGTGCATTTCGATGTACAGGCAAGAAAGTATACAGGGCATACGATAAAAGAGGAATCCGGGATGGTGGCAAGGATGTTGGCCTGAGCAACTAAAAGAATGGACCTGGGGCACCTGGGTGGTTCAGTCAGGTAAGCATCTGACTTCAGCTCAGGTCATGATCTCAAGGTTCATGACTTTGAGCCCCATATCAGGCTCTCAGCACCAGAGCCCACTTCAGATCCTCTCTGTCCCTCTTTCTCTCTCTCTGCCTTTCCCTTGCATCCTTTCTCTCGCTCCTCTCTCTCTCTTTCTCATTCTGTCTCCCTCTTTTTCAAAAATAAAAATAAAAAATTTTTAAAAATTAAAAAAATAAAAGAATGAAACTGTGTTTCACTGAAAAGGGAAAGATTTTAGGAACAGACGTTTTGGGGAGAAAATCTGGAGTTTAGATTTGAACATGTTCGGTTCTAGATGCCTACTAGAAACTTAAGCAGAGAGTTCACAGAGGGAGTTGGATATGAGGCTGGAGTTTAGGGGAAAGGTCAAGGCTACAGATAGAAACTTATGGGTCATAATCATATAATGAATTCCCTAAATAACTTCACCCATATCATAAAAATATTTTTTAATTTTACAAGAATATATGGAAAAAATCATATAGGCCAGAAAATGATTAATAAGATTTTATGCTTGAATCTTTCTACACATAAAGTCACTCTGGTTATTATTTGTAAATCATTCCATGCTATTTAGGCAAAATTCCACTTTAGAACAATGTCTTTTATGGCTTTATATGACTACTCTCACTTATGGAAAACATGGCTCTACTGTTCTCCCTCTACACAGAGCAGCTGTTGACTTAAATGAAATTTGTATCAGGTTTCATGAGAAATCATTATATTTTATAGCCAGAAATGATCTTAATGTCCCCATTTACTGTAGGACTTCATTTTGTAGAAAAAAGAAAAAAAGTTTAAGAGCAAAGTCATTCTGCTTGTATACTTATTAACTATTTACTTAATACAGCAAATATTTACTGAGTACTAGGTGCTGGTGGTGCTCTATCATGATAATGGCAGGGTGATAAGCAATTTATTGTCCAAATTGGGACACTTTTTATAATAAAAGCCGTTGAAAACTAAGCAGATGCCAAGCCAAAAGGCAATGGCTGGAGTTTCCAGCCTGAACAAATGAAAATGTGAGTTACCCAGATAAACTGGATTGAGGGAGCAGAAGGTGCAAATCTGGTTTATTTCATACAAAGTAGTCAGGAGTCCGGGGCACCTCGGTGGCTCAGTCGGTTCAGCATCTGTCTCTTGATCTCTGCTCAGGTCATGTTTTGTCTCATGTTTTGTGAGTTCAGGTGTCACTTAGAACAGCCATGAGCACAGAGCCTGCTTGGGATTCTATCTCTCCTTCTTTCTGCCCCTTACCTGCTTGTGCTCTCTCTCTCTCTCTCTCACAAAATAAATAAACTTAAAAAAATTACAAAGTAGTAGGGGGTCAGGTGGTATGGTGACATCTAAGGAGAGACCTGAAAATACTGATGGAGAAAGACATGACTGTATTTGGAGTAGACTGTTGCTGACAAAGGAAACAACAATGGAAAGTCTCTGGATGAGAGAGGTGTCTGGAGAAACAGCAAGGGGATGGGAATAGTTGCTAGAGAGGGAATAAGAAAAAGAATGGTAGATATTGAGGCTGGATGATGTAGATACTTTTAGTTATTAAAATAATTTCGGTGATTTTTATATTTGATAGAAGAAAACTTTGTTGGTTACAAAATGGCGAGTAACATCGAATTTTCATTTTAATAATAACAATCTGGTTGCTCTATTGACGATAGATTGAAGTGGGGATGAGAGATTAAAAATAATACCATTTATAATGCCAGCAAAAGAATAAATAAAATTACTTAGTAAAAAATTTAACAAGAGTCATCCAAGGCTTTTACTTGAATATTTTATTGTTAAAATTAAAGACCTATATAAATGGAGAAATGCATCATATTCATAATTTAGAGGGCTCAGTATTGTAAACGTCAATTTCCCCAAAATTCTATAGATACAATGCATTTACAACCAAAAGTCAGACAGTTTATTTATTTATTTTTTGGTATAAATTGCCAGTCTGGTACTGATATTAATATCAAAATGCTAATGACTGGTGCACCTGGATGGCTCAGTCGAATGGACGTCTGACTTTGGCTCAGGTCATGATCTTGAGGTTTGTGAGTTCAAGCCCTACATCAAGCTCGCTGCTGTCAGCACAGAGCCTCATCCAGATTCTCTGTCTCTCTCTGCCCCTCTCTTGCTTATGCTCTCTCTCTCTCTTTCTAAAATAAATAAACACATATTTAAAAAAAGGAAATTCCAATGATGTAGAATAATTAAAACAAATTTTAGGTGTGCCTGAGTGGCTCAGTCAGTTGGGTGTCAGACTTCGGCTCAGGTCATGATCTTGCAGTTCGCGACTTCCAGTTCTGCTTTGGGCTCTCTACTGACAACTCAGGGTCTGGAACCTGCTGAGGATTCTGTGTCTCCCTTCTCTTTACCCCTCCCCCACTCATACTCTGTGTCTCTCTCAAAAATAAACGTTAAAAAAAATTTAAAACCACTTTTAAATAGAACAAATTTGGAAGATTAGTATTACTTTAAGAATTACTACAGGGGCATCTGGGTGGCTCAATTGGTTGAGCGCCTGACTTCGGCTCAGGTCATCATCTCACAGCGAGTGAGTTTGAGCCTCACATCAGGTTCAGTTTTGAAGGCTGGGAGCCTGAAGCCTGCTTTGGATTCTGTGTTCCCCTGCCTCTCTGCCCCTCCCCTGTTTATATTCTGTCTCTCTGTCTCTCAAAAATAAATAGACATTAAAAAAAGAATTACTCTAAAGCCATAATTCTTACTGACATGGAATAGAAAAAGAGATAATTAATCAAAACAGGAAGGCTAGAAATAGATATATATACAATGAAATGTGATAAACTTACTTTTATAAAGGCATTGGTGAAATTTAATGTGGAAAAAGAAGACTATATGTGTTTTCCAACATATAGCACTAGAAGAACTGGATGTCCTCATGGAAAACATGCAACTTGACCAATATCTCACTCCATATACACCAATTAGCTCAAGATGGAAGGTAGATCTAAAAGTAAAGAAATCTTGCCATTTGCAATGACATGGGTGGACCTAAAGAATATAATGCTAAGTGAAATAAGTCAGTAAAAGGAAGACAGATATCATATGATTTCCCTTGTATGGGGAATTTAAGAAATACAACAAATGGACAAAGTAAAAAAGAGACAAACAAACAAAAAAACTCAAATACAGAGAACAAACTAATGGTTACCAGAGGGCAAGTGGATGGGGGATGGGTAAAACCGGCTAACAAGGATTAGGGGTACACTAATCATGGTTAGCACTGAGTAATGTAGAGAATTGTTGAAGCACTATACAGTATACCTGAAACTAATACAACACTGCATGTTAATTATATTGGAATTAAACATTTTAAAATCAATAAAAGACTTATTTTAAAATATCAGAGAATATCTTTGCAAATGGGGTATTCAAAGATTTCTTAGAGCACACAAAACCATAATGTAAAATTTGATGAACTAAGCTTTATTAAAAACTTCAGTTCAAAATAGTCATTATTAAGAAAATTAAAAATCAGCCCTCAATGGGATAAAATCATTGTAATATATTTATACAACAAAGATTTTGCATTTAGAATATATAAATTTCTAAATTTCAATAACAGAAAGACAACAAACAACAAAAATCAGCACAAAACTTGGACACTCACGAAGTAGTGTACATGCAAGGCTCATAAGCATAATTACTAGGGTAATATAAATTAAAACCCAAAAAGAATGAGTAGATACAGATCTACTATAATGCTGAAATTTAAAAATACAACTAATAATAACATATTCGACTATTCCATGTCAAACTAGTTAAACTGAGGACTACATTACCCAGAATTTCATGTTTTGTATTAGATTTGGCCGAAACAGGAACTTGTTTATGATTTAAAGCATATAAGGAAATAGTGGCTGTTATTCTCATTACTCTGCATCGGTGTTAGATTTCATGTCAGATGGCTGCAGGTTTGTCCACTGGGTCACAGCATGATCTCATTTTGCCAAGTTGTTTAACTCTTCTTCTAGGCTGATCAACAGCAGTCCCTGTTCTACCATCAGATGCTTGGGGCAGGGTCAGGGGAGGGGGGAGATGCTTGGCTGTGATTGCACAAAGATGGTAGCTACCCAAAGCCAACAACTTCCCATAAATCTCACCATGAACTTCCTCTTCTTGCTCCTTCTGATATGGCTGGATAGGCTCAGCTTCTCAGATTTCCTTGCAAGCTCTAACTTCTCTCTCTGCACCAGGTCTTTAGGTGGACTCAGCAGTAATGCCTTCTGATCCTCCAAGATTCTTCCATTTACTCTCACATAATATAATGTCTAATTTCTATAGTAAATCCCTTATTCCAATAATACTCATGTTAGCTCTGCTTCCCTGCCTAACCTTTGATGGCTATAGTTCTTGACACTGCATCTGCATTTGGATCTGATTTAGAGAGCTAAGTTCTAAACTCTGAGTCTAATGTTATAACTGAAATAAGCTTTTGGGACTTCTGGAATGAGAGTGATTACAGCTTTCATGTGAAGAGTCTAGACATGAGCTGTGGTCAAAGGGAAGATGGTAGAAGGTAGCAATAAGGCCTCAAATACTTCTTAACCTTGTAGCAATACTTTTTTTCCAATGTGACTTTTCAGACTTTCCATTAAAGTTGGAGTCCCTTAATTTGTGTCCCTTAATATGTTCTCAGCCATGACTTTCTTTGGCAACAGGGATATTAAAAAACATCAACCAAGCAGAGGATTGAAAAATGAATGTGTATAGGAAGTTGTCTTCTCTTACTGATTTCGTAACCCAGTTACCATGTGGATGAGTCCTGGCTAATTTCTGAATCACCTATGGCCAAATCATGCCTGTCATGACAATGAGGTAACCATCAAATATCCAAGTGAGGCTAGGCCATCAAGTTCCAAAGATCTAGCTCAAATCAGTGTTGTTTTATGGCCCTAAGTTATGTAGACATTTGTTATGAAGCAAAAATTAACCAATACACATATCAAATGTTGAGAGCTGACAAGGCAACTCTAAATTTAAGTCACTGATGATGGGAAATGACTCTAGAAAACTGTTTGGTTACTTATAAAGTTAAACACACACCTACCTTAATATCAGCAATTCCAATCTTAGGTATTTACCTAAGAGAAATGAAAACATGTCTTCACACAAAGATTTGAACAAGAAAGTCATAGTGGCTTTATTCATGATTGCAAAAGTTGGAAATAACCTAAATGCCCATCAACAGGAGAATAAAAAAATGTGATATACTCAGTAATACCATTCAGGATTAAAAAGCATTGAACTACAGATAAATACATAGATAAATCATTTAAAAAATTAGGTTTAAGAATTAAGCAACATACAACAGTGTTTATTATGTAACTCCATGTACATAAAATTCCTAGAGAAATATATAAGAAAAGAAGAGCATGGGAGTAATAGTATATGCAAAGGCATGATTATGGACAAACTATGGAATCTAAACTGGGTGTGAAGAGAAACAGGACATGAGAAGTTGATGGTCAGCAAATCTCAGGTAGGATTATAAAGTACAGGTATTGGATGGGTTAAAATGAGATAGAAACAAAGAAGGTTCAAGGAGAGATTTACATGCTTGAAATTGTCACCTTAGTTCTTATTTTCTATTTTTTTCTCTTCTCTCCCCAGTATTCCTTTAAAAAAAAAAAAAAGGTTTATTCATTTATTTTGAGAGAGACAGAGATAGTGAGCAGAGGAAGGACAGAGAGAGACACACAAAATCCGAAGCCAACTCTAGGCTCTGAGCTGTCAGCACAGAGCTTGATACAGGGCTCAAACTCACAAACCACGAGATCATGACCTGAGCCTAAGTTGAACACTTAACCAAACTGAGCCACCCAGGGCCACCCAGCCCCTCTCTCCAGTATTTCTGCTACGGTTTATGTTCCAGCTAAGTATCAGTTAACTTCAGAGGCCTTTGTGGACAAAGCAGGCAAAAACACCTCAATCTGAAGAAAATGATCAACTTTGGTACCCAGAAAAGTATAGTAAAGTAGTGTCCAGAATTGAAAGGAAAAAAAAAATACACAATTACGATACATAGAATTATCAAGAATAACAATGAAACAATGTTAGTAAAAAAAACTTTTTACTTTTTAAATATGCATTTGTGATCACTTGATTTTGAAGAACAGTCCTTCTGGGTAAACAGGGCAAAGATTTTTTTTTTTTTTCTGATTCAGATATTGAGGGGAGAGTATGTTGGCCACTTGCTCAAAATTATGCAGCGAGTAGTTTTTCCTCAAAGCCTTCCCAGAAGGCAAGTCTAACTCCAAGTACACTGTGTTTCTTAGTGGACTATATTGGAAAATGTGTTTTGTTAATCCAGGAAAGCATGTGTTGACATTTCACTCAACTCTGGGATCTGAGATAAAAAAATCTAATAGCTTAAAGGCAAAAACCATCTCAATTTTATACCACTAATTCATTCTGACCAAGTTCAGATGGGAGATTCAGAAACCAAACTCAAAAATTAAACCAACACATTGAGATTTCAAGTCTGAAGTTTCCTTTTAGGATAAGTAGGATGATTGTCTCCTGCGTGATCTGCTTTTGTTTTGTTTTATTTTAATCTCTTTTAAAAACATATCAATGACAACATAAAAATTCAATATAGAATTTAACATGCTTCTACTGTAATCTTATTAAAAACAAACAAGTGAACCATGTTTAAATAAGGCAAAGTTCTGAGTAAAACTGTCTCCCTGCTTGAACTTGAGAGAAGGGAGAGCACTTTTGATGTGTTCAGTGGGAGGTACTTATGGATCCTTTTACATACATTTTGTCTAGGACCCAGTGGAATATCAATTTGCTTTGAGAAAAGAGATCAAATCAGAAGGTGCTCAACTGAGTTGTGAAAACTCCTTTCAGGAAGTACTGAAGAGACCATTAGATTGCAGACACAATTGTTTGATAGAGCTCAAATATACTAATTTTTTACTCTGCCATCTATAAACCTTAGGTTTAACACAGCTTAACACACATCTTTATGCAAGTGATTGCTCTAATTATTTACTGCTGCATAAAAACCAGCCAAAAGGTAATACTTTAAAACAATCATTTAATTAGTCTTCACAAGTCCCTGTGAGGCTTGATCACTTGAGGTTCTGGTCCTGCGATGTCATTTGGGACCATAGTTATTAGGTGGCTCTAAACATCCAAGATGGCTCACTCACATGGCTTCCAGTTGACACTTGCTGGAAGCTGGGAGCTCAGCTGGACAGACTGACCACAGCACCTCACATGGCCCTTCATGTGGCTTGGGCTTTTCAAAGATGGCGGTTCAGCTCTGAGAAGCAGAATTTTAGGAGTCAGTGTTCCCAGAGGTAAGACACATAAGCTGCCTGTCAGTTCTCAAAAGTTTAGAACCAGCATGGTGTCACGTCTATGATAATCTATTGCTTAAGTAGTCACAGGGCCAAACTAGAATGAGGCTGGGGGAAAATAAACTCCACTCTCTGAGGAGAGGGTTATAAAGATATTGTGACCATCTTTAATACACCAAATCTCTTGTCAATAAATAAATCTATGGACTACATAAAAGGGTTTTTTAAAACATTTTATATGTCTTTCATCTCTGCAATGTTTATCTCAGTGATATAGTGGCTATGTGGCAAATAATGCCGCAGTCATAATCAGACTGCAGTCTGCATTCTGTGCTTTTCTTTCCTGGAAATTGTTTATTTTTTTCTGTAGGGTACAAGTTAAAAGTACAACATTAAGAACTGTATTTGTTCCTTCATGATAGGCATTTTTCCCCATTTACTTATGTGAAATTAAAGTCAGAGCTGCCAGAATGTCTTTCATATCATAAAGCAGGATCTTCCTATTACAAGGTCACATTTCCCATCTTCAATCACCAGCTACGTCCCACACAGAACCTCACATTTGAACCTGCATGACCTGTTTCATTATTTATTCCCAACTTCTAGCCTCTGCATGGTAAAATTATAACTGAGTGGGAAGCAATTTCTGTTCAGTTCAAGAATCCGTTGAAATCACTCAAGTAACTTGCCCATAGCAACGGAAAGAAGCCACAATGTCATACTTTCAGTATAATATTGAGCTCGGCAAATTGCACACATACTTTTTTTCTGTTTCATAGAGATGAGCAGTTCAAGTGTCAGAACAGTTATGTTCCTGTATGAGCAAACTCTTGGTATACAAAGCTATAAATTGCAAATTTAATTTAGGATTTAGTGTTTTCCCTTTCATTATCATTTACCACTTCTTGTAAAGTTCATTTTCTAAATGTCCCATCAAACATGTTAATGTGTTTAGCACATAGGAATTTACTCATTAATGTACACAGCACCCATTCCATGACTCTGTAATGTAGCAAGTTTTGAAATCAGGTAAAACCTTCTTCAAGATTATTTAGGCTATTTGGTGCCCCTTGCATTTCCATGTGAATTTTAGTATCAGTTTATCCTTTTCTACCAAAAAAAAAAAAAAAAAGCAACTGGGCTCTTCTAGGGACTGCATTTTATCTGTAAATCATTTTAAGGATTGTTGTCATTTTAACATTGTTAGGTTTTCCAATCAGAATGTCTTTCTATTTATTTAAATCTTCTTTCATTTCTTTCGATAATGTATTTGAGGCTTCACTGTATAAATCTTAAACTTTTTGATTAAATCTATCCCTAAGTATTTTTTTGATAGCGCTATAAATGGAATTGCTTTGTTAATTTCAGATTGCTCATCACTGCTGCATAGAAATATAACAAATTTTGGTATATTGTACATTGGTCTTGTGTATTGTCATTTTGCTGAGCTAGTTTATTAAAAACTAAATCTGCTGGTTTTTAGCAGGTTCCTTAGCATTTTCTATATATAAGATGTTTTATAAATAGAGATAATTTTACTTCTTTTTTTCCCAGTCTGATGCCTTTCAGTTCTTTTTCTTGATCAACTGCCATAGCTAGACCTCCCAGTACAGTGTTGAGTGGAAATGGCAAGAGCAGACATCCTTGTCTTTTTCCTAAAGGTTTTAGTTTCCACCGTTAAATACGATATTTGCTCTAACCATGATAGAAAACAATAGGGAGGTTCCTCAAAAAACTTAAAACAGATCTATCATATGATTCAGCAACTCCACATCTAGATATTTACACAAAGGAAATGAACACAGGAGTTCAATGAGTTATATGCACCCCCATGTTTATCTCAATATTACTCCCAATAGCCAAGATATGGAAACAATCCAAATAGGCCAACAACAGATGAATGGATAAAAAAGATGTGGTACATATACCTAATGGAATATTGTTCAGCTAGAGGAACAAAGATATCTGGCCATTCGCAGAATGGACCTTGCATGAATGGACCTTGAGCACATTATGCTAAGCAAAGCAAGCCAGACAGATAAAGGGAAGTACTGTGTGATATCACCAGTATGTGGAATATAAAAAAGCCAAACTCAGGGCACCTGGGTGGCTCAGTGGGTTAAGCATCCAACTTTGGCTCAGGTCATGATCTCACAGTTTGTGGGTTCAAGCCCCACATCAGGCTCTGTGCTGACAGCTCAGAACCAGGGGCCTGCTTCAGATTCTGTGTCTCCCTTTCTCTCTCCCTCTCCACCACTCACACTCTGTCTCTCTCACTCTTTCAAAAATAAATAAACATTTAAAAAAAGCCAAACTTATTTTAAAAAACACACACACAGAGTAAAATGGTGGTTACCTGGGGATGGTGTGGGGAGATAAGACTCATGGTGTTTAGGGATACAAACTTGTAATGAGTACTAATGAGCCACAGAGATCTAACGTATAGTATTTTGAATATATGAGAAAATACTCTAAGTATGTAATGTGATCAATATTATTATAGTGGCAACCATATTACAATGTATAAATGTATCAAAGTAATACTGTACAAGGAAAAAAAACATGATGCTTGTTTGCTGTGGATTTTCTCCCTCTTTTTTTTTAATTTAATGTTTATTTATTTTTAGAGAGAGAGCATGCCTGAGGGAAAGGGGCAGAGAGAGGGAAAGAAAGAGAATCCCAAATAGGCTCCACACTGTCAGGGCAGAACCCTATGCAGGGCTCAAACTTACAAACCTTGAGATCATGACCTGAGCTGAAATAAAGAGTTGGATGCTTAACCAACTGAACCACTTACGTGCTCCACTGTGGATTTTCAGCAGATGACCTTTCTGAGATTGAGGAAATTTCCTTCTAGTCCTAGTTTGTTGAGCATATTTATTAAGAAACAGTGTTGAATTTAGTCAAATGCTTTTTCTGCATGTATTTTGTTAATTGTATATCTTCTTTTATTCTATTAATATTGTGCATTATATTGATTATTTGTGTAGGTTGAACCAATCTTGCATTCCTAGAAAAAATTCCACTTTTCATGGTGTCTAATTATTTTTACATACTGCTGGACTTGGTTGGTTAGTATTTTCTTGAGAATTTTTGCATTTATATTCATAAAGGATAGTGGTCTATAGTTTTCACTTCCTGTGATTCCTTTTCTGCCTTTAACATTGGTGTAATTGGCTGCATAGAGTAAGTTGGGAAGAGTTCCTTTTCCTCTGTTTTTTGGAAAGGTTAGTGAAAAATTGGCATTAATTCTTCTTTATTTAAATGTTTGGTAGAATTCACCAAGGAAGCCATCTGGTCCTATACCTTTCTTTTTTAGAAGTTGATTACTAACTCCATCTCTCTAATCTTGTTATAAAGTCTATGCAGATTTTATATTTCTCCTTTAGTTCAGAATAATACCAACCTGATTTCAATAATATATAAAAATTTTGCTCCTGCATATCTCTGCCCCCTCACCTTCATGCTGATATTGTCAGAAATTACATCTTTATATATTGTGTGTCAGTTAACACAGATTTATAATTATTGATTTATTCAGATGTTTTTAAAATCTGACAGAAAAAATGAATCAAACAAGAAATACATTTATACTGTGTTTTGTTTACCTATGTAGTTAGTTATCTCTATTAGTGCTCTTTATTTCTTCGTGTGGATTTATATTACTGTGTGATATCTTTTTATTTCAGTGTGAACGGCTCTAGGAAACAAATGGCCTGCACTTGTTATAGGCTAGGTCTGCTGGTAACAAACTCTTGCAGTTTTGTTTATCTGGGAACCTGTAAATTTCTCCTTTATTTTTGAAGGATAATTTTGTCAGACATAGTATTCTTGGTTGAAAGATTTTTTTCTCTCAATCCTCTGAAATGCCATTCCATTGTATTCTGGTCTCCATGGTTTCTAATAATGAACCACCATTAAACTTACTGAAGGTCCCTTACAAGTGAGATCGCTTCTCTCTTGCTACTTTCAAGATTCTCTGTTTGCTACAAGCCCTTGCTTAGTTTTCAGGGTTCCAAAAAAAGTAAATTCTCATAGTTTTACCAGGTTTTTGTTCCTTTTGTGGAGGGGCAGAACTTTGGAGTTCCTTACTAGGCTGTTTTTGCTGACTGCACCTTTTTAATGTTAGTAGTTAGTATTTCGCAAATTACTATTGGCCTAATCTAAATCCTTATTATTTTTACTTGGATTTTTAAAATAGTTTTCTTAACTGGCCTCTTTGGTCCCAATTACAACTCCCTCCAATCCAGCTGTAGCAGTCCTCAATCTGCAGGACAATGTCTAAACTCCTTAGCATGGGGCGGGGAGGGTGGGGAGGGTGCGGTGAGAGGGGGGTAAGCCTTGCTCCTAACTCTTCCCCATCATCTCATGAGCCACAGTGTCTTCAGTACTCAACCCTGGGTGTTCCCCAGGTGTCCCACCTTTCTGCCTCTGTCCCACTTTCTGTCCCACCGTTAGCTGTGCTAACGGAGTGCTATTGCTTGAACTTTCAATTCTGTCCTTCTCCATCACTACTCACACCTATGCGGTACATCCCACAAAAGGCTTCCTACACACACAGGATAATTTAGATACTCTTTCTGGGTATCCAGACGGGTTCATACCTCTATCACATATCTGGCTTGTGGAATTATTATAAAGATCAAATAGGTTAACACACATAAAGTGTATATATAAATAATATATATTATTTTTGTCATCACACCGAATCCTAATTGTTGACTTACTTGTCTACCCACACTAGACAGTGAGCAGCATGAGGGATAAGACTCTATTACTTCTTGGTATTCCAGTTCCAAGCACTGTGTTCGACACAAACCTTTTTCATATATTTTAACTTATTTTTTTACATTTTAAGATACCTGAAATCAAGACATATAATTTATGAAGTCTTGCAATTAATGTAATTGTAATCACACAAGGTGGTCATCATTGTCATTACCTGAACGTAGGAGAACATGATCACAGCTCTCCAGGATTTCCTCATTTATATCCAAGTTGAATGGGTCGTTGCTACTACGTGTGCTGAATTTACCTCTATTTAATATGTCTTCAGAAAGGTTATAGCATAATTAGCTTTGAAATAAAAGGTTACTGTGTATGTAAAAAATGCATTGCAAAAACAATGGGGCATAAGATTGGTACTGATGAAACAAGATATGTCATTTGAGGAATAATAATTTCTTTGTTTCCTTTTTCTTTCTCTTCTTTTTATTATTCTACCTAAGAAAGGAAGACACTCATAATGAATTGAAACTGTGCTGTATCTTGTTCCTAAAATACTTAAAAAAAAAAAGATTGCTTATATAATTGAAGCCTCAGAATAGTAGAAACTCCAAGACAGTAAGAAGCTGGTGAGATCAATTTTTGAAGGATTATCAAGACATCAGACATCAAATTGTCAGAAACATTGTTATCCTTTTATTCACATGCCATTTGGTAGAGGATAATATGGTTTAATGTGTATATTATGGTGTGATTTGCAAAGTAGTATTTTTTTTAGAGGAACATCACAGAATGATGTGTTTTATATCTCACATTTGATGAAATACTACAAGAGCTACAATTGTTTTACAACAATTGCGCTAGCAGTAATCATTTACTGGATTTGTAAATGAGTGAATTCATCAGAACTGTCACATACTGAGTTGCCTTTGACAAATGGCTTCATCTATTTGAGCCTCTGCTTTCTTACCTGTAGGTTGTTTGATGTTACCTATTTTATTAACTAGTAAGGATTAAATACATACAAATACACACACTTAAAATAAAAATAGTGCCTGCCATGTAGTTAACACCTGAGTGTGTTTGTTTGCTTCCTTCTGACTATGCAGTAAGCCTCTGCAACATAACCATGCCTGAGTGGCATGCACCAGTGCATTCACCAGTGGTGAATTATTGATTTATGTATCTATATGTTCAGTTTGAAAATGCATTAAAAGTTAGCTAACATCTGAGTGAACTTCTAAATTATTAAGAGCTACATCACACAAATGAAAGGGGAAGATGGTTAATTCTGTTTTAGTCATTTGAAAGTATCTGTCTCATAAGTTCTTTGGAAGCAGGAAATTGTTCATTTTTGTAGTGTAGTTTGGGTAGCTCCATGGCTGGAACAGGGTAGCACTTGACTGTTTTTACTTGTTTGTTGCTTTTCCAGTGTGAGGATGGGGCTGAGTTGTTTGTTCACCTGCACCAGAACTGGCAGAGAAAACGTTAACCATCTTTTCAGAGCAGAGGGAACTATTTTTAACCAATAGAGTAGAAGGAAGGTTAGCATTTTAGTAACAGAATCATAATCTAGAAAGCAGTTATTCGAGTGTCTATGTGTCTTAAAGAATTTCTTGGGGGGAAAAAAACTACGTAGAGGCACTGGCATTAGAAAAGTCATCTTATGGGAACATATTATTAAAAGCAGGTTAAATAATCTTTTAAAGTGCCCAGCACGGTTTTTGGCACATAGCCACAACAATAACCACAATGATCACTGAGCCCTCATTGCTAAATCAAGGACATACACTGCATAAGACATTTTATTTCTACCTATGCCAAATAGACTATAGTTGTTTTAGCACTTAATTTTCAAAGGACTTTGGATAACTTATGAAAATGGGTATGTTCCTATATAAAGGATTTGTACCTTGTCTATATCCACATTTGATTTGATTATGGAAGGAAGACCACAGCACCACTCTGCTTCTAATCTGTTCTTTCTAGTAGTTTCTCTCTTAAAAGCATTGTTGCGGTGAACATCCTTCCAACATGAATTATATTTGCAAATGCTCAGGCCTACCTGTAGAAGAAACGTCAATGTAAAATGACATTTATAATTTCCATAGGTATTGTCCATCTGTCCTTCATGTAAGTTTTGTCATGTTCTACCCTCTACAGCAGCACAAGACCCTGTTTCATCAAACTCTAACTAATCATTTTAGCAAATACATTTTTGGTCAACTTAATAGATGAAAAATGGTATCTCAGTGTGGTTTTGAATTTGCATTTTTGTGAGTGTATTTGAGCATCTGTTCATCTGGAGAATAATCATTTGTATTTATTTTTTGGTGAACTGTTTCAGTTTATTCTTTGCTCATTTTTCTATTCAGCTGCTGTTTGTTTGTTTGTTTGACTTTAAGAGTTCTTTAAAAGTCAAGGACAATAGGGGCATCTGGGTGGCTCAGTCTGTTGAGCGTCCAACTTCAGCTCAGGTCATGGGTTCAAGCCTTGTGTCGGACTCTGTGCTGACAGCTAGATCAGAACGTGGAGACTGTTTTTGATTCTGTGTCTCCCTTCTCTCTGACCCTCCCCTGCTCATGATGTCTCTCTCTCTCTCTCTCTCTCTCTCTCTCTCTCAGAAATAAATAAAACTTAAAAAAAACTCACATTAAAAAATTCAAGGACAATAGCAGTTTAATTATAATATGGGTTACTTTTCCAGGATTACCTTTTGAGCTTATTTATGGTGGCTTTTGGCAATGTATTTATTTATTTTTGTGTAGTTGAAATGCATGAGTTTATGAGTCAGAGTTGATGGTTTTTGTGTTGTCCTTAGAAAGGCTTCCTCAATTTCAAAATTTTTTAAAAGTCCCATGCTTTCCATAATAATTGTTAAATATAAATTATTACTCATCTAAAATTAGTCTGAATAAATAATGAGAGGTAGGGAGTCAACACCTTTCCCTGTATGATTATTCACTTTGCTCAACATGTCTTATTAAATAGTCAAATTTTGCTTGCTGATTTGAAATAAGACCTCTTCATATTCTACACTTCCAAATTCTCTTACATTCAATTTTTTATTTTTTTGATTCTTTGATCTGTCTGGCTATTCTTAAGCTAATACCAAATTGTTTTACTTGTTGAAGTACACAGAATATGTACTTGGGCAGAATGTTGAATGACCTAAGCCTATATAGTCATCACAGAAGGAATTTTTTGGTTTTACAGAAGCAAACAGAAATCTGTATCAAAAATTTACTGGTTGCAATTAAATTATTATTTTTCTAAAAAAATTTTAATGTTTACTTTATTTTTGAGAGACAGAGACAGACAGAGGGTGAGCAGAGGAGGGGAAAGGGAGAGGGAGACACAGAATCTGAAGCAGGCTCCAGGCTCTGAGCTGTCAGCACAGAGCCTGACGCTGAACTTGAACCCACAAATGTGAGATCATGACCGGAGCTGAAGTCGGACCCTTAACTGATTGAGCCACCCAGGCGCCCCAAGGTCCCAATTAAATATTAAAAAATATTTTGGTTGCCATATTTAGAAGTCTGATGTAGAAGTTTATATACATTCCCTGTCAAAGTCCCTGGAATTGAATGATGAAATTCTATTATAGCAAATATTGCTTAAGAAATATATGCACTCTGGGGCATATTCATTGGTTACTTCATTAACAGGTTGCAGAGAACTAATTACCTCCTATGCAAGCAACTACTGATGATCTAAAGAACGTATATTATTTAATAATGAAAGATTTTTTGTAGTTTTTATTTAGATTCTCTTTCACATATGATGGCTTCTGTTCAGAACAGACAGTTCCCAAACGAAGAGTGTTAACAAAACACTAAAACTCACAGTATCCAACATTCTTGTTCTGTTGTCAATGATAATTTTATGGCTCTTCTTTATGGCTTTCCATTCTTTAAACATATCTTCATTCCTATCTCACTGTGATGATTTCAGAGTGAGACCTAGAAATCTCTCTGCAATTAAGTAAGACAAGCATTATTGAATTTATTATTAATCTGTCATGCTGTTAAACTTACTATTCCAGCATGTCCAAATGCCTGAAATAAGACTCAGAAGGGTACACTTAACATCACTAGCATTAAAAAAATATTTTTTGAAACAAAATGTAATTCAGGAAAAAAAATGTTTTTCAACTTCTAAAAGGAATTTTTACTACAATTCATAACTTGAGAAAATCTAAAAAATTCTCCTCGTCATCTATTAAAAATTATTGTAAGCCCATAGCAATCTTCTCAGTGGCATTGTTCTTTAAATTATTAGTTTCCATAGGCCACCAAACAGAAAATTGTCTCATTATAGTACCCTAACCAAGTTTTTTTTTTGAAATTTGAGCAATGGAAGGAAATATGTTTTGAATACTCTGCTTTTCTCTAAGATTTATTTTTTCTTATTGTTTCCTGGATGGGTCATTATGTCTGTCTGAAGGATAATCTGTCACAGATCTTGTACATGATTTTGAAGTTTTGTCATCTCGATTACACAAAAAGCAAAATTAACCTTTTTTGTATTAATTTATCTTAACCAGACTTAAAGATTTCTCAAGAGGAACTTCTTATTGATGGACCTTTGTCCTAAAAGGAATTAAACAACTAAAAGTGAAATTCAATCTTTACAGGCTAGTTGATTAATGTTATGAACACTAACCAGTTGGTTAAACAATTCCACAATGATCAGAAGTCTACAGTTGAGAAACCCCATCTATTACTAACAGTAGTGTTCTTGGGTCCAAATAGAGAAATTGTGAGACAGAATAGGTTTTTAATAACATTAAGTTTCTGTAGCTTTAAGAAAGGATGTAGGATAAGTAAGCACACAGAGTGCTTATAAGGTCAAGGCCATGGTCTTGTAACTCCCTGAAAGTTTTCACTATCCCAGTCACTCAGCACTCATTGGATCCTAAGAGAGGAGGCTAGGTGAACCTGCTCCATCTTATCTCAGAAAGCCCTTCAGCCTTGACTGCAACCTAGTCATATGGCCCTCTCCAGAGTTACTTTACTAGACCTCATGCTTCCCTGTGGCTGCTTGATCAGTACTGGTTACTCTTTATGAAGAACATTGACCATGAAGTCTGGTTGCTCATTCTCCTACATGGTCCTCAGCCTGAGTCTGATTTATCTTGGATCCAGTATAGGCACACATTCTAACAATTCTTTGAGTTAATGTTTCAAGAAGTAAATGACCAAGAGTAAAATTAGGCATCAGCGAGGCTAGATGAAAAGCTACCAAACCAGCAGTTAACGTTTTCCTTTCAATAATCTGCTCAGTTTTATACTGAATTTGATTAAACATCACATTACTAATTTTTCTGCCTTACATTTCTATAAACACTCATTACTTTAAAAGGATACAACCCTGCTATATAAACATAACCTCTTAATATTGGTATTAGCTGTCAGTGTATTTCTGTATTTAAAGGCATTTATTAATAATTGTTTTTACATATAAAATTGTTCTTACAATTTTTTATACACTAAATATGAGATGTTTAAACAAGACGAAATGGAAGCTGGTACATGCTAAAAAGGAAGCTGAATGAAAATCACAAAAAATCCTGAAATATTAAGTAGACTATGTTTTATTAATAGTCAATGCTTGCTTGCAGAGAATATAATTAGTTTGCTGAAACCCTCTGAAAAAGTAACCAAATATACTAGAATGCCTATATTTTTTATATGATATTTAACAATCATTTAATCTTTTAACTCCAGGAAATATGCCATTTTTCAAAATAATAAAATTGTCTCAATTTGTATCTGCATCTCAGGTATATTGGATCCTCACCAATGTTAGTATTTTCCTTGGATGTTAATTTTTGGGCACAACGGATAAACTTTAAAAACTCATACTCAGGAAATAATAGCCACTTACCACAAATTTTGTTGTCACAATCAAATTTTGTAAAATTACTTTATATAGCATTTATGGAAAAATTACATTGTCCTCTTGATTTATTTTCATGCCAAAGTTTTCTTAGCTTTCCTAACAATCTTTTTTTAAATATAATGTATTGTTAAATCAGCTTCCATACAACATCCAGTTTTCATATTGACAAGTGACCTCCTCAATGCCCATCACCTAGTTTTAGTAAACAACTTGATAAGCCCCTATTGGGCATCTTACATTGATCTTTATTGTGCTCTTGGCTTCATTTGGTAATTATTTGTATGAGGTTTTTGCATAGCTGTAAGTTTGGGGGCTAGTTTACTATTTTTATGCAGCCTTCCCAGTATAAATATCATGCTAACTTCCTTTAGTATGTTTTTAAATCCTAGAAAAACCTTATGATTTGGTCATTTTTATTATAAAACGCTCTTTTATCCCTAGCAAATAGCGCTTTTTTTTTTATGGTTAAGAATTTCAGTGTAATCACTGACTCACAACTGTTTGTTGTTTTGTTTATTTTTAAATCTTTTAATGTCTTTTCTTTTATTTGTTTCTGAGAGAGAGAGAGAGAGACAGTATGAGCAGGGGAGGGTCAGAGAGAGAGGGAGACACAGAATCTGAAGAAGGCTCTAGGCTCTGAGCTAGCTGTCAGCACAGAGCACAATGCCGGGCTTGAACCCACGAACTGTGAGATCATGACCTGAGCCAAAGTCAGACAGACACTCGACCGACTGAGCCACCCAGGTGCCTCGTTTCATTATTGATAGTAAGCCTGGGATGATGAGACACCAGCTAGACTGAGGTCATGAAATTCAGTTTGCTTCTCTTTCCCTTCATTATGGAAAGTCTACTCCTTTCTTCTGCCTCTAACCTGGTAATACAGTGTGTGTGTGCACAGGTCATTGGCCCCTGGAGGCGTTGGGACTCACTTTCTTTGTACTCCCAAAATTACTCCAAAGCACTTCTCAGATCCCTATTCGCTAGTAACTAGCCTTCCTTTAGTTACAGTATGACAGACCTTACCCATGAACTGGCTGGTAAGTCACTGTCATCAGCTGTGCAACTCACCAAGCAAGGAGGTGTCTGTTATACTTCAAGCTAACTTCCGTGAAAAGGAGATTTTCCTATGCTTCACATTTGAAACCATTTAAATGGTATCGGGAAGATCAATTCCTTACATATTTTTATCGAGTTCCCTGTAATCTAGTCTAGAGCTCATGTGTTTTTGATGGTTGTGGTTACAAAAAGGGCTGAGCTGGACAAAAGTTAGATTTTTGACCACTCACTTCTCAAATATAACAATTAGATTATTTTTCTCCCTGGGGCAGTTTAAGAAATTTATGTTTTCCTTTGAATTAATTTGCATAGTGTTGAGCGAAGTTTTCAATTAGGATTTTTTAACTTTCTCATGTAAATGTGATTATTTTCTTTTCACCATAATTTTCAAGTTTATCTGTTTCATCTTCTCCCTCCAAAAATTACAATAGTTAATATGTTTTCTAGTAAACAAACTTCTGCTAGCATTGATTTCTTTCTTCATTGGTCTTCTAAATTCTTGTATTGCAGGTTTATTCTATTCTCTTTTATTCCTTAATCATTTAGAAGTAAGTGTTTTGATGTTGGGATTGCTATCTGCAGCTCAGTGGCCTCTATATATGGTATCGTCTTCATAGAATTTCCTGACATTCTGTAATTTTAGGCTCGATTTTCTCTTTGGCCTAAGATATGCGTCCATGTTAGTTTTCCTTTAGTTGGCTTGGTTGTGTGCCTTCGGCTATTTTTTAAGCTTATTGCTTTGTTATAAATGTTGTCAACTCTTTTTTTTCTTTTTAGGAATTTGAGGTTTCTTTATGGCTAGTCCAGGTGACTTGTGATTGATTTTCCCATGATTTCTAGAAAACAAGCTATTTCCTACGGGATGGGGTGGGGAGTGTGTGAATGTTTGCAGAGGGTTATCTTAGATCTGGGTCTGGAATTCTCTCTAGTCTAGCAAGAGAGGGGACGCAGGGTTAAAATGGGTCCTTGCTCCAGTTTTATTAGGATCAGAAGGCTTACAAGCGTGAGGGGGCGTGATGGGCGTGCACAAAGAGACAATGAAACTGTGAACATTAACTCAAGGTCACGGAGGAAAGGGAGTTTTGAAGATAATGTGGTGTTAGGGGTTTGAGTCAATACAAAAACACAATTCTGGTGCTGGGCAGAAGGTTGTTTACAGCAAACCTGAGGTGCCACCTCTGTTTACCTGAACTGGCCTAGGGGACAAGAAAGACGGAGCCTGCTATCTCAGGGTCATTGAGGCACCTTTCTTTTGCTAATTAGCTCTGCTCTGGGAAACTTTGCCCTGCAGAGAGCTAAAGTCTTGTTTTCTTGGTTTGTTTTGTTTGTTTGCTTTTTGTCTTTCCTTCCTGTGAAAGTAGCTTTCTGCTATTGTACTAAATTGGAGGGCGTTTCCGCCCTGAACATCTAACCCTGTTTACCTCATATTTGATGCTTTCATCCTGAGGCTTTTCTATTCCTATATCTTTGTCCTATACTGGGGGCCTTTGCCCTGTTCACCTAATCTTGGATGCGAACATTCTGTGGCTTTACGCCTTGTTAACCCATCAGTGCCAGCTCAGGGAATTCCTAAGCTTATTCCCCACAGAGGGTCTGTCTTATGTTATTTCACATTTGATTGAGGAAAGCTCACCTAAAATCTTATCCTACAATTTTTCTCCCCTGACCTTAAAAGAAGCAGAACTGATGTTGGAGTGTGTATTCATTTCCTACAGTTACCAGAACTCCAAACTGAGTGGCTTAACATAGCAGGAATATATCGTTTCACAGTCCAGAGGCCAGAAGTCTGCAAAGAAGTTGTCAACATGGTCATGCTCCCTGGGAAAACTGTAAAAGAATCCTTCTTTGACTCCTAGTTTCCGGTGGTTTGCTGGCAAACTGTGGTGTTCGTTCCTTGACTTGTAGACCCATAACTCAATCCTTTGACTTCACATGGCATCCCCCATGTCTTCACAAAGCCACCTTCTTATAAGGACATCAGTCCTATGGTTTTAGGGGCCCTTCTTACTTCAGCCTGACCTCATCTTCACCAATTGCCTCTGCTACTGCTCTATTTCCAAATAAATTCACCTTCTGAGGTGCTGGGGGGTAGGGTTTCAACATGTTTTTTCAGGACACCATTCAACCTGTAACAGGGTACATCTACCTACATTCCTTATTCTGACCTGTCTCTTGTATTTTAACAATTGTTTCATTTAAAAACAATTGACATAGCTGTTCTTTGGTAAAAGTTTCCCAGTGAAGTGTTTGTCATTTTTGGGGTCCTGTTCTTTTTTTTTTCTTTCTGATTATCTTTGTATAAATTCTGATCTGATTATCAGGTTGAAATATAGCTAACAATGTCATTTCTCATTTAAAAAATGCAAGTGATCTTATTATACACCAAAATGCTTCTTAAGAAGCATTTTTGTTCAATAGGGAAATGATTTTGAATTCAGTGCATAAAACCTCATCTTTACTTCAAACTTATTTTTTTTAAAGAGGTAATGTTAATTTTGCATTATTTAGGGTATATACAAATGCTGCCTTAGAAATAATGAACTCCAACATTTTAAAGTGACTTCCTAAAACCAATGTTAGGACAGAGTTCGCTAACCATGATATATTGGATATTTTATTTAAAACTTGGGGATGGAAACAGAATAAACAATCACATGTAAGGACCTGGTGGGAGTTAGCTAATTCTCTAATCAAAGCAGACTGAGTGGGTCCAGAAGCTCATAGATAATTCTGTTGGACAGACCTGCTTCATTTTCTTCTCAAGTTCACCATTAACTTTGGTTTGAAAAGAACAAAAAGGCTTCAAAACATACTTACAAACATATTATTTAGTAAAGGTTAAAAGAGAGACTCACTCTTTTATAATAAGGAGTTCCAAAAATATCACTACTAGCAGTAGCCATTTGGAAGCTTCTCCAACTGGTTAAGGAAGAAATAAAGTCTCAGTTTCCCTTCTTTATCTGTTGACTTATGACATGGAGAATTAAAGAAGAAGGAAAGCCTTTACTTCCCTGTCTTGAATCCTAAGGACAGGATTTTGGTGCTAACCTTTCAATGGTAGTTCATCCCTATGCATGCCCACCACTTTTAGTAAAGGGTTAGTTATCACATCACATCAGAGTCTGGCACCCACAATTCAGGATAGTCTTAAATAATAATGAGTTCAAGGAGTAGGGTACAGGAGTGGATTTCATATACTCTCACCTGAGTTTGATTCAGCCTAGAGCCATCTTAAAATTTACATGAAGTAAATTCTTCTTTAGGGTCTTGCATTGAGTTGTGTAGTGCCTTAAAAGCCTGCTACAGAGTAAAGTATCCGCTTCATGCTCTGTTTATAGTTAAGTAGAAATGGATGGTAAGAAAATATTGGAATATTTTCATATATAAATTTATACTACCAGAACACAGAATTTTCAACTTAACATCAATTTAATGTTCAGTCTTTATGTTATACTGTGACGGGTCTTTAAATGTTTGAACATAAACTGATTTCTGGTTAGCAGTGACTATTATTTCAGAACAGGGTATGATTAGTATTATGTGTGCCTGAAGAATGGCTTACACTTCTTTCCTGTCATCAGTTCCTATTTTAACCATAATTCATTTCTTTATAGAGTCAACTATACAAACTACACATCATTAGGAATGTGCACTGCATTTATATTAAACCGTCTTCCTGTTAAATAGGACTGGATAGACATATGCTCAATAGTACCAAAAAAGGAGTCTAGAGTAAAAAAATATATTCAATTTTTAAAGGTGTTATACTCTGAAAACTTAGATCCCACTCCCAGCTGTTAAAATCATTCTGAAGCAAACCAGAATGAAAGTACTTTAGCACTTTACTACATTTCCATAAGAGAAAAGTTTTGGAGACTACCTAAGTTTGTAATCAATAAAAGAAAAGAAATCCACAGAATTTCGTCCTTAAACCTCAGATAGACAGTGAAGTAGTATGTTGAATTGAAATTGAAGCCAGATTATTACAAGACTTTACTTAAAGCGATTACTGTATTCCTTTAAAGTTCTGCAAGCTTTCAAATCACAATTTAACAGCACGACTAAAGCTACACTAAAGACTCAAAAGCAAAGTTTTCATAAAAGGAGGAAAATGACAGCTAGAAATATAGTGGGGTTCAAAAACATCAGCGAGATAATCCTACCACTAAAAGATAGCCCTGCGTGTTAACTTAGAATGAACATAAACAAAACTTATTTAAATTATAATCTATAAACACTTAAGCCTCTAGAGTGGGTTTGGCAGTGGGAAGATTGAAAGATAATGGGTTTGGCTTGAGAAACATTCACAGACTTGCAGGACAATACCACATGGCATTCAGGTGACTTTGGGGAGGCAGGAGATTGAATGACTAGTATGTGCACAGTTCCAGCAGTATTTTATATGCAACTTGAACCTTTATCACCCACAATCCTACCTCCTCTCCCACCAGGCACACAGAACGTGAAGAATCAGAAATAAGAATGGTGGCTTCATAGATTCATCTTTCAAAACAAAATCCTGGATAAAAGAAATGGGTAGTTGATACGATTTCACATGCCTGTGAAGCCTGTTCCTGTCTATTATTGCACACTGGCTAGAATGAATATCAACTAAAATTTATCCCACGCAAATGTACATTTTTAACTCTGAGCTAAATAACTCAAGCTATTAATCTTAGGAAAGTAAAATGATTTAGGGAGTAAACAAGTATATGTAATATCTGAGAAGGACAAAATCATTGATGGTTATTAAATGTAGCAAAAAGTAGGGGCGCCTGGGTGGCTCAGTCAGTTGAGCATCTGACTTGGGCTCAGGTCCGTGGGTTTGAGCCCTGTGTCAGGCTCTTTGCTGACAGCTCAGAGCCTGAAGCCTGTCTCAGGTTCTGTGTCTCCCTCTCTCTCTGTCCCTCCCCAGCTCGTGCTCTGTCTCTGTCTCAAAAATAAATAAACCTTTAAAAAAGGAATTAAAAAATAAAAATAAATGTAGTATAAAGAGAATTCAAAGTTTTTTATTTTAGTTTTATTTTCTTTGTTTCTTTTTTTTTTTTTTTTTTTTTTTAAGGAAGAGAGTGTTAGTGGGGCAGGGGAAGAGAGCGAGGGAGAGGGAGAATCTTAAACAAGCTCCATAGCCAGGGTGGAGCAAAAGATCATGACCCTGAGACCATGAGCTGAGCAGAAATCAAGAGTCTGATTCTTAACCGACTGAGCTACCCAGAAGCCCCTATTATCTTTTAAAGTATTGTGTTCCAAATGGGAATACGCCTTGATTCCAGTGATAGTGTAAGACATATACTTACTACAGTAAAATGAATTGCACCATAAAAATGTAGACATTATCTAAAAAGCTCAAGTCAGCCTTAACTGACATCCACAATTCTTACTGCCAGGAATTACAATTAGGAACTTAGTATTTACCTTTCTGAATGGCTTATGCAGCATTTAAATGCTTTTTTTTTTTTANCTAAGCCACCCAGGCGCCCCATAAATTCTTAATACATTTATTTAAAAATTGTTTTAATGTTTATTTTTGAGAGAGATAGAGTGTGAGCAGGGGAGGGACAGAGAGAGAGAGAGAGAGACAAAGAATCTGAAGCAGGCTCCAGGCTCTGAGCTATCAGTACAGAGGTGCTGCGGGGCTTGAACCTGCAAACTGTGAGATCATGACCTGAACCAAAGTCGGACACTTAACTGACTGAGCCACCCAGGTGCTCCGTGGATACATTTATTTGTAAATATTACAAACTGCTGCACAGCATCTCTTATATGGGTATACAATTTTCCATTTTATTTTACCCTATAGATAAGTATATAGATTACTGTTATTATTTTTTTTGTATGCATGTATGCATGCATATCCAAACAATGCTATAGTAAACGGTCGGTCTTCTCTGTATTATTCCTTGTTACATAAGCAAATGTTTACTCAGGTTGGATAGTAAGGGCAAATACAAATTAAAATAAGAAGTTTAATTCTCCTTCATTTTCTTAGAGTGTTTACATTTGAAAACTCCTACATTCTTTCTCTGTCTCTTTGATATGTACCTAAACCTTTTTTTAAAGCTAATGAAGACCTCAAGGACATCTTTGAGAGCCTCTTTGGAATGGAATTATGAAGAGAAATAGCATCCCTATGTCCCAATTTCTGTGCCGGGGAGAAATCTCACACCAACATGCACAACTACCTCCTGCCATGAAGACACGAAAAGTTGTTTTCCCGCTGGATAAAGCCAATGAGCTAATACAGAGGGTCACCCCGGTTATCAAGTGCATTTAGGATAAACTGCGTGTGACAAATGGTGCTGCCAAGTCCCCTTACCTGAGGACAAACCCTAGTTTACCTGGTTTACCATGGAACAAGCATGCAGTGGGCTGTATCTGCTGGACTAAACCAAAGGGGCTTTACAATCTCTTAGAGACGGCCCCCGGTGCAGCGTTCTGGCTTCACACTTATTCAATAGCATGGCTTTCTTCCTCTTCCACCTTTGTGTCTTCTGGATGGGAGACTTTGTTTCCAATGTCATTTCCTCAACAACAGCGGTTCTGCCTCTCTGCAAGATGTGGGCACAGAGTATCAAGGGCACAGCAACACTGGAGGGAAACTTGGAGGAATCTTTCAAACCAAAACTGGTCTAATAGAAGGTGGTGAACACCTATTTTCCTTTATGTTCACCAGCAGTGGGGATATAATCAAACTTCCACATTTCTTACGGAATATGAGAATACTTTGCTTTATTTTTTTATGTTTCCTGGTAGCCAAGGTTTGACACATTAATTGTCTCTTCTGAAAATGCCGGTTTTACATTCTTCGCCCATTTTTACTCATGATTTTAGAGTTTTTTATGATCCTGTTTTATTGACTCTCACCCAATTAAATGGGTTGCAAGTATTTTCTTTTCTCTGTTGCTTGTTAGAATTTTGCTTATATCCTCTTCTTAGACATGACATTGATGTAACCAAATGTATCTATTTTTTCAAAGGTTAGCCAATTGTACAGCTACTTAGAGACTAGTCCAGCCACTCAGAACCCTTATGCCTCCATATTTTTCAGTGGATGAAAGCAGATTTATACTGTTTGTCCACAGTTTAAAGTGTTTAGATTTTTTTTAAGTTTATTTATTTATTTTGAGAGAGAGAATGTGTGAGCAGGTGAGGGGCAGAGACAGCGGGAAAAAGAAAGAGACAGAGAGAAAGAGAGAGAGTCACTAGCAGGCTCCATGCCATCAGCACAGAGCCTGACCTGGGGCTTGAATTCACAAACCATGACATCATGACCCGAGCTGAAATCAAGAGTCAGATGCTTAACCTCCTGATCTACCCAGGTGCTCCAGGTGTCTAGACTCTTTAACACTGATACATAATCGGAGATAAAAGTGCTATATTTTAAAAAATGTTCATGTTTTAGGTAATGCTATAGATTTCAATCTCAATAACATTTTATTATTTAAATAGAAAACTATTTAAGTCTGAAGTGAGGTTCAGGAATTTTCAGTGAGCAATTAAAGTGAATTAGTAAGTCAAAATATTCTCTTCTCTCCTCTGGCCATTTATGTAGCTTACCCGAAATTCAAATTTTATGTTCAAGTTACAAAAACAAATTGCAGTGAGAATTTAGGAGTAAGGCAAAATCCTCAGCTTTACTTCTAAAGTGTAAGAAATGATAAACAGAATACACTGTCATACATTGACATACGGAAACCTAAGTGTTTATCCAGAAATCGTTACATAAGGTACGCTCAATCCTTATCATTATCCTAAGATAACAAATCCGACAAAGTCCAATACTCCTGATTTTGAATCTGCTGCTCATTTAAACATGAACTGCTTATAAAAATGAAAATCAATATGTAAAAAAAGAAAATTCCAAGAATTTTCTTGTCGCTTTCAGCCACCACTCAGAATGAGCTTTATATTTCTAACATTTAGGTTTGGCACCAACTTTTTCATACTGCTAATACTATTTGACTTTGGAATTAAAGAAAGATGAAGAAGTTGTACTTGGTACCAAGACGAGAAAACATTTTAGAGTATAGAGTATAGGTTTAAACATCTTAGACACATTGGTTTCTTAGAAAGATTTAATGCAATACTTTTTAAAAAATTAACATGGACTACATTAACTATTAATATGAGTAATATTTAAGTAAGGGTCTTCTTTGTATTCCTTAACTTCAGAAAATCTGATCCTATATAGAATACATGTCCCAAAATATCAAAGAGCTTATGGACTTAAATGCAGAGCATATAAACACCTTTGTGATTCCTAAGCAAAACTTAGACTTAATGAGAAAAGCAAACTACATTTTATGGCCCATGTCAACTATTTATTCCCAGAATACACCTGTCAGAGCAAAGGCAATTCTTGCCAGTTGTTTTTTTTTAAATTTCTTGCTGTCAATAAATGCATGGATCTTTCCTATCCTGTGTTCATAATAATGTATAAGACAATTTGGTCAATGCCTCATCTGCATTAGCTTTAGATTATGTCACAAACACCGTTAAAATTCCTTTTTTGAAAGAAAAAAGTTGGACCTTTCAGAAGGAATCAATCCCTTAAAAACAAAAGGAAGATGTGAACAGACATGGAGTTTTCTGAGGCAGAAAAGTATACTCCATTTACCTTTCTAGAACCACATTAATTTAAAAAAAGGGTTTAAGTGAAAATATTTATTCTTTTCCTTAACTGGGTTAAATGGTAATACAAATAGGATGAGGCTGCCCTAAGTTTCTCATGTGTTATGCTTTTAAATGTCCAAAACTTTACATAAAAACTACACATGGTCTAGTTTCTTTCACAATTCATATTTAGAGAATCTCATATTTAATTGTATATGCTTTGAAGTAGCTTCTCTGTTACCATAACTAACAGAGATTTGAAAAGACTAGCTCCAGTTAGAACTGCAGCAGTAACAACGGCCAGGCTCTCAGATACAAAAATAAACACAAGGGAGTAAAAGGAGAGAAGGGATGTTCATTTATATTGTTTCCAACTGGCAGCAACCAGAAGCCAGGACGCCAGTGCGCCTGTGAGGTCAAGGACGCCAGTGCACCTGTGTCGTCAGCCAGGGCACGCCACGCTAGCGAGGACTAATGATATTATAAGATGTGACGATAACAATTTTATAGGAAGTATCAAAGTTTTAAGTAGAAAAAGAACTGCAAAACAGCTTTCTGTGACTAACAGAGCCGACAGCCTCCCTGGAGAGCATGGGACGTGGAGATGAAAACACAAGCCCATAATATTACAGGAAGACCTCAGGTCGGGTTTCATGACCAACCCAGAGCTTCCACTAAAAGGCACAACTAGAAAGTCTTACCAAATCCTGAGGGAGCATCATTTTAAAAAGAGGTTAAAGAAGACGTAAACATCATCCTGACTACATGGCAACCTCCACAGGGGCCTAAGTGTTCCTGCGTTAAGGTGTGGGGTCGCCGGCAGAGCCACTTGACCACACGCCCCATGTCAGCGTGGGCTCCCGGGGTGCCATCGCAGTTGTTCTGTACAAGGAGAAACATCTCAACAACCTGAAGGAAAACCGGTGCATTCGTTTTACGTGCAGCCCTGGGAAGATCCACAGAGCAGCACAGCCGCCACCTTATCCGTTCTCGGGATTGGCTCCAGCCCAGTCAAGCTGCACGCTGGAAGGTGCAGAAGGTGCTGGAAGGTGCAAGGCCGGAAGCCATGTCAGCAACATTGGGACTTGCTCTCTGCTCTCAAGGTCTCCTGATCCAGTTTAATTTTGTCCTGGTCGTTTTCTTCACTAGGAAAGCTTTGGTGGTTTGCGAGAATATTCTCCACTAGGAACCGGGCGGCTTCATCTATGTTTATATTATCCTGTAATGCAGAAATGATGAACACGATGAATTCTTAGGATTAATGCTTAGCAGTAAGTGTTGAGTATTAATGGGACTAGCAGAGTTGTCAGAGGGGGCGTTATAATACACGAGCTACCATCTTCTTCTCCTGTACTGAAGGGTTAAACCCTAAGAGTTCAATGCCATTGAGTAATGTGGCTAGGAAACTCTCTTCACAAATGATCACCCTTTCCAATGTTCCTATTTCAAACTTCTTGGCGCTGAGATTCAATCTTCATCGCACACTGGGTTGCCACTCATATAAATGAAAGCACTGAGATAAAAACCTTCCTACCCTTGAACATCTAAGTCAATTATTCAGGATACATTATGAAGAATGTCAACCACCTCATACCACATTGAAATATGATAAACGCATCATGTCTTCCCCCATCTCAGAGTGCAGATTATTACTTTTAATTGTCATGTGTAAATCAACCTGAAACAATGTGGTGGGTGTGATGTCCATTAAAAATATCCTATTGAGTCACAAGCTATCACAATATTTGCGTGACAGATTTATTAGTTGTCATTCAACACATGAGTAACGCATAGCAAAATCTGGGCTTATTTTTTTAAGTAACTTCATTTTCAAATAATTTCAGGTTTACACAACCATTGCAAAAATAGTAAAAATTTCTACATATCCTTCACTCATCTTCCTAAAATATCAACGTCTTGGAAATCCAGATTTCCAGATAAAATCAGGAAATTAGATAATAGTGTCGGCATTAATTTTGAGCCTTATTCAAATTTCACCATCGTCTCAATGTCCTTTTTTGTTATCCAGGTGACTAGCTGTATTTCGTGTCCATGTCTCCTTGGTCTCCTTTAACCTGGGACAGTTCTTAAGTCACCTTCCCTTTCATGACCTTGACACTCCTGGAGACTACTGGCCAGAAAATATCCCTCAGTTGGTGCTTGTTTGGTGTTTCATATCATTAAACTCAAGTTATGCATTATTGGCAGGAAGAAGTGATATGTCCTTCTCAGTGCACAAGGAGGCACTTGCATAAAGTCACGTCTGCCAGGCTTCTCCACTGAACAGTTACTATTTATCCTTTATACTTAGTAAGTTCCAATATGTAAATCACCTGTTTTTTACCAGAGTTTTTTATCCATTAACTTTACTATTAATTAATTTTTCCCTAAAATATTTATTACCATGTGATTAAAGGGGACTTTCTAGTCCATCATTCCTTCTACATGTATTAGTTGGAATTCTACTGTCAGAAAGAGTTTTCTCTTCTCTCCTACTTATTAATTGGTTTATTCATGTCATGGATTATTATTTTATTCCATAGGTTAGATCCATTGCAATAGTGACTTACTTTGTTGCTCAAACTGTTTTACATTTTTGGAGCTTCTATTAGTATGATCCCATTTCTATTTAACATGTCTCCATCATTTGTGTTTCCTTAGTTTCTGGCTCCACAGAATATCTCTGGTGCATCTTTACTTGTCCCACTAGTCCTGAAATCAATCATTTCTCCACAAAACTCCTGTTCTTTTTACAGGACAACAGTATTTAAAAACCAAATTCTAAACTTACCGGATCTGTGGTATCATTGCCCTAAGCTCTTTGAGCAGAGAGAGCTAGTAAATATATGTATGCATCGACAGACATGTAGACATCTATTTCTACATTTATCTATTTATGCAAATATGCAGATGTACAAACACACATATACACAGAAAAATATATATTTATATTTATAAATAAAATGTTAGGTTCATATGGGTCTCTTCAATTTCAATCTAACAACGTGAGGTTCATTCCAGCTTTCTTCCTTATTTGCTATAATTTTCTCAGACAGTGAGAAACCTGCAAGATCTGTGCTATATATTCAGGTATCTTTTCCAGCATCAATACAAGCTTTCTTTAATTGAAGTATTGATCTCTGAATGTCCAAATGTCACTTGGTCCCCACCCTTCCTGTTATCCCAAAGAAGTACAATGCTCTCTAACTGCATTTAGTAGCAACTGACTAGAAACGGAAACTTCCACATTGTAATTAGTCACGCATTTTCATGGTGGAAATCCATTACTTGCTATAAAGATGAAAAGACGAAGTTCAGAAATTCAAAACTGTCTTTTGGTTGTGTTCCCATTAAAATTCAGATCACTGGAATTCAAGCAGAAATCAGATGTGAAGTTAGCGCCAGCCAGTTCAGAAATACAGGCATTAGTAACACTTGGGCAGTACTTTAAGGCTTGACTAAAATTTTTAGTCTGGATTTTATGTTACTGTTATTCTCTTGGAACATTCCTGGTTTACTACTAAGGAAATTCTGCAGAAGGCGTTGTTAATATATTTGTAGGAAAGCACAGAACATATCTGACACTTCTACTGTTAACCAGTGCTTCCCTTCTCACCTCCACATGTACCCCTGTCTATAAATATGACAATCTCAAGCTGCAGGTCACATGACATGATCATCTGTGAATCTTCCATCTAGATTCTGGGGACAAATCTGGATTTATTACCTGAATGATTAATTCAAATGAAACTTAGAGAAGAAATTTACCGGTAATATGTGCCATCTCTTCCACCAGATCTCATGCTCTAATAAACATCACACATACCACTTATTATTATTATTTGGTGACAAAGCTGGGAAGTAAAGCAAATCACACGAAGGACATGCCACAGACAGAAGGATGGCTTCCGGGACAAGGGCCTCCAGGAGTAGCCTCTCCCACTTCTGCCATTTCTGCCTTCCTGCCGGGCTGTTCCTGCAGCAGCCACCCCTGCACTGCAACTTTCTTCTGCTGCTACTTTCTATCCATGAAATGAAATTTTAAGATTCTAGAATATCTTTAAAAACAGATAGCCTTTAGTTTAGGAGCAAAAACTTCTGCCTCCAGCAGACACTAGTTCTGCCGATGACTCCAAAATCATCAATTATCTCCAGAGCAGCTTTTCTGTGCAATCTCTCATAGCTTTCCTTTCATTATTCTGGTCATCAGTGGCACCCAATGGTCTTCTGCGATGAGGGTGGGTTTCTAGCAAAGCTTAAAGTAACCTAGGAGTAAGCAGGGACTTAGACCAGTAGATAAATCCAGTCACATTTGTTTTATACTTATTTTTGATAATAAAAAAAAATCTGCAAGAAATCCACAGAGGCATCCCAAATGCTGGACTGTGTTAAGATATGCCAGTCTTCTGGTTTCGGATTTTGCTTGTCATTACAGAATTTCTCAAACATTTCATCATTCTTATGTAAGTCCTATTGTTATTTGACCTCTAATGGGAAATTCCCAACGTGAATAACCAAGTTCCCTCCCCGGGAATGTTTTGGGCTTGTGAATTCCACTTTGCTTTCTTGTATATCTGGACTGGCAAGATTTTTAACAGCTGACTTAAGTGCTTTTGGTTTTCTTCAAAAAATATTTATCCCATAATAGATGAAAGGAAGAATTTTCTTTCTTCTATTCACGAAGAAGCACATCACAAACGTTGACACTGCTTCCTGTTCAAAGTCTTTCATACACAATTAATCTGAAACTCTTCAAACGTCATCTGAATGACATTCTCACGTCCATTTTTGTTAGTAATGCACAGGATCCACATATTCACCAGGGTCATCTATGTCTCTATATTTCGTTAAGCCTTCAGAAAATATCAAAAATGCTTGTGCTTGACAAGATCTCTAATCCCCCATAAGCTCCAGGTGCATAAGTGCTCTATTTAAAGGCTCAAACTCAGAGAATGTCATTGTCCTTTATTCTAAATAAGAACTAATTTTTATTCTGATGGAAAACATGTCCTTCTATTCACCTCCCCACTAGCCAATTTTGAAAGCATTTCTGCTGCCCACTAAAGGAAGCTATAACATATCTATGCTACGCTTTGCTTTTTATTAGGCTCCCCAAACCCACTCACATAAACCCATCTAAATATTTTATAGCTATAACTCAGATTTACAAGTTAAGAGCAGAGCAGATACAAACATGAAGCAGACCTCACCTTTGCCGAGGTTTCAAACCATCCAATGAAACCATGTTCTTTGCAGAACTGGTCCAACTGGGGAGGGCTCTGACCACCGTCCTTTTTCTGGTCACATTTATTAGCTAAAAGTAGAGCAGGAATAGGACTGCCATTTGGAAGATGGACTTTACTGTCCAGATCACTCTTCCATTTTAAGACGGCCTCAAACGTGGAACCTCTTGATATATCAAAGACTACGAAAGCACCAACAGCTTCTTTGTAGTATACTCGGGTCATGTTGCCAAACCGCTCCTGCCCTAGAAGTAAATATAATAAGAGTTTAAGAACTCATAATTCAGAATGAGCCTATATTTAGATAAAAGCCCTCTGACCTTAGGTATAGAGCTGTAAACACCGGTGTCCCATTCCATAGCAAAGAAACTGGTGGGAGGAAGGATGCACAGAACCACGTGGCCAGTCATGTGGTCTGAGTACACAACTAACTAGCGTTACATTCTGTGCTTATACAACGCAGGCTCCATAAACATCCAGATGATGGTGCCTTAAACTACAGAGCCCAGCATTTCTCCCCACTTTCCCCAGTCTAAGAGAAGAGGTACTAAAGAGAAAAAGAAAGCTGGGAGTGGAGGGGAGAAGAGATGAGAACAGAAGAAAGTGAAGCTTGCAGGAAGAAGATAAGTATGGTGGGTAAAATGCGGTCAAAAAGACTAGGACTGGATAAGAGATAAAGGAGCTCATCTTTCGTCCTCATCTCTAGCCTGTACCCACTTTACACGCTGCTTGCAAGATTGCTGTCCTCTAAGAAGGCAGATGCGTGCAAACCTACTAACAAAAAGTGGCACAATTATCTGTGTGATTGAAAGAAGGATCAACTGCAGAGTTCTTCAAATATCATACTTTTAAAATAACATGTTAAATAGTTTGGGGATAATCCTACTGCTTCACATACCACATAGGACTTTGCAAAGTGTTCTCTTTCTACCGGAGACCGAAACTGCACAGGTCATCCCTGATGGCAAGGCCCAGGGAGGAGACTGCAATGCAGTCAGAAGAACCCCCGGAAGAATTCTTCTTCTCTACTTTGTCTGTACCTTTTACTCTCACTTCTGCTGTTAGTCTATTCTAGGGTTAATATGAAACCAGAATCGCCCAAAGTTCCCCCCTTCCTGCAAAATGGAATGCACCTAAATACCATGTCTGCCCCCTCAATCAGACGCTGTCTAATGAATATTGTAGCAATTAGCAAAATTGGAGACAGTCCGGTATGCATTGGGTCTATAAGAGACCTAGAATTCATTTTCCTTGTATGAGTCTAATTGCCAGTAAGAATACATATTATGCCATAAGCAGAGACAAAAACAAGACTTACTAGTTGTGGAGGGCTTTCTCGAAAAAGTGTTAGAGAAATATTTGCCTGCTGACCTCAAGCCTGTAAGGCAACTTATGGATTGTTCTGGTCAAAGAATGAGATTGGTAAACGCAGAGACCAAATTCTAGTTGATCCACGTAAAACATTTCCATACATCATCTATGATAAATGTTGACATTGTTCTTTCTTAGTAAGCGGTTGTGAGAGCCTGTTACCTACAACCGCGGTACAAGTATATCCTGTTTTTGCATGCCCACTGAATTTGAACAATTAAAGGGCACCGTGATCTCATGTATTCTGGCAATATGCTTCACTTACCCTTAGATACCCTGTCATACGTAGTAAAGAACGTGTAAAACTTTGTTATGACTACCTGGTTAAATTTTATTGGTTGAAGTGGAAATTACATACCATGAAATCACTGTTGCCAAGAAAACTTAGAAATGTTAAGTCCTATGACTGTACTCAAAAAATGTAAATTGTTTAAGCATGATTGTTTGAATTTGCTATATAAAAACCCTAAGCTGAAAAATAAATTTGAGCAGTCCACCTGAAGAGGCTGGCTCCGTGTCTTCTTTCGCCGATGCCAACCATCACTCTCCGGGCCAACCCTGGCTTGCAGAGGCTGGTCCCCTGCATCTTTCCATCTGGTATCACACTGTTCTTTGACATAGGAAGGATCCTTATCTTCATCTGACAGATGATAAACCACACAAAGAACTGCTTGGCCAGGATTACAGTAGCACTGACTACCTAAGACTAGAACCCAGGTCTTCTGAATCCCTTGCACCCCTGTTGCCAGCCATTCTGAATTATCTGGCAGTTGCCCTGACTTCTAAGGTGTTTACCTTCAGTCTGTCAAGTTACTGACTATTACTGACTAGAGTACTAAAGAAATATGACTGGCAATCGATGCGAATCTAAGATATGAAACTCTGATCTATGATTAAAAACAAGGCCAACAGGACACTTTCCTGTTAAAACACATGATGAAAAAACACTATCTACATTTCATCAATAGTAACAAATGCAAAGCTACCCACAAAAAGTATTCTTTCTCCTCCAAATCCTACAATGCTAGATATTACTTAATGAAATAATTAGGCTGGCCTAAATGGAAAAACTTGGAAGTTCATTTGGTTTGTTGTAACTCCTCATATGGGCTTATCTGAAATTGTACTATGGTAGTTCAGATGTCTGAATTTTATTCTAACAGTCACATATGAAACCCCACTATCATATATATGTTTTATTGGTAATGTAAATCTGCCCAGCCAACTGTATAGGTATTTGATCACAATTTGATCACATTTATAAGAAGTTAACAATGAACCATTTTCTTTACATATATGCTTCAGAGTAGCACACCGTGTGTTCACAGAGGGTATACCAACGGATCAAAGTCAATATCACTATGCTGCAAAAAAACTATGTAGATGCTTTAAAGTGGTTCTGACTTCAGTTTTAACTAGAGAACACATACTACCAATTTTTGTTTTTTATAAAATTTAAATATTAAGTACAAAATGACTATGGCAACAAGGGAAATTAGCCTCATTAAGATAGTCCAGATTAGATGATTATTTCATATTATAAGAAAGTACTCTTTTGGACTATCCCTTCAATTTAGAAAAGAGGGCAGGGTGCCAAACTAGTAAAAGTACAGAAATCCAGAAATAATAAAGAACAATTACGGTTTAGTGACTGTTGCTTTGTTAACTGAATCATTTATATATCCATAAAAATATTTCTTTCATACTATCATACTAAATCATATTCAAATTTGTATTTACATAAACTTTCCGGTAACACGTAAGAAAATCAGAACTGTGTATGACAAGGAATTTTCAAGGTGGACTCTGTGGCTTAGAAATATCAAGTTATTTTCTTTAGGTTCTAAGGTTAGGATTCAAAACTCTCTGATAGCCTCACAGTGTGCTATCTAAAAACCACTCTATATGGCAACTCAAAATAGTTTCAATTATGCTATTAAGCAAATGAAAAGGAAAGCTACAAATTGGGAGAAAAAATGCAAATCCTCTATCTGGTAAAGGACTTATACCCATACACATGAAGAACTCTCAACACTCCAAAGTAAGATTAAAAAAAACTAATTAATAAAGTAAGCAAAAGACTGGAATAGGTGCCTTATAAAGGAATGCATACAATGCCAAATAAGCAGAGGAAAAGATGCCTAGGATCATTAATTATTGGGAAATGCACATTTAAATCACAACCAGGGTGCCTGGGTGGCTCAGTCAGATGAGCGTCTAACTCTTGATTTCAGCTCAGGGTTGTGGAATTCTGCTTCTGTGCTGAACACGGATTCTGCTTAAGACTGTTGCTGTCTCTCTCTCCCCACCCAGTCCTCTGCTCACGTTCTCTCTAAAAAATTAAAAATAAAATTAAATCTTTAAATCACAACCAGCTTCCCCTTCATGCCCACAAGAATGGCTAGAGTAAAAAGTCTGATTTTACAAAGTATTGATGAAGATGTGGAGCAATAAGGACTCTTACACACTGCTGGTAAGAGTAAGAATTTAAAATAATGCATCCGCTTGGCAAACGATTTGAAAGTTTCTTAAAAATGTAAACATACATCTACCATACAACCAACACATTCTACTCCCAGGTATTTGCCCAAAGAAAATGAAAGCACATGTCGACACAGTCATGCTCATGAATGCTCAGAGATGTTTTATTTTTAATAGCCAAAACAGTAATGAATAAAGTATAGTATATTCATACAATGGAATATAACAACAGAGAGGAAAAGAATAAACTATGGATAAAAATAACAAAATGGATGAATCTCAAAATAATTATGCTGAGTAAAAGCAACTAGACCAGAGAGGGAACAGGTAATGTTTTTTGAATGCATTTATATCAAATCCTTAAAAATAAAAACTATAGTGTCTTAGTACGAGGAAGCCCATCAGTGATTGTCTTGGGCAAGGCAGAGAGATGGGTTCAAAAGGGGCAAGAGGAAATACTTTTGCAATCTTGTTACAGTGATGTTTCACTAATGTTTACATGTCAAACATCAAATGGTACATTTGTTGTATTGCCGATTATATATCAATAAAGCTATAAAAAACAATACCTACCTCAGATGGTCACTGGGAAGGTTTAATGCAAAATGCCTGCCTGATAGTCTTTTAGGGCAGAGATTAACTGACAAACTATAGTTCATGGTCAAACCCGGCTAAGGTTTTACTGGAATACTATCACCTTCATCCATTTATGGATTTCTACATCGGTTTTCATTCTACAATGGCAGAATTGAGTAGTCGCAACAAAGAGCAAATGGCCCATAAAACCTAAAGTATCTGCTACTTCTAGAGGGTTAGGGGACAGTCTACACCTTGAACTGACAGTGGTATATAAAAATTCATGAAGGACTTAAGGTGCATGTATGTAAATTACACTTTAAGTTCAAAAAAGTAAAATGTCAGGCTCAAGGTAAGCACTGCATAAATGTTAGCATTATTATTAAGTGCTCAATAAATGTATTACATGATGAAAGCCTTTATAAAACAGTGCAATTAAACACAACAAAACCTTAAACTATTAGCTAGTTATATGCTGTAAACTGTAGTGGTAAAAACAGTTTGCAGGGGACAATGAAATTGAGGAAAGCACAGATGTACTAGACAATCAAAATATCAGGCACTCAGGGGGACCTTAGTCAGTTAAGCGTTCGACTTCAGCTCTGGTCACGATCTCACAGTTTGTGGGTTTGAGCCCCACACTGGGCTCTGTGCTGACAGCTCAAAACCTGGAGCCTGCTTTGGATTCTGTGTTTCTCTCTCTCTCTGCCACTCCCCTGCTCATGCTCTGTCTCTCTCTGTCTCTCAAAAATGAATAAACATTTTTAAAAAACCATGTTTTTAAAATACCAAGCACCCAAAGGTCAAACAATCCCAGGCAAGTAACTCTGTCTGACTAAATAAGTCAAGTGTCTTCAGGGGTTTTTACGGATCTTCTAAGCCCTCCCAGCTCTTCCTTCTGATGTTTTCAGTTTCTGTGTGATAACTTTAATGTTATAAAGATTTGCTAAAGATTGTTCAATCACTGAATCCAGATAGCAGTGGGGATCAAATATAAGAAATCCAGCATCAAAAGGCCAAGCCATGCATTTAGGAAAGTATCTTACTTTCCAACAGAACAGTGAAATATACTTCCTATTTTAGTGAGTTTATCATCTTTTTAAAAAGTTCTGAAGTAATTCATTAGTCCTTCAGAGATATTCTTGAACTGGTCAAGAAACCTAAAGCACACAAATTTCTAAAATATGTAACATTTAATTAGAAAATAGAGAGGGGTGCCTGGGTGGCTCAGTGAGTTAAGTGTCCAACTCTCGGTTTTGGCTCAGGTCATGATCTCATGGTTCCTGAGTTCAGATCCCACGTGGAGTCCCACACTGGGCTCCATGCTAGCAGTGCAAATCCCATGCTTGGGATTCTCTCTCTCTCTTTTACTCTCTCTGCCCCTCCCCTGCTCTTTCTGTCTCTCTCAAAATAAATGAACTTAAAAAAAATCTTTAGAGAATAGAGAAACAATGAATTCATTTAAAATAATAATCTTGGGGTGCCTGGGTGGCTTAGTCGGTTAAGCATCCGACTTTCGCTTAGGTCATGATCTCGCGGTNGTGTCGGGTTCTGTACTGACAGCTAGCTCAGAGCCTGGAGCCTGCTTCAGATTCTGTCCCTCCCTCTCTCTCTACCCCTCTGCCTCTCGTACTCTGTCTCTCTCTCAAAAATAAACATTAAAATAATTTTTTAAAATAAATAAATATATAGATATGTTAAGCACTTCCAGTTGTTATTTACTGGAAAATAACCACTGGAGTAAGAGCTGCATCCAATTACTGTGTTATTATTTCTCCTTGGGTAATTTTATCTGTCCCCTTATTATTGCCAAAAAGAAAGTGGAAAACAAAAGTAATGTTCATGAATATTCCACTCTCCACTTCTAAATGTGTGAAGGAGCACACTCTTCTGCCCCCACTAGGTTAGGGGCGGCTATGAACTAGTCTTGGCCAATGAAATATGAACAGAAGTGTCACTTTCAAGCAGAATCACTTGGCTGCCAGTGTCCCTGTCCTGCTGCAGCAGGCTTGAACCCTAACTTTGAGATGAGGGTATTGTGAGATGGTAAAGCCTCCGTTAGTCTGAGCCTTCAGGCAGTTTCAGTGAAAAACGGCTTCACATCTCTACCACCACCCCAGCCTCTGCCCTCACTATGGGCCTGAAGAAAGAGTGAGAAATAATTATTTCAAGCCATTGACATTTTCAATGTTGTTAAAACTTCAACATAACCTAATCTATCCTGACTGATACAGCCCCCAAGTCATATCTAGATTTGATCTCACTAAAAAATGTGTATTAAGTTCCTTCCATGTACCAGGTACTGTGCTAGACACTGGTGAACATCACGAAACAATGAATATGACTTCCTTCTAAGGAGCTCACAGTCAATTTGAGGAAATAGACAAACTGAACCGTGGTGTATTAGGTGTAATCAGAGATATGAAAAGTATATTGTGGTATTAAACAAAGGGATGTTACTCATTGAGGTCTGTGTGCTAATCTTAGTAGCAGTTTTGAAAGACACTTTATCAAGAAATGCCTTTCAAATGCTTCTTTGTCATGAAAATAAGTCGTCTTCATTCCTTCACCTCTATACTGTGACTCTCAGGGCAGCCGCAGCAATGCCCAGATCCCACGAGCAAGTCAGCCCAGTCAGAGCCAGGCACACCATCAGAGGACTAAACAGCTTCAGGTATTTAATCTCTAGATACAACTTCCAGCAGTGCTGAGTCCTCCCCATGGGAATGATACATTCTAGTACTTACCTTTCACTACACCTCAGGAGTTAGCCTTTTCTCATTTTAAAAAAGGGGTAAGGACCAAACCAATGGGGAGACTTTCACATTCACATTAGAATTGCACTGGAACTCTGTAGAACTTGGACTTTTTTTTTCTTCTTCTCCTTAATTTTAGACAAGAAATATAAAGAATGCTCTCTGGGAAGTAGTCAATCAACCATTCTAAGTTCAGTCCAAGAAAATTTGATTATTCTCAGATTGTACTTTCCACAAGTAGATGAATAAAATGCAGGGAATACCCATGATGCTGAGTGCTCCTGGGCTGTGTCAAAGGACAGGAGAGAATGGGTTAGAGAAGTCTGCAGTGGTACTCAGTCACTGTGTAAGGCCTTACTCTGTGGTGACTATAAAAAGAATAGCTGACTTTGATCAATTTGAAACAAGGAATAAAATGAAAATATCTTTCTGTGTTCAAAGTCATAGTAGTTCTAAAAGTTCAAGATACTAGGTTTTCCCTTTCTTACCTAGTTATTCAACAAGAGCAAGAAATGTACCATCTCTACCTGGTAAATGCTCTTGTGTAGTATATACTACCTGCAGAGGGAGGCTCTTGAGAAAGCCCCACAGACGAGGAGCAGGTGATGTGGAATTGAGAAGAACGCATGGGTCAGGGAAGGTGAGCATGAGGGAGCACGGAGAGCAGATAGGTTTGCCCCATTAAGTGGAATACTCAGTGAGTGGGGTGAAGAGGATGGATCTATCTCCAGGATGTAGCAAAGCCAATGACAGAACGACCTTTTCTCAACTGCAGGGTAAATCAGGTCACACATGGTGTTTGTGACATTGCGAATTTCCAGGCCCTACCTCTAGGAATTCTGATTTGGTGACTATGGAGGATTGCTAGGTACCTATTCCAATATCTCCTCACAGAATTTTATTTGGAGAAGCAATGAGTGCAATTAAAAATTAAATAAATAAAAGAAGCCCCCNGTATTTGATTGAACCACAAAGACAAGGAATATGACCAAGCAATGGCTGTGTGGTGCAATGTCAGCTTTAGTCCACGGAGACTTTGTGGTTCTGCTCAGCTGCTGTGGACTGCCGAGGCACAGGCTTACGTGGTGAGAGGGTTAACTTCTTTGTTAAATCATGATGCATAGTGATGTTTGTCAGAGGAAACAAATCTATCAACCCAGTTGATGCTAACTAATCTGCATTTTAAGCACCTCACATAAGACTGATGGAGGAGACTCCAGATAGTCACACTAACATAAAACAATATATTTAGCTTAATTTCAAGAAGTAATTTAAAAAAAGTCACTACAGAGGATGCTTAAGGAAAATATCTTGGCAGAAGTGAATGGAAAGAAGGCAGGAGAGGAGAATGTAAGGCCATGTGTCGGCTAGAAAGACCAGTAAAGATCCATAAACTAACCCCTTAATGTCTATTTATTTTTATGTGGTTCATCTCTCTCAAAACAAGAGTAAAGAAAGTACACGTGCTTAGCTTCAATTGCAAAAAGTGCAAAAAGCAGTTTTGAAAATACAATTGAGTAGAATTCTAAAGCATTTTTACCTCACTTTGCAGAAATCTGCATTCCCCAACATTTATGTCTGCACTCATCTCACCATCCAGCTCCAATGGTTTTGCAACCAAAACACAACCTAAACTTGTCCATTTAGCCCACCCTCTCCTTTTTGAAAAAATGGTTATTTTATTTTTGAGAGAGAGAGGGAGGGAGGGAGGGAGAGAGAGAGAGAGAGAGAGAATCCCAAGCAGGCCCCACGCTCAGCACAGAGCCTGACATGAGGCTCAATCTCAGCACCATGAGATCGTGAGCTGAAATGAGTCGGATGCTCAACCAACTAAGCCATGCAGGCACCCCAGCCCACACTCTACTTCTTATGTGTTGGTTAAGTGTGAAATCATCATAAGTTGCAAGATATGCTACTCTTGGGCTACAAATCTGAGGCCTTCAAAGTTTTCTTCTTTGGAAGAGCACTTTCTTTATCTCTCAATCTTTTCTAACAAATGCCTAGAAATATGTATTCATAATGTTCTTTATTTTCTCTATTGTATAATTCTTTGACATCTTGGGGCCTTGTGGGCCAGCAGAGAACCTGCCTCTCCCAGGGTTAGCTAGTTCTTAGAGACAGCAAACAACCTGCTGAAAGCACATCTTCAAGAGGCAAACCGACCAATCAAGAGTCGTTACCATCTCTCTGTCTCCTTTTTTTCAGCCTCTTGAAGTCTAACACACTATGTTCCTGCCCTATATCACCCATGGCCAGGTACTAAAGGAATAGGGACCACTCCTGTAGCCCAGTGCCCATTGGTTATGTCGAACTATCCAATCCTAAGCTTGCTCTAATTTCCTGTGCTGCCTTGGCCGTTTCTTCATGCAAAAACCACAAAAAAGGCTCTAGCCCGTGCTTATCCCTTGCTCCTTCTGCCTCTTGACCAACTCTGGTGCTTCCCCATGTGTTCCTACATGGGATGGATGCTACCTCCTCTTGGGATCTATGAGTAACAAACCATCTTTTCAATGGCGATCATCTTCTGGTGCGTTGGCCTTACCATACCTGATAGAAACAAAAATCCTGGGTACAGTTTAAAATAGAATATGAATCACTGAAATTTTTGTATCAGAAGCTTAAGAAAATCAGAAGGTCAAGAAAACATATACATAATGGATAAAATTTCTCCTAAAATATATCTGAAAGTAACACTGCCTCTCGAAATAATGCATGGTTTACAGGTTTAATCAGTAAGATCGCAGAGTAGAGCATGCAAGCACCTATAATTATTACCTTGCTTTTCCAGGTAATATATATCAAGCATATATCAATAAAACAGCTTTGTTATCTTCAGGAAGTCCAGTGTGGAAAGTCTTTCAAACTGTCCCCAAAGTGATAGAGCCAATCAAAAGTATCTACATAGGAAGTTCAGTGTTTTATAATTTAGAAGAGTATAATAACTGGAAATTCTAGTCCAATAACATAAAGAGATGATAATTATTATGAGTATAAAATATGAATCATGTACACTACTATACAGTTGACCAGAACATTTGCTAATTTAGACAAGAATCTGTTAGATTCTTAGATGACACTCTTTAGATTGTTTTGACACCAGTGAACCAAAAATTTACTAAACAATTAAAAGCTTGTTTTTGTATTTCAGAATCATAACACATGTCTTTTTATAGTGCCATTGATTATCTGTGTTTCTTTGGTCAAGTTATTATACCTCTCTGTATTTAGACTATGGGATCTCTAAAAACCTGTATAGTTCAATTCAAATAGTAGAATGATTAGGAAAATGGGGGAGAAAGTCAAATTTTAGTACTTTTATCAATGTCCCACTCTCTCTACCATAATCTGGGCACTTTTCAGCTTATGTGGGCCAATTGAGACAACTGAGAACAAAATTTAGTATACCAAAAAAAAAAAAAAAAAAGGAACAGGCATATAAAAATATGTTGTTATGCTGACCATCCTTCCTGGGCAATTAGGGATGCAAAATCCAGACGGGAGCACACAAAGGTGTCTCAGAACTCACAACCTGAGGGAGATTTAAAGATGTAAAATGGAGGCACCTGGGTGGCTCAGTGGGTTGAGCATCCAACTCTTGATTTCATCTCAGGTCATGATCCCAGGGTCATGGGATAGAGCCCCACATCAGGCTCTGCTCAGCTGGGAGCCTGCTGAGGATTCTCTCTCCTCTGCTCTCTCTCTTTCTCTCTCTCAAAATAAATAAATAAACTTAAAAAAAAGACGTAAAATGGAATGGTAGATTTTGTTTGTAATGCACCACAGCATTTAAGTCTGTATAAGGCTATGGACAGCAGGACTGTACGGAAGTCAGGCATAATGAAGACTGTAGGAATCCCTTTAAATGAGTTATTAAGTAATTGGAAAGTGGTGAAGATGAAGACTACAAATCACCATAGACTAATTCCTCAGAGCACTTCTTCTGTATGTTTAGAAAAAAAAAAAACCTGAATATTAATAATTCTCGATGAATAGATACTTTGAAGGTCAAGAAAGTATTGGAGAAAATATTCCAGATTCTCACTCATGAGGGCCGGAGGAGAGTTAAGAAAGACAAGAAGAGGCCATGAGGTACAGTGACCGCCAGCTGTGGAAGATGAAACAAGAAAAGCAGAACCAACATTCTAATTTAGGATGGGAATCAAAAATAAAGTGAATCTAAGTATAGTTTATATAATTGATAATGTCTTCCAACCATGCATTTTATACTTTGGTAAATACTATTTACGTGAACTTCAGAGTAGAATGTTCCTGATTTGTTCTTTGGTCCAAAGTTTGTTTTGTTTTGTTTTTTACAGAAGATTTTTACTCAGATCTTTATACGGAAATACTAATCCTAAAAAAGTGAAGGGTGGCAGAAGAGACCAGCCCCCCAAAACGCCACTTTGGCATAAGGATTATTTTTAACTAAAGATACTTAAAACAGAGCAGGTGCCCGAATGGGGCTCTCATCTCTCTTTTTTCTTCCTGAAAGCAGATGAGAAAACCCCCACGTGAGAGATGTCCTCTCTCTACCAGGAGGAAAGAAACATCTTATCACCAGGGACAGGAGCTGAAGCTGGGAGAATTCTCTCTAAACAGACGTTACAAAATAACTTATCTTCCTTTAGCCGCCCCATATATTTTACTTATTTTTCCACAATGCCCTCTCTTTGTTCAACTTGGTATAAACACTTAGGTTTTGTCATTTCTTTGGATGTTCATTTTCTTATGAGGACTCCTGTGTCCGGTAAATCTTAGGTGACATAAATTTCTGTTGTTAATCTGTCTAGGATTTAATTTTTTTTTTAATTTTCAGGCTCTGCTGAAAACTCTAAGAAGGTATAGTTTTGTCTCCCCTACAAAAACAAATCACTTCACCAAATACAGGAAGACTGAATTATATTAGATCTAAATGGACAAACTTGTTTTTTCTTTCTTTTTTTTTTTAATGTTTATTTATTTATTTTGAGGGGAGGGGCAGAGAGGAGAAAAAGAATCCCAAGCAGGCTCCACACTGCCCAAAGAGTCCCACGTGAGGCCCGGACTCACAAACTGTGAGATCATGAGCAAAACCAAGAGTCAAATGTTTAACTGACTGAGCCACCCAGGCGCCCCAAACTTGTTTTTTCTTTTAAAGACATAGCCTCAACCAGTCATTCAACCTACCTGGAAAATTCTATACTTGCCAATAATCTTATAATAAGTAGTAAGCCAAATACTACTTCATCTATAATGCATATTAAAAGGTGGATCAGGTTCTGCTCTGGGAAACGTCCTAGTTTGCAGTGACATGGCTAAATGCACTGAGAAGGTTGAAATCGTCCGTAAATGCAGGACCCGTCAGGAATATGGTGAAAAACTGATATAAGCCAGTATGCCAAGTACGCTTGCTCCTTCCATGGCAACCAAGATGAAAAGATGGGCTGTGGGATCCAGCACTGTCGTTCCTACGCAAAAAGAAGCTGGTGATGCCTGGCCCTACAGCACCACTTTTACCATCACAGCCGCCAGACAGCTGAAGGCATTGAGAGACCACTATTTAAAATATTTTTTGATGTTTTATTTATTTATTTTTGAGAGAGAGCAAACACAAGTGGGGGAGGAACAGAGAAAGAGAGAGAGGAAGACAGAATCTGAGCTGTCAGCTCAGAGCCCAACGCAGAGCTTAAACCCACGAACCATGAGATCATGACCTGAGCTGAAGTTGGATGCTTAACGAACTGAGCCACCCAGGCGCCCCGAGAGACCAGTATTTAATACATCGCTGGCCTATAATAAATGGGTTTATTTATGTAACAACAAAAGGAAGATCAGAGACATCTCTTCCTCTTAATTTAGTAGTATTTATTAAACTTTCTAAAAAGCTTACTGAAGACTTCAGTAGCATAGTATATTTCAGTCCCGTATTAAGAGTCATCTTCAAACAGGCATGAGGTAAGAGACAGTTGCCTAACACAAAAATTGTATCAAGCTGCACCGGTATTTTGCAGCTACATTCATCTGATGGAATTGGAAAGCATTTGGGAGGCTTGTACCCGAGTCTCTCTGGTTTCTAATATGAAAAGTTTAGCATCAACTGCCTAGCCACATTTATGGAAAACATTTGAACAACGCCTCCCTGTTCCCCTTGCCAAAGTTTCCAAGTATAGAGACCCAACATAAGTCCTTTACCATCCTTCTCATCTCTGACACAATAACAAAATAACTAGTAACAGGGCCGCGCCTTAAGTTAGTCATATCAACTGGCCAGCTCTACCTACCATTTCACAATCTAGGAGTATTTCTAAACTTTGAGAATTAAAGATGATTCAGCGTTGTAACTACATAAGACAAATATGTTTAGCCACGGGGAACTTTTTGGAGTGGCCTTCAGTTTGCCTTCATTACATCATTACTACTTAATTCGAATGGTATGAACTAGGATTCACTCATAGGTCAAATATGAAAAGCAAACATAGTTAATGATGTAGCTTCCTAAGCCCCAAGTGAAAGCAAAATTATTTCTCTGTGAATTTCCTTATATATTAAGATTCCGTCTCTGAAAATCTTATTTATAAGGTGGGCCTCGTAATTTCCAACTACCTCATTAGTTTACCTCTAATCATTTTAACAGCTGGTGTGTACTTGCTGAATGGTATTGAACATCCAGGAATCCTTTTAGAGATCTTAAAATTCTGCTTTCTGTCCTGGCAAGGCTCAACCTTTGCATTTAGGCTAAAGTGTGAACACATTCCATCTAGGCCAATATGTACCAGAGTCTGACAATACAGATTATGTCTCCTTCCTGACTGCATAGGTCTGTTCAAGGTGGACAAAAAAAGAAGTGATACCCAGGGAGAAAATTACTCATGATTTGGCTTTCCCGAGTCTCCAAATATAAGCATTTTTGCTTGAAGCTTAAAAACACAAATGTGCCAAAATCTTTTATTTACCTGCAGTGAGATCCAATCATAATTTAATAGCTAAATATGATATTATTTCGCAAGAAGAATAAGGCAAAGTCAACAACCTTCCTCGGTGGGGGAGTGTAAAATTTTCATAGAAATCTGCAGGGACAGTGAAGATTCCTGCAGAATGACTATCACATGGAAAGACAACCTTTAGAATTTATGACTTTGTTAAGAGGCAATACTACTATTCATAAGTGTTGTGTGAAACAGCAGGAAGTATTTCAAAATAAGCCTGACTTCAAAAGATGACTTTTCAAACGGACTTTTGGTTTTCTGTAACCAAAAAGGAAAAAAAAAAAGGGGGGGGGGCTGAGCCCAGGGCAGATTATTCTCTTTTCTCTGAGGCACTGACATACATAAATTTATTAGCATATCTGAGGCAGAAAGTCTGTTCTTGAATAAGTGAGTATATAGGTTAATATACATAGGTTAATTCCTCAATACTTTTCATACATAATAAGCTATTTTGGTGAAAAGAACATTGCCTAGCAGACAGATCTGTTCCCCCTCCCGCCCCCCACAGTTGCCAGCAGGGTGACCATATCTTCTACATTTGATGCATCTGTAGCGTGCACCAGCGTGAAGGATGGTCTCTCGCTCTGAACATTCTCCCATCCAAATTCTCTATTGCAGACTGAGCTTCTTACCAACAATGATTGAACAGGGTAACTTTTGGTATCGCTTCCATATGTAAACTTTCCAAAAGATAACGTCTTTTTATTTTTATTTTTTTTTAATGTTTTATTTATTTCTAGGAGAGAGAAAGAGACAGCGTGAGCAGGGGAGGGTCAGAGAGAGAGGGAGTCACAGACTCCGAAATAGGCTCCAGGCTCTGAGCTGGCAGTCAGCACAGAGCCCGACGCGGGGCTCGAACCCACGAACCGTGAGATCATGACCTAAGCGAAAGTCAGACGCTCAACCGACTAAGCCACCCAGGCGCCCCAGATAACGTCTTTTTAAATGCCACACTCCACCCACCCCACCAGACAGAGCTCACATTCTCATAAATTAGGGCAAGGAGAATATGCACACCCTCCCCACCTCAAAGAGGGATATTATGCTCCCAAATTGTCAACTGAAAGCAAATCCCAGGGAAACAATATATTGGGATGGGACGGGGGCCAGGAGTGCGGTTAGGTGTTGGTTCAAGGAGGGAGAGAGGATTCAAGAGTAACTTTCCCAAAACTTCACCTGGGGGAGGGGGTGTTAAGGACTCACCTAGGAGATGATCACCCTACCTGAAGAACAGAATTTCACTCAGAAAGAAGGGTCTCAGATCCAAGGTGGGGGATGAAAAACATTCTGAAAAGGAACCTGGTTGCTAAGTCGGCTTGTGTCACTAAGTAGGAAGGTCGCTTTGGGGAAATCATTCAACTTGTGTGCTCACCTGTGAAATGTTAAAGCTGGTTGAGAGGCGCTGGCCCCTCCTCCTAACTCTTCCTCCGGTATTATAACTTGTCACCATTCAGATTTAAAACTCCAGGAAAAGCCCCCAAGGCTGTTTCACCTCCGGTTAGGGGAGGGAGGGGGAGGGAGGGAGAGCGAGAGAGAGGGAGGAGGCGGAGCGCACGCACTGGAGTGGAGGGCCGCTTTTCCACCTCTTAAAAATGCATGCTTTCTGCAGACTTAAGAGTAATCTAACCAGGGATTTTTATTGATGCATTTATCGATCTTGTCCTGCTTTTAATTAAATCCTTCAACTACTACTGCCCATTCCATCGTCGTGATCCCACTGGAGTACACCCAGCCACGTCCCTTGCCGTGTGGCCACTTGAGTTAGTCTCTTTCATCCCCACTGAGCAGGCGCGCGCAGCAGGCTCGGGACACAGCAAGAGGGCAGGAGACAGTGTGGAGCCCACGGGCCGTCGGCCCGCGACCGAGGCCGCCGCCCGCCGCTTACCCGCGATGTCCCAGAGCTGCAGGCGCACCAGCGTCCGGCTGTCCCAGTTGAGGACCTTGAGAGCGAAGTCGACCCCGATGGTGGCCCGGTAGTGCTGGGAGAAGAGCTGGTGGACGTAGCGCTTGATGATGCTAGTCTTGCCCACGCCGAGCTCGCCGATGACCAGCACNTTCCTCTCTCCGGGTCCCCGCCTCGCCGGGGCGCGCGGAGCCCGGTCGCCCCCTGCTGGCCCTCGGGAGCCGGCTCGGAGCTGCGGGCACCCGGGCGGTTCGAGGTGGGCCTGAAAAAGGGCTGCGACCACCGAGCCTGGGTCCGGGCGCGGAGGGCCGGGGTCCAGGGGCGCGGCGCTGGCCTGAGGTTAAACCTCCTTCCAGCCAAGACCCCGAGAGGGCTTAACACCTGGAGATCCGCCTGCGATTTCTCTCCAGCGGCCACTTTGGAAAGGGAATGGCAGGTCGACTCTGAACTTGGCAAAGGGCTGATAGCGCTTTAGTATTTAAATAAAGGCGTGGGTCTGAAGAAGACGACGTAGGATCTGTAAAGCAATCTTATTTAAGCCTTCAGCTACTAGAGGCTGTGAGATAAGCCCCAGGAATTGATTGAAAAAGTAAGAGGTGGTTTTGAGGACTTTTATTTAAAAACAAAGATAGGAAGCCTTGCCTTGCAGTTGATAAAATCTAGGGATGCCCTCGCCCCGTAATATTTAGAAACACCTGGAGCTGATAATAAATACTCTGGCAGCATCCTTAAATAAACTAAAGAGGCTGTTCACTCTGCTATAATCTGACAATCTTTGAAAAATGTTTTTCAGAGGTGGAGGCGTTTTAAAATTTAGATATCAAGGTGGGAGTAAAACCTTTACTAAAATAGCTATTGAAAACGCATAGATATGTCTTTAAACAAGTTTTATGGCCTGCCAGCATATGGCTTTTTTGTTCACCGAAGTAGAAAGTCTTTCCAATATGTCTCCAGCTTGAGGAAAGAGGAAATCCTGTATTATTGCCATAAGTGGAGCATATTGTTTCATACATACATATCGCCATAGATTTTTACAGGTTCCTCCTCTGACTCTCCTAGGTTCCCACTGACATTAGAAATAGAATCATGGTGCTAAAAATCAGAGGCGGCAAACGGCTTAAAGTTAAAAATGTTCACAACTAAAAGCAGGATAATGGCTTGAATCCAATGCTTCTCAAACTTGAGTGTTAAGGGTTTGTTAAGACAAATGACTATGCCTAACCCCCAGAGGGGTTCTGATCCCCCAGAACTGGGGTGCGGCCAGCTAATTTGCATTGGAACGAGTTCCCAGGTGATAGTGATGCCTCAAGTCTAGGAGCACGGTGCTTTAGATTGGTGCATGCTTCTCAAACTTAAAAGTTCATATGAATCATCTAGGATCTTATGAAAGCAGATTCTGATTCAGTATATGTGGGGTGAGGGCTGAGATTCAGAATTTCAGATAAGTTCCCCGGTGATGTGAATGGTTTGAGTGGACCACACTTTCGTTAGCATGGGTTTAGACGAGAACTTAGTAGTTACCACGTTTGCTCTGCATTTGGTTCACCTGAAGTTATGGATTAAATTGTGATCCCCAAAATCTGTAGGTTGAAATCCTAACCCCCAATATAATGGTGTTGGGAGGTGGGCCAGAGGTGATTAGCTCATGCAGGTAGAGCCCTCATGAACGAGATTCGTGCCTTTATAAAAGAGACTTCAGAAAGCTCTCTCCCCTTCCACCCAGTGAGGACACAAAGGAAACAGAGGTTTGTAAACCAGGAAGTGGATCTCACCAGAAACTGAATCTGCTGACACCTTGAACTTGGACTTAGATTCCAGAACTGTGAGAAATGTTTGTTGTTTAAGCCACTGACTCTAGGTTAATGTTAGAGTAATTATTATAGTAATTTGTTGTATCAGCCCAAACTAAGACATCTGGGAAGCTAGCTAGCAACCTTACCAAGACATTCTGTTTTAATCTTTCAGAAGGAGAGCCCAGGAAGCTATATTTAAGAACAAACAAACAAACAAACAAAAAACTAGATGAGCATGGCATGAGCTTGACTTACAGAACTAGTGACTTAAAAATAATACCAAGTAATGAAATAAGTACTGAATAACATCTGCTCATGGAGCCCCAAACTGGAAAAGGCTGAGAGTTGGGTTAGGCAAATGGATAAGTCTTCAGAATCCTGGGCTGATATTTCACTGTGGAAGCAAGTGTTTTTCATCTATAAAATGAAGCAAAAATAATACAAGTAATCTGAGACTTGTGACTGCATAAATGACTCATCAACAAAATGGATAAGATTCTTACTCTCAAGGACTTTATCTTGTAGTGGAAGCAAAGTAAAATATTAAAAAGCAATCAAATAAATGAGAATTTCAGATTGGTACAGATTTTACAAAGAAAATTATAGGAAAATGCCACGTAGTAAGTGACCATTGAATGAAGAATAAAAACTACACTAATCAGAGGCACCTGGGCAACTCAGTCCATTAAGCCTCTGACTTCAGCTTAGATCATGATCTCATTGTTCATGGGTTTGAGCCTCACCTCAGGCTCTATGCTGACAGCTCAGAGCCTGGAGCTTTCTTCAGCTTCTGTGTCTTCCTCTCTCTCTACCCCTTTCCTCCTTGCGTGCACTCTCTCTCTCTCAAAAATAAACATTTTTTTAAAAAGCTACTCTAATCAGCAGGCCTATTCTAAAGAAAATATTGAAAGTAAGTATCAAGTAGGTATTTGTTTCCCCACACAAATAACCAACTGACTCAGAAATATTCACCTCCTTGATCTTAATTCAAGTACCCATATGAGAGTGGGTCTGTTTTGGGGCTCTTGGGTGGCTCAGTGGGTTAAGCGTCTGACTCTTGGTTTCGGCTCAGCTCAGATCTCACAGTTCATGAGTTCTGGCCCCACATATAGCTCTATGCTGACAGCACGGAGCCTGCTTGGGATTCTCTCTCTCTCTCTCTCTCTCTCTCTCTCGGCCCTTCCCCTGTTCTCTCTCTTTCTCAAAATAAATAAGCATTAAAAAAATGGGTCTGTTTCCACTTTCTCTTTCCTTCCATTAGCCTATGTGTCTATACTTGGACCCATTCTTACCTGTCTTAACTACTGTAGCTTTATCATAAATCTTTTCAGGAAAATCAAATCCTCTCATTTTGTAATTCTTTTTCAAGTTTGTTATAGCCATCCTTGTTCCTTTTCATTTCCATATACATCTTAGCATTGACATCTCAATTTTCACAAACACACCTGCTGGAACTTTTATTGGAATTACATTGAATTCATAGATTAATTTGAGAAGAATTGAAAATACCCAGTCTTCAAAAATATTGATGTGGTATATCTAGCATTAGTGTAGGTCTTAATATCTTTCAATAATATGACAAATTCTTGAACTGTTTTTAGTTGGTTTATAAGAATAAAAATAAAATTGATTTGTGAAGAATGAATTTAGTTTCAATGACTATGATAATTCTAAAAGTTAATTTATAGAGTTGGCATTTTTTATGTATAGAAACATTCTTTTTTTTCTTACTTTCCAATTCTTATATATTTTATTCCTTTTTTATATTTCATTTCACAGGTTAAGATTTCCAATATGATTTTGAATAAAAATGGAGATAGATAGTAGGCAACCTGGTTTTTGAGAGAAAGCTTTCAACATATCCCCATTAATTTATTTTAATGACCTTTTTGTTTTAGAATAGTATTAGATTTACAGAAAAGTTCAAAGATGGCATAGAGAGTACCTATATACCTCATATCTCATTTTCCTTGTTGCAAATATCTTATATTAATTATGGTACACTTATCGCAATTAATGAACCAACACTTATACAATTAATAAAGTCTATGGTTTATTTAGATGTCCTAGTTTTGACTCCATGCCTTTTTTCTGTCCTAGGATCCCATCCAGGGTATCACATTGCATTTAATTAACAGGCCCCTTCTGATGGCCATGACAATTTTGAGGAGTACTGGCTAGGTATTTAGTAGAATGTGCCTCAGTTGGGCTTGTCTGACTTGTTCTTCGTGACTACAGTTATGGGTTTGAGGAGGAAAACCACAGAGAAGAAGTGCCCCTCTCATATCACATCAAGGATATATATACAATCAACGTGTCATCACTGTCGATGTTGATCTCAATCACTTGGCTGAGGTAACATATGTCAGATTTCTCCACTGTAAAGCTGTTTGTTCCCCACACCCTCTCTTTCCATAGTGTTCTTTTTGGAATGAAAGGACTGTGAACAGCCAGCACTTAGGGAGTGGAGAGTTACGTGCCACCTCCCTGAGGGTACAATTGCTCCATAATTCTTTGGAATTTTCTCAGAATATCTGACTCTTCTCTCTCACTTATTTATTCAATCATTTCTTTATATCAGTTTATCTGGATTGGTATTAGGATAATTCTGAACTTATAGAATGGGATAGGAAGTGTTCCCTCTGCTTCTATTTTCTGTAAAATATTGTGAAGACCTTGTATTATTTTTTCTTTAAACAGTTAGTGGAATTCACCAGTGAAATTGCATAGGTCTGGTGCTCTATTGTTTTGGAAGTTAATAAACTATTGATTCGATTTCTTTAATAGATAGAGAGATATTCAGGTTATCGAATTATCCCACTGTGAGGGTTGGCTTAAGGAAATGGTCCATTTCATCTAAGCTATCAAATTTGTAGCCGTAACATTGTTTATAATATTCTTTTATTATTCTTTTCATGGGCTCCATAGTGATAGTGATGACTCCTTTTTCATTTATCACATCAGCCATTTGTCTACTTTTTCCTTGGTTAGTGAGGCTCTATGTATGGATTTTGTTTGTTCATTTTAAGAAAACAACTTGGATTTATTTACTTTTCTCCATTGATTTCATTGTTTTCTACTGTAGTTTTTATTATTACATTTTTTTCTATTTATTTTAGGCTTAATTTACTTTACCTAGCTTGCTGAGGTAGAAGATTAGGTTTTAGAACTTTCTTCTTTTCAAACATGAATTTAATACTATACATTTACTTCTAAGCTCTCCTTTCATTGCATTCCATAGTTTGATAAATTGGAGTTTCTTTAATTTAGTTCAAAGTAAATTTTAAATTTATCTTGATACTTCTTTGACCCATGTATTGTTAGGAATTATGTTAATTTCCAAGTATTTTGGGATTTCCCAGCTATCTTTATGTTACTGGTTTCTAGTTTAATCCTACTATAGTCTGAGAACATAATTGAATGATTTCTATTCAATATGACAGCCACTGCCCATATGTAGCAATTTAAATTTCAATTAATTAAAGTTAAAGTTTGAAAATATTCCCCCAGTCACTTGCTATATTCCCAGGGCTCAACAGCCATATGTGTTTAATGGCTATGGTATTAATTTGACTTGGATAAAAATCATTTCTATTATTGCAGAAATTCCCCCACTTTTACAGAGATAAAGTTAACATATAACATGTGGCCACCTGAGCCTCCAGTTAAAACAAAAATAGGGAAAATATATATAACATTCTGTAAGTTCAAGATATATTATGTGCTGAGTTGATAAATTTATATATTGAAAAAGGATTACTTCTATAGCATTAGGTAACATCTCTATCACTTCACATAATTACAATTTCTTTTCCTGTGGTGGGAACCTTTAAGATTTACTCTCTTAGCAACTTGCAAGTACATAATACAGTATTGTTAATAGTTGTCATCATGTTATATGTTAGATCCCCAGGACTTATTTGTCATACAGCTGGGAGTTTATACCTTTTGAATTTATACTTTTTTACCCCCTCATAACTACTATTCTACTCTGTTTCTAGGAGTTTGGCTTTTTTTAGAATTCATATATAAATGATACCAAGTAATATTTGTCTTTTTCTGTCTTTTTATGTCTCACTCAACATAATGCCCTCAAGATCCATCCATATTGTCGCAAATGGCAAGATTTCCTTCTTTCTCATGGTTGAATGTGTATGTGTGTGTGTGTGTGTGTGTGTGACATCATCTTATCCAATCATCCATTGATGGACACTTGGATTATGTCCACATCTTGGCTATTCTGAATAATACTACAATAAATGTAAATATGTCTTTTCATTTCCTTCAGAAATATACCTTGTTTCCATTTCCTTTAGAAATATACCATGCTAGATAAATAGAACTTATTTCAGACAGCACCATTATAGAACATGACAAAAGAGGATACCTTTATGACTTCATGATAAGTTAGGATTTTTTAAAAGTAACAAAAACTGATAATTATAAAGGAAAGTATGCTAAGTTAAACTACATAACCTTTAAACTTTTCTCTTAAGTAAGTCAGTAAGAGAGTAAAAGGTAAGTTAATAAAGCAGGGAAATAGATTTGCTACACAATGAAAACAAAAAGCTCAAATTTGAAATATGTAAAGATTTATAAAACTCATTAAGAACATGCATATGACAAAATAGAAGAAGAATGGGAGAAAAAGGCTACTTGTAAAGATACTTCATGAAAATAGGATCTAAATAGGGTGCCTGGGTGGCCCAGTCGGGTGATTTCTCACTCTTGATTTCCGCTCCGGTCATGATCCCACAGTTGGTGAGATGGAGCCCTGCATCTGGCTCTGTGCTGATAGCAAGGGATCTGCTTGGATTCTTGCCCTCCCTCTCTCTCTCTGCCTCTTCCCCCCCAACACCCCCATCCCCATTCATGCACTGCTCATACTTTCTCTCTCAAAATAAATCTTAAAAAAAGAATCTAAATAGCCAACAAACATATGCAAATATGATCAGCCTCATTTAAACCACAAATCAGGGGCGCCTGGGTGGCTCAGTTGGCTAAACGTCCCACTTCAGCTCAGGTCATGATTTCATGGTTTGTGAGGTTGAGCCCCCCACACACGCTCTGTGCTGACAGCTTGGAGCCTGGAGCCTGCTTCAGATTCTGTGTCTCCCTCTCTCTCTCTGCCCTTCTCCCACTTGTACTCTGTCACTCTCTCAAAAATAAATAAACATTGAAAAAACCACAATCAATATCTTTTCACACTCCATAGATTGGCTAAAATGATAAAGGGCTGACCGTACCAATTGTTGGCAAAACTATGGAGGACCCAGAGCTCACATGCACTGTAGTTGGGAGTGTAAACTTGTACAACCATATGGAGAAGGTTTTTTTAAAGTCCATTTATTTTTGAGAGACAGAGAAAGAGACAGAGAGAAAGAGAGAGACAGAGAGGGAGAGAGGAGATCCCAAGCCAACTCCACCCTGTCAAGTGCACAACACGACTCAGGGCTCAAACCCAGGGACCAGAGACCGAGAGATCATGACCTGAGCCCAAATCAAGTCAGAAGCTGAATCGACTGAGCCACCCAGGCGCCCCTATATGGAGAACTTACATCTGCCACAGTTAAAGGTGCACATTTCTACTCATAGGTACATATTGTGTGCACTGAAAAACATGCAGTAAGTTTTCTAATAGCATCATATGTTAAGCAACAGCAGATTAGAGAAATACATTTGTGTGTAGTTATGCAATGAACTATGCAGTAGTGAAAAGTATGACATATAGCTTTATTCTGCAGCATGGACTAACCTCACAGACAGGTTGAGGAAAGGAAACCAAACTCAATCTAGCTTGTGTGGTTTGGTTCCACTTCTATAAAATCAATAGTATAATTGATAATAATAATCAATATATCAATAATATTGATCAATAATCAATAATATTAATGTTCAAGATAGTGTTTATTCTTTGGGGAAAAGAAAGGGTGGAGTATTTAGAAGGAACATTCTAGGTTTTGACAATGTTCGATTGTTTTAAATCTGTAATCTAAATCCTAGATGATGGTTATATTGGAACTGTTTAGTGATAATTCATCAAATTCTACACTTTTCACTTGTGTAATTTTTTCTTTGTACATTAAAACACTAATGAAAGTTTATTGAAAAGAATTTTAATGTGTTTTTTTAAAAGAAGCTTATATGTGACTAACCAAATGGGATATATGAAAAGTTTCTAAATCAAGAAATAATAGTAGTGGAAAAAATACAAAATAAAATAACAAGATAGTATTTCACGATCATCACATTGGTCAAAACTATTATCATCTGACAAAATTAAATACTGGTAGTAATGTGAAGAAATGATCATTCTCATAACTGCTGATGAGAATGTAAAAATCCTAGAATATCTGTAGAACATTTTGGCAATATCCAGTAATGTTCTATGTGTACTCACTAGATGTATTGGAAGAGTTCTCCAAAGAAATAACCTCAGTAGGATATGCATGTGCTATGTGGGCCAATGGAGGGTGCCCCAAGATGGGCTACTTTGGCATGAAGGCGATTTTGAGTTAAGAAGCAATCAAAACCCAGAAGATTCAAGAAAAACTCTTTACCTTTCCCACAACAGCCTAAAAAGAATTTAGACAGAGGACATGCTCCAAGAAGAGTGCTATCGCATTTGATAATTACATTATCTTATGAACTAGGTGTGGTAGACAGGGAGGGACCTAGCAAGGCCTGTTTTGTTCAAGTCCTCTACGTCCCATTGTTTCTAAGTGACCCAGCAAACATTTGTCCACCAACATTTATTTTTTCATCTTCCTGTAGATTGCATTCCTTCCCTTTGAAATCCCAGACCCCTGCCCCACTCTCCTTCATTCAGAATGACATACGTATCTCATTTTGCCTGACTGTCTTTGGAATTTCCATGTCTTCATGGAATATGAAAGCGAATTTGATTTTCTACTGTCTCATGTAAATTTGATTCTAATTTGGCTAGAAGGACCTTGAAGGGGACAGGTAATTTTTGCTTTTTGACAGTGTTTATGTAAATATAAACACCTATCTGTAATCTCTAATCTGTAAAGCTAGAGAGGAATTCCTTTATTTTAAAGAAATGGTTTATACAATGATTATAAACATTAGAACTCAGAAATATGCAGGACAGGCTAGCAGGAGAGAGACCTGGAATGAGTTGAAGGTTGCCGCTCAAGTCTGAAGACTAGCTGCTGATGGCAGTAGGGCTTTTTCCTTAAGGTTTTCAACTGCTTGAATGAGGCTCAACTACCTTATAGAGAGTAATCTGCTTTACTCAGTCTACTGATTTAAATGTTCATCTCACCCAAGAAATACTTTCACAGCAGCATCCAGATATCCAGGTATTGTATCCTAGGCACGTTGACTCATAAAATTAACCATCATACCTATGGGGCACCTCGTGGCTCAGTCAGTTGGGCATCTGACTCTCGATTTCATCTCAGGTCTTGATCTCAGGGTCTTGAGTTCAAGCCCCATGTTGGGCATTACACTGGGTATGAAGCCTACCTACCTACCTACCTACCTACCTACCTATCTACCTAAATAAATAAGAACTAACCATTGCACCTAATAATCCAGTATCAGTGCTAAAAACATAAAGCAAAAAAAAAAAGCCCAAACTTTTACAAACATTCACAAGGAGTCAGGGACAAAAATATTGCATCATTCAGTGTAATAGGGAAATGCAGAAACAACAAGAATGAGTAAATAAGCAATGGTTTATTTATTTTTAAACATTTTTTAGGTTTCTTTATTTTGAAAGAGAGAGAGGAAGCTAGGGAGGAAGAGAGAGACTCCCAAGCAGACTCTGCACTGACAGCAGGGCTCCAACTCACAAACTATGAGATCATGACCTGAGCTGAAACCAAAAGCTGAGCCACTTAGGTACCTCAGCTATAATTTACTTAGATAGTGGGATAACATACAGGAGATAAAAGTAAGTGAAATACTACATGGATATGTATAGATAGTTTTAAAATATAATGTTGAGTGAAAAAACTAGGTTTCAAAATTATTTTTATGGGTATGGAGAACAATTTGCAGTTGCCTTTGAGTTTCCCTCTTACTTTGGGAGCTTCTTTTCCTTACTCTCACCTCCCCTTTCTCCTCCCAGTGATTTTTTTACTTCCCAAATAAGCCACTTACATTTGAAACATTATATTTGAGTCAGCTTCTGAGGAAATCCAGACTAAGGCGTGTAGTACATATAATTCAAATGTGCAGGAAAAAATACCATATGCATACAAAAGTACTTTATGGAAACTTCAATCCTTCAAAGGGATCTTCTTTTTTCCTATAAAATAATGTCTCATTTCACTTTTTCTGCCTATGTTTTTGCTTTATTTTTATGTCCCATAAGCTCTCAAAAAAACTTATAAAATTTCCCCTAAGATAGTCAAGTATGTCAGGTAAACTATTAGGGTATTAGCTCTATTATTTTCCATGAATATATTCCTCCTAAAGTCTTTCATTGTCTTTCTCTAATTTGGACTGAAATCTTGGGTTGGCTGCACAGCTGTTGTTTTGGAACTTTCTTTTGCCATTATTCTGAATTTTTTCTTCTCATATGCTTTTCCTTCTTTGATCTCAAGTTTACCTCATCTTACTCTCATATTCTTTAATAACTTTCTGAAAATAAGGTTTTGAAAGTAAATAATTTTGAGTGCTTACATGCTGAAAATACTATTACTTTACCCTCATACTTGATTTAATGTTTGAATAGTTTCATGATTCTAGTTTAGAATATTTACCTTCTCAATTTTAATTTCAAAGGCATTTGTTTATGGAACATAAATTGCTTTCAGCATTACCTTATTAAGACCAATGCCATTGTGATTGACAGTTTTTCATAAGTAACCTATTTATTTTGTCTGGAAGTTTTAATCTTTCTCTTTATCTATGATATTCTGAAATTTCATCAGATCTGCCTTTGTGTAGATCTATTTGTATTCATTGGGCTCTTTTATTTAATGTTTTAAAATTTTTAAATGTTTATTATTTATTTTTGAGGGAGAGAGACACAGAGTGCAAATGGGGGAGGGCAGAGAGAGAGGGAGCACAGAATCTGAAGCAGGTTCCAGGCTCTGAACTGTCAGAACAGAGGCCAATGCAGGGCTTGAACTCAGGAACCGTAAGATCATGACCTGATCCCAAATCCGATGCTTAACTGATTGAACCACCCAAGTACCCCCATTGGGTTTTTTTAACATAGAAATTTATGTCACTCAATCCTGGGAATTTTTCCTGTATTGTTTCTTTCCTACATTCTCCCCTAAAATGTTTTTGATTCTATTTCTGTGAAATTTCTATTATCTGGTTCTCTGTTAAATATCTATAATCTGGCTGTTTAAACTCTTGGATTGAGTCATGTTTGTTTGTTCTGACTTTTATATTTTTGTCTTATATTAGTTAGTTAAAGGTCTATAGTTGGCTGGGTCTCTGCAAGGTTTGGCTGCAGTCAGCTGGGCTTGGCAGATCAGGGTTATTTGCCATGTGTATTTCTCATCTCTTTTTTGGACCAGTGACTTCTCGTAGGCAGATGTTCAAGAAGCTAAATAGAAACTCATGTGCCGCTTAAGACTTTGGTTTGGAAACAACACACTGTCACTTTACATCATTTTGGCCTTGTAGTTCTTTTTTTTTTTTTTTTTTAATTTTTAACATTTACTTAACATTGAGAGACAGAGCATGATCATGGGAGGGATAGAGAGAGGGGGAGACACAGAATCTGAAGCAGGCTGCAGGCTGAGCTGTCAGCACAGAGCCCGATGCGAGGCTGGAACTCACAAACCATGAGATCATGACCTGACCTGAACTCTGACACTCAACCGACTGAGCCACCCAGGTGCTCCGTTGGCTTTCCAGTTCTAACTCAACATCAACGGAGTGGGAGAAAGGAGGAAATATTTTCTGAAAAATAATCCAACTTACTACACTCATATTTCATTTTTAGTAGGTTTTTCTTCATCAGCGATATCTTGTTGATTTTTTTGCAATTATTTCTTTATCTGCAAGAATTCTTCTTGTTCTTTATTCTTTTTTTCTAATAGCACCATTTTATTTTAAACAACAACAACAAAAAGGTTTTCTCATACCTACTTATAAAATCGATCTTTTTTTCTCTAATTCTCTCTCAAATTTTTTTCTAAATTTTCTAAATTTCTCTTGGAGTGTTCTTAATCTTTATTATGTCTCTATCTTACATATTGGAGGCTATATTTAAATGTCTCCTGATATTTCAATCATTCAAGAATGAGACACTATCATTAAATGGAAGTCTTTGAGGATGAATAGGGATTATTGACTGGTGAGTTTCACCATTGGATGATTGGCTGGGAGAACCATCTACTACTTTGTTGCCCCTCTCCATGTCAGTGTCTGCAGCACTTTTCTCTTTGGCTGCCCCAGAAAATATTTTCGAGAAAATAATTTCTCAGTCTCTTTTCCAAGAAGTGTAAGCCTGATTGCTAGTTAGAGAGCACAGAAGTCTCAATATTCAGCCTGCAGATGTTCACCCACCCACCTCGTCACTTTGCCTTTCGTTACACCATGCGTGGTATCCCCATCCCTCCAATTCCTCCTGATAACGAACCCTATGTATTCTGTAGGCACGTGAATGGTAACCTGCTGTACAGGTTTGCAGAGAGGATCTCATCAAGTAATTGAACTTTGAAGTGATATTAAACTAACTTTAACGGCTCAGAATTTACCTCATTGCCCTCAAAAGAATCTTTACCTCCAGGTTCCTAAGTTTTTCCAGGTCTGCCCTATGCATTGCATAGTTTCTTATAAGCGTCTCTCTTACAAGTGTCTAGATTTCTGCATTCTCAACTATATTATGTCAATTACCACTCCTTGTATGCTTTCCATTTTCAAAATATTTGTAGCCATTTCTCATTTCCTCTTGTCCCCTTTCTCAGTCTATTTGACTTATTTCTTTAATGTTTGTTTAATTTTGAGAAAGAGAGAGACAGAGAGACAGAACATGAGCAGAGAAAGGGCAGAGAGAGAGGGGGAGACACAGAATCCAAGGCAGGCTCTAGGCTCTGAGCTGTCAGCGCAGAGCCCAACACAGGGCTCACACTAACAAACCATGAGGTCATGAACTGAGCTGAAGTCGCATGCTTGACTGACTGAGCCACCCAGGTGCCCCTTAACTTTTAAATTCATCTATTGTCATGTTACTGGACTTTTAGGAGCAAATGGAAATAAACACATGCATTCAATATGCCATGTTTAATCAGAACTCAAACCAAATTATGTCTCAACCCCGTTTAAAAATCATGAGTGGTTCCACACGAAGTTCAGATTGTAAGTTGACATTTGTTGCTTCTCAACATCTCATACTATCTCTTATACTCATACTCATATTATCTCTATTGCTCATTACTGCAATTCATCCTGTTTTCCTTAGATGCCATGTTCTCTTTTATCTTGGGGCATTTACTCTGAATTCCCCTTCATCTCCCTTCCTCTGTCTAGCTCCTAACAGCCATCAGCTTTCAGCTTAAACCACACCTGCTCTTTCCCCTTCCCCCAAGCTAGGAATGAAGCCCATTATTTCCTCTGCAATAGCATTCTGTGTTATCCCACTCACTTTGGCACTGCATATGATGTATATTTAGTATTGCATGTCTCATTCTGCATTATAAAGTCTAATCAGGGAGTTGGTCCTCATCACTCTAAGAACATCAACGTTCAATATCTATGTAGTAGGTAGTCATTAAAAATGTGATGAATGAATATCAAATGAATACTAGGCTCTAAATCAAAGATCTGAGTTCACAGGCTAGTTTCTTCTATTGACCAACTCTGTATCTTTAAATAGATAAAGAGCATATCTAGCATATTTAGGTCAATTTCTGGTTCTGCCATTTCTTATGTGATCGCAAGAGATCAACTCTCCAATCTCCATTTTTGCACCTCTCAATGGAGTTCAGATATATGCCCTGCTGTCTGCACAAAGTGATATATAGACCATATTCATAAATGTGCAGTTCATTTTATAAACGCATAAAAGATGTTAAAAATCAATCATGCTTGAAGTAGCTATTGAGTACCTAGTACTGTGCTCCCTGGCAAGTCCTTTGCTGTGCATGTGTAAGAGGGTTTTCTGTGGGTCTTTCTGTTTAATTTATTAACCTCTCATTTTTCTTAAGTGTCTATAGTAATATAATATGATTAAGAACATAAGCGCAAAGTGCCCCCATTATCAACATAATCTTAAGTAATTACAAATGTATTAAATATTTTAAAGTATCAGACAATTAAATTTCCCAATATTTTACCATAGGTTATGTATTCCTATTTAACCATTATAATTTTAATTCCATGTTTCATTTTCATATAATTTTCCACAGTTGAAGTAGAACAGCTTGGCAAAATATAAATGAAATTCTAGCCAATTTGGACAATTCTCTTTATGGCCTTCTGTTTCTACATTGTGCAGGATAATCTAATATTCATGAGATCAAAGAGCCAAATACAATAATAACATCTTAGTTTGTAGGAGATTGTATTTTGTGTGGCAGACTTGGCCTGGAGGTCCCGCAATTGTGTGGGGGCAGGATATACTTTTAACTATTTCTTCACAGAGCTGATTGACACCATTTTCCAGAAAATGTACAGTAATCAATTTTATGACTGATTCCTATATTGAATTGAAACTCCTCTTTGAATCCACCAAAGGCCATTTTTTAAAGTAAATTTATCTGCCTTTTTAATCTGCAATGTGATTGTCATGTCTAAACTAGTCATTGCAATGTTAATTTGATTGCCTGGAAACTTTACTTATTTTTTTAAAAGATTTTTTAATGTTTTATTTATTTCTGAGGGAGACAGACAGCGTGATCAGGAGAGGGTCAGAGAGAGAGGGAGATATATAATCTGAAACAGTCTCCAGGCTCTGAGCTGGCTGTCAGCACAGAGCCCGACGCGGGCCTTAAACCCATGAACCGTGAAATCATGACCTGAGCTGAAGTCGGACGCCTAACCAACTGAACCACTCAGGCACCCCATTGCCTGAAAACTTTAAAAGGAAATGTTAAAAAGATAGAACATTTAACAAATACCTCTTTTCTCAGAACCATTTAAGAACATCATTTGTGAAGGTATATTTATAAATCTTGATGTTTAAAAAATCCAAATGTCTTCATGGGAAGGTCTTCATGGTTTGATGGGGAAATTTTTTTTAAACAGGACATTTCAACACAGACTATGTCATATTTCTAAACTGTTGAATTTATCTTTTTTGACTGTATTTTGAAATGTTCAGTTGGTAAAGCATGTAGCCCCTCAAAGAATAGTAACTGCTTCTCTAGTTAATATATGTAACACTTTGAGGAAATTGTGTGCAGATACTAGTTCAGAGTCACTGCAGACAACGTAAGTTTACTTTGTTTGAACACTTGCTCTGTAGTAAATATTATTTTGAGTAATATCCATGTATTAACACCTTTAATTGAACACCCCCATAATATGGGTACTTTTACTATTCATATTTTACAGATGAGGTGATGGGCCTAAGATGTCACAGATAAGAGGGGGAAGGTCCCAGACACAAAGTCAGATATCTCATTCCAGGGTCCCTACTCTTCACTCTGTGTTGCTGCCTATTCCAGAACTCATCAGTGAGTAGCTTCAAGAGCAAGTAGACTCTTCTCTATTATCCAGGTATAATAATTTGTGGATTGGAGTTGTTTGGCCTCAAGAGGGCAAGCTTTGCAAATTCAATCTTGCTGAATAGTGACAGGAAAAAGTCCTGGCACTAATGACTAATTTGCCTTGGAGTTTCCTTAAATCAAAAGCCATGAAGTCTCAGTCAGAAATGGGTTATCCAATATATATGATTATGACATTTTGAGTCAATGACAATATCAAAAGAGTTTCAAGATTTGCTGCATATTAATTAAATATGTGTGTGGTTGAAAGGTGATCTATAACAAAACAACTTAATCAAAATTTCCAGACTCTGGCTCTTTGAAAACAAAAACATGAGGCCAGAATGAGCATAGTGTCATAATTAGATAGAAATACTCTCAAAAGCAAGATACTGGGTCAATCATTTCCTTTTCCTGTCTCCCACCAATTCTACACTGACATATTTATTGATTCCATCCCAGAAATTGTTCAGGTTGAATATGAAATGTCAGTGCAACCAATAGTGTTTTACTTTCATTAATAAGTGTAAGTTAAACTTCATTAACAAAAACCCCTCAAACTGCCATGTCTTAACCTAGAACATGTTTACTTTTTGCTCACAGAGAATCCTGTGTGGACCTACGCAAGGCTCCAGGCAGCTGCCCACCATGTGATGATTGGGGTCCGGGCTGCTTCCATGGGGTGCTGTCATCACCATATCACCTTCTGCTTGTGTAATCAATAAACCGGAGTAAGAGAAGACTCAACAGTCTTGTACCAACTGTTAAATGCTTTAGCCCTCAAGTGACACACGTACCTTCTGTTTAAAGGGCATTGGTGAGTACTAGTCATGAAAGCATGCCTACATATATGGGGGTTAGAAAACTAGAAGTCTACCATATGCCTGGAAGGAGAAGATACCAGAAGTTTCTCCCGTATGTTATATTATTGTTTCTAGAAGATTACACAGAGAGTAAACAAAAGCATTTATACTGTGAAAGATAAGGAATTATTCCAATAGTTATAAGTGCATTATATGATGATTCTTATTGAAGCATAGAAAGTTAAAACTCAGACAATTGTCTGGTGCCAAATATATTAAGGGAAGTTTTTTGCCCATCATATGTTTTTAAGCTTGGACCAGAGTTGAACCTTGGCTTGTTGGTAATTTGGGATGGAGAATTCTTTGTTGTAGGGGGCTTTTCAGTGCACTGTATCATGTATAGCAACATCTCTGGTCACTACCCACAAGATGCCAGTAGCCAACACCCGTCCCCACCCAGATGTGACAACCGAATATGCCTCCAGACATTGCCAAATGTCCTCAAGAGGGCAAAATCACTCTGGATTGAGAACCACTGGTTTGAAATATCCTCCCTCTAATTTTCAACACCAAGCCTTCGAGTTGACACAGTAACTTATGCCTATGCATATATACTTTACAATCCATAAAACACTTTACATGGCTTCACCTCAATCAATACAATAATTAGAAAAGAATGGTATTATTATATTTAACACAAGGAATCAAGTTGGAAAAGGTAAAATGCTCTGTCCATTTCAGAAGGTTAGTAAATGGCAGGGAGACAACTCATTCTAAAACCTTTCACTCTGGATTCATAAATATTCATAAGTTTATTGAGCACCACCTGTAGGACAGGCACAGTTGTGGCTTTGGAGGATACATACATAAAAGGTCCGGTTCCTGCCTTCAGGAGACTCTGAATCTAGTGGATGAAAGAGGCAAATTAACGTAAAATTACATCGGCGGTAATTAAGTGCTGATAGAAAGGCTTCCAGTGCTGTAGAGAGAGACACTTCACCTGCAGGACTATCAGGCAAGCAGTGGAGACGCTGCAATAGAAATGAAGGAATGAGAGGAGGCAACGGAACAAAGAGAATGTTGAATTTCATTTCTGACTCACCACAGAGAAAAGGAGCTGAAATAGAGAGCACTACTGAGCAGATCAAAAAGAAAGGAAGGCGCGATAGTCTGAGCCGTGAGAGGGAAGAATTGTGAAAAATGCTAAGTCCCAAACCTGCAGGCAGGTGTTGTCTGAATAGTTGCCAGACACACAAACACCCTACACATCCCAGGTGTTCTGTAATGTTGATTCAAATGAGTCCCATTTAGCACTACAGAAAAGCATTAAAAATTAAAAAAAAAAAAAAGCTCAAATTCCATGTCTCTGAAGCAGAAGAAAAGTAAATGAGTGAGAATAGGTTAAAAGGAGCGGTCTCACATACAGATGACAGACACAAGTGTGACCTGCTGGAAGCTCACTGGACAGTTCATTTACGCAAGGGATGAACTGCGGTCACTAGGAACAAACTCGTCTTGCCTTTTGTGTTGACTGTGTCTTCATATTTAAATATTTCACTCAGTTTTCAACTCGAGAAAGGTTTCAAAACTGTGGAGATTCATTAGCATAAGGGTGACTGTCGGCCAATGCATAATTTAACAGTGTAGTCAATTACATGACCAGGCACTACATAAAATAGTCAATTACATGACCAGGCACCACATAAAGTAGTCAATTACATGACCAGGCACTACATAAAGACGGGCTATGTACTTTAAACTCCCACTCGGGATCCTGGGAATGGTTGAGCAAAACGTGTTTTAAATTCCTTGTTTTGAAAACCAGAGAGGGTGCAAAGGCTATTTTCCCACATAGGGGCATCTAGGTCCTCTGTGTTCTTTACAGCATGAATCGATTCACTGCTGTCTTAGCCTTTACCCATATTGCTCTGTTCCTTCAGTTACCCACCTTGACAACTAGCAAATAGTGACGCCTCCTTCTTGTCCTGCTATTATCTCACCACATCAGGCTCACTTTGCCCTCTGGGCAGGTCCTGCCCACCTCTCGTTTGAAATCCCACCTCTTTGCCTGACCTTGGGCATTAAAATTAGTCCCCGCTTTTTGCATTCTGCTCTTTCTCCGTGGGTCACAGCTGGCAGCTCTACATGACCTTGTGTGGGTGGAGGGCAAGGATTCCTCACTCAGACTCACCCCCACCCAATCTCCCCGGGTGCCCCCTGCAAGGAAACACAAAGAGTGGCAGGGATAGCTTCTGTAAACTCGCTTTGATAAATCTTCAAGAGTAAAAATTGGAGAGATCTAGGGGAGGAAGAATTGTTTAAATAGAGGTGGAGAATCTGGGGAAAGAACATGGGGAGGCAGTTTCAGTGTCTTTGTGACTTGGGTAGGGAGTGGTGAAGGTAGTTAGTGCGGGAGGGGCAGCCTCCTCTGGGCTGAATCCCCCAAAGGTTCACTCATGGGTGCCTGGGAAGTCACTGGGTGACAGGCTCCCTCTGCATCCAGAGAAGGGAAACCCTTGGGCTACTGAAAGGAATTGGCAATGAAGGGGCTACAGTTTACAGACATAGGATTGGAAAAACATGCTTTTCTAAGAAGTGCAAAGTGGGAAGTGAGCACAGGAAGTGGCACCAGGAGCAGTAAAAATAATCCAGGGAGGCACAGGGGACTTGGTGACCATTGGGGTCTCTGGCATACCTCTTTTAGTGTCTAAAAGGTTTATTACAGTGTCCGAGTTAGGGGCAGAGGCCAGGGCAGAAATCTCAGCTCCATCACTTCTAGCCAAGTTATCTTGGGAAATTTACTTAACATTCTCTAAGCTTAGAGTCGTTCCCATGGAAGTTTTGTGAGCATCTAATGAAATGAAACACATGGAATTGTGTGATGCCTGACACAGGAGAGTTCTCCGTAATTGACGAGCTCCTCTTGTCTGTCAGAATGATGGGGTGGGGGGTGCCGATGGCTGTGGGGTGAAGCTGGGACAGCTGGAGTAATAGATAAAAGCTGAGACTGTGAGTCAGACAAAACTAGATTCAGGTCTAGTTTGATTTAGACCTAGATTATATTCTGACCTGCCCCTTGCAAGCATGCTGTCTTGATCACCCTAGGTAACCTTTAGGACCTTCAGTTTTCTCATCTTTAAATGAGGATCAATAAAATATATTTCAAAGAGATATTTTATAAGGACTAAAGTAAAGATTAGACATAATCTATATTTATGTAATTACATATATTTATGTAATATATATATATACATATATATACCTTAATATAGTTTCTGGCATAGGCTAAATCCCATAAATTCCAGCAATTTTATCAAGACTCCAGCAAGTATGCTGGCTTTTTGTCTTTGAGTGAGCTTTCTTGGGGTGATGATCTATGAAATAATTTATTTTCCACAAAACTATATCATATTCTTATTATGGTCAAGGCACTGTGCTAGATGCTGAAGGGAAGGCACTTACTTAGAAATAATTTAAAAAATAAGGCCTGTCTTCAAAGTGGTCACAGTCTGTTGGACTGAGCAGACATATACATATTAACAAGAAAATGGTCCAGTTGCAGATGGGGAAGAAGGGGTTAATTCTTATTGTAAAGGCCCACAAGTCCCCAGGAAGCTGATCTTGAAGGATGAGAATTTCAAAGGCAGAGAATTGGAAGAAGTTTGCCTTAGGGAGTTGGAATTACTATGCAGAAAGACTGAATATGAAAATGCTTGATGTGTTTGGAGAGGAATTTAGGGGCTGTGCCTGTGTTGCAGGTTGCTATAAATAATTATAACTTGATACTTGATTTTGGATTTTCCCTTTTTAATGATGGAACTATTTCTTATTCAACAAGCCCTCATACTGCCTTGCACAAGGTAAGCTTCAGTGAAATAAATTAAATTGAAGATGCTCTCTCATTAGATTCTAATTTACCAAATATCCTAAGGTTTATTGCTTTTTTTGCATGATAAGTTTATTTTGTAGAGCCATTCCAATTAATATGCTTAGGTGTCTCTGCTGACGGTGTTTCAGAAATAATAACAGCCTGACTTTTGAAATTTTCATAGCAATTTTCTTGGCTTTAAATAATTCATCCTTCATACTAGATTCTGTAAAAGTATGTAACAATTTAGCCACCACTGCCTTTTGATTCTGGCTGATAATTATGAGGTTTCTTTCTGTCAAGTAGTAGCAACAAAGAAAAGCCTCCTCTGCCTCTTTGAAGGAAAGGGCTTGGAGTAGAGGTCCAGAGAACAGGTCATTTCCCCACCAAAGGAGACAGCCGATCCACAGATGCTCTGGTGCTAACCAGGAATGAGCAAAAGACTGGTGATCAATGTCATCATCAAACGCAACATCAAATGCACTCAGCTGGATTATTCAGTTCTGACCTACATATTAATGAAGAGGAAGAGGGAGGAAGAAGAGAGAAGATGTTGCACAGGCATGGACACTCTTCAGACTCAGAAGCATTGCTGGAGGGATCCATCAATGTATGTCATCAGGTATATTTGAATTCTATTTAGTTTCAGTAAAAACATAAGAAAGTAAAGAAGGATTATGAGATTCAAAGGACTATTATATCAGTGTTTGTATTGCTCATGAAATATTGCATTGTCAGCTGACCTTGAATTTATCTAGCTCATTTTATTATTCTATTATTCTAGATCACCAGGTGTTTCCTCACTACTGGACCATTGTCTTGACCCCACATTCTTCTCCAGCTACAACCTTGCTTCTTCTTTCCCTCCCCCCGCCCTATTGCCAGAAGTTGTCTGTACCCAGTTCTTCCCTTTCTCCATTGTAGGGATAACAGTAATCCCCCCAGGACCACTGCAGTGTCAGCCCTGAGCATTCCTCACTGACCCCCTGACTGCATTTGCACAGAGGGGGAGCCCCGTCATCCACACAAACTCTTCATTTTCCCTGCTTCTCCTTCTTCTTTGGCTGCTCTCCTTGGACTCCCTCTGTGATTCTCCATCATCCTCAGTATATGAGGTGTGGGTGTCCCCAAGGATCCCAGGTCTCTTCTTCATCTACATTATTCCCTGGGTGAAACCACCCCATCTTATGCTTTTATATATTGTATGTCTTTTGTAGATTCTCAAAGTGTTCACCTCTGACCTGTGCTCTGAATTTCAGACTTTTATACCTGCCGCCTACTTTCCACGGCCTAAAGCAAACTCTCAATCCCCACCCCACGACTCGTTATTCTCTCCAAGTTTCCACCATCTCATCAAGTGCCAATCCCACTTTCCTATTGTTCAGGCCCCAAATCTTGGAGCCATCCTTGGTCTGTTCTTTCTCTCACTCCCCATCTCATCCACTAGCCATTACCTTCACTCAGTGTTTTCAAAATATTTAAAACGGACCACTATGTGTCTGGTACTGTTCTAAAAGCTGTAGACACAGAGAGAATAAAGCAGACAAAAGTCCTGCGCTCAGGTTCTGGTGACTTTAAAACAGATTGACAATCAGGGCATCTGGGTGGCTGAGTTGGCTAAGCATCCGACTTTGGCTCAGGTCCTGATCTCATGGTTTGTGAATTGGAGCCCCGTGTTGGGCACAGCACAGACCCTGGAGCCTGCTTCAGATTCTGTGTCTCCCTCTCTCTCTTTGCCCCTCCCCTGTCGTATTCTATCTCTGTCTCTCTCTTTCTCAAAAATAAACATTAAAAACTAAAAAATAAAACAATCAAGTCACCTTTAATCTCCTACATATCCCAGCTGTTACCACTAGAGACAATGCCACCCACCTTTCCACGAGTTATGGCAGGAGCTCAAGCTTCTGCTCTGCCCCCCTATAGTCTTTTCTTTCCACACCAGCCAGAGTGGTCATTTTTTAAAACTGTTTATTTCTTTATTTTGAGAGACAGCAAGTGGGGGAGAGGGACAGAAGAGAGGGAAAAAGAGAATCCCAAGCAGGCAGAGACTGATATGGGTTGCAGGGGCTCAATCTCACAACCGTGGGATCATGACCTGAGCCAAAATCAAGATTCAGATGCTCAACCAACTGAGCCACCTAGGTGCCCCCAGACTATGCCTTTTTTAAAGGCATAAATCAGATTATGTCTTTTCTCTGCACATAACCCTCTAATGGTCTCAACTTACTTCAAGCAAAATCCAGAGTCTGGAACAAAACCTACAAGGCTCTCTATGATGTGGGCCCTGCAATTGCTCTGATTCCTTCACTAGCACCCTGCCCTCTCTGACTTTGCTGTAGTCACACCAGCCTCCTTGCTATTTCCCAAACATTCTAAACAGCTCACCACATGTGACCTTAGTTCTTGAGGCTTAGCATATTCCTACACTGGAGATCTCTAAAATATCAACTGGCTGCGGAGGGCTTCCTGATCTTCAACATACAATAGCACTGATATCATCACTCTCTATTCCCCTTCCGTTTGATATATGCGTCTGTACGTACATCTTGCCAGACTCTTCAATCTAAAAGCTAAACCTATGAAGGCTAGAACTTCATTTTGCTCACTGCTGTATCTTTGTCTCCTACAGCAGTGCCCAGAAAAGATTATGCACTCAGTAAATATTTATTGAATTATCTTCAGTCTTGGAATTTTATAATTTGTTAATTTCCAAGTGTGTTGATATAGAGTCCTTTTGATGAAAGGTTTATGTTTGTGAGCCAGCTGATTGTAGATTTGTGTGCCCTTTGCTGCTCTGGGGCAGAAGAGTCGAGCTTCCTGTGACCTCATTCACATTCTGTTCTATCCAAATTAAGTGAAAACTTTCAAGTCTGAAAATTAAGTACCCATCTCTTCGTTGTGACTAGTATCTATATTTGCTAAACTCTTAAACAGAGAGTCTGAAATAGTCAGTTACAAAGCCCCTGGCAGGTGGGACAAGTTATCAGCATTCAGTGGTTTGTGGCTCTGTGTCAAATTAATCACCTCAAAATTAGGCATGTGGATAAACAATGAAGTCAAGTGAACTATATATAGAGGAAACAACTACATGTACTTTGATCCTTAGATAGTGAGCTTCGTAGGACACCAATCCAGCAGAAAGAGAGAGCACTTGAGAAATCATGGTTTAAAGGAGTCCATATACAGATCTTTTCAGAAAAAAAAAAAAGATGACTTAGCGATCCTGAAAAAAAAATAATTTAAATAAAAGACAGAGTATCCATGCAATAAGAACACTGGGACCTGATTTAGCTACCACTACCCAACTCGTCCCTTCCTCAGCTCCAGCCGCGTAGAACATTTTACCACCCTGTGTCTTCTTTGATAGATCTGAACATTTACATGTCTTTTCCTATGCTTGGTCTGCCCTTGCTCTGTCCCCTTAACTGCAAATCTGTCTGTGTGATTAAGTTCCAATATCGCCTTCTTGGTCAACTCTTTTCTGAATGTTTTGATGGTTTCAGTTGCTTTTTCTTCTCTGCCATTATACCCACTTATACCCACTGTGCATATGTCTTCTACAGACTCTAACTGTATTAACTAGCTTGTGACTTTACTTGATTTCTGTTGGCTCCTTGAGGATAAGAAATATCTTCCTTATTGTTATACCTCGAGCACCTAACCTAATGTCTTCTTATAGTGAAACATCTCATAATTTTGTCTGTTGACATTAAGAAAATAGTCTTTAAGTATTATGACTTCTATAAAGCATATTTTAAACTTCCAAAGATTCTAGAATCTCACATAACACAAACTTGTTCATGTGAAGCAGGATACATTAGAGTCATCTCTTTTCTTTTTTTTTTTAATGTTTTAATTATTTCTGAGAGAGAGAGAGAGTGTGTGTGTGTGTGTCAGAGAGAGAGGGAAACACAGAATCTGAAACAGGCTCCAGACTCTGAGCTGGCTGTCAGCACAGAGCCTGACATGGGGCTCGAACCCACGAACTGTGAGATCGTGACCTGAGCCGAAGCTGGGCGCTTAACCAACTGAGCCACCCAGGCACCCCTAGAGTCATCTCTTTTCTTATCTCAGATACACAGCCCAGTGTAATATAGTATTCTGTGTGTGTTAGTGCTCCTTTAAGCACCTTGTTTACAATAATACAATTTGTCTCTTTTTCTGCTGAAGAGCTCAAACCATCATGTTGGGATCAATTCAGACATCCTTATAAGATTTTCCATTAAATAGGAAGGAAATGGTTATTTCCGGGTTATTTCCCATTGTATGTTGGGCTTACAGATGAGTGTACTAAAGCTTACTCAGTTATTCACTAAGATGTAGCTAGAATATAACCAGACTAGGTTATTTTGTTTTTATTTCCCTTTTAGAATCTCATTCCTAGTTTTTGCACTTCTCTTGGTAATATGTAAGTATTGACCAAAAAAATCTTAATTTCAATATCCAGTGATCATTGATTATCCTTCAAATGTCTGAGAAATAATTTCTCTTTTCTTTTTCTTCTAATAACATGGTGTGCTTCTTTTCCTTTTTTCCTTTTTCTTAACAGTGATCAAATATGACTATTATTAATTACTAGATTTTCAGCTCTTAGGTATCTATCAGCCTTACTGTTAGATGTTTATTGACTTTATCCCTGAAAAGAAGCACCTTTAAGGACAAGGACTGAATTCTGTAAATCCCTAATCCTAGAAGACACTCCATCATTGTAAGTGCTGCCTGTGGGTGAGACCATCCCTGGATTCTTTTGAATCTTTTTTTGTTTGTTTGTTTGTTTTATTTATTTCTGAGAGAGAGAGAGAGAGAGAGAGAGAGAGACAGCATGATCAGGGGAGGGTCAGAGAGAGAGGGAGACACAGAATCCGAAACAGGCTCCAGGCTCCGAGCTGTCAGCACAGAGCCCAACACGGGGCTCGAACCTACAAACCGTGAGATCCCGACCTGAGCTGAAGTGGGACACTCAACCGACTGAGCCACTCAGGCACCCCTGATTCTTCTGAATTTCGATGAGACAGAAATTGTGGGACATTAAAGGCAAAATATAGAAGGGTTATGCTCTCCCTTTATTCCTCTTTAACCACAATGCTAAATACCACACAGCTAGTCCTCGCCATGTTTGCAGCC
>NW_027532015.1:5990930-6004170 GCF_008692635.1 Crocuta crocuta
CAGATGGGATTCTTCAGGGTTCCTAGGCTTCTGGGACCTCAAAGCGTGTGGAGCTGCTTTGGAAAATGCAGCGTTGCTTTGTCCCTACTCTGCAGCTAAATCCCACAAGGAAGCGCATTAGAAGTTCTAGCAGAGAGAGGGTTTCTCCTCACTTGTATTTACCCTCCCCTGGATACAGTCTGCCATCCTTGGTAACACACAATTATAATTTCCTATTGCTTGATTTGAGTTACAGAGAAACAAGCTTTTCTTTAATATTTAAAAAAAATTGTAAGCACCAGCAGGCATGATTTCTCAACAGAAGATCTTTACATAGTGTTGCAAACATTCCTGTTTCTTCCCTCACTGCAGATGGGCAGGCTGCTCCCAGAGGGGGCATGTGGGCAGTACCTGTTCCCCTCCTGTGTTCCTGTGAAAGGGGGGTCATTACATGGCCCGTCAGGGGCTCAGGCTCCACAGAGGGTGTTTCCTACAGCACCTCCCTGATGTTCCACTTGTTAAATATTGATAGATTTAAGTTATTATTCTTTTCATGCCCTTGCTCTTTCTGCTTCTCAGCTTACCACAGTATACAGCTCAGGTGCTTAAGAGGTTTGTAGCATAAAATTGGGTTAGCCTCTTTTAAAGAGGTGCTGAAATTAATTCTAGAATATACATTTGCTCCATCTGATTTCTTTCTCTTATCCCTCCCTCTCTTCTTCCTTCCCTCCCTTTTTTTCTTTCCTTCTTCCTTCCTTCCTTCCTTCCTTCCTTCCCTTCTTCCTTCCTTCCTTCCTTCATTCCTTCCTTCCTTCCTTCCCTTCTTCTTTCCTTCCTTCCTTCCTTCCTTCCTTCCTTCCTTCCTTCCTTCCTTCCTTCCTTCCCATCTATTTTGGCACAATGGACCATAGAGTCTAATTTTCTTCCGATTTGTATTTCAGCCCAAGCAAAAAATAACCCATTTCTTCTCCTGCAGATCCACTAGAAGTCACTGGTGTGTCTCAGAGGCACTGAGAATCCTCATCCAGAGATCCACATTTTCTTACCAGAATATCTGGATACATTTTGATAAACTTTTGGCCTTTTAATTTTGACCTTGTGTCCCACAGCAGGTATAACTGTTGGGAGCCAAGCTCCAAATCTTAAGTAATCTAGAGATTAGGTGAAAGACAACTAGAGATTAGGAGATAAGACAACTCTTATCTCATAGGCCACAATTTTAGGGAGAATTAGGTTATTTTTAAATGGAAAAAATTCTCACTGGATTCACCATTAAACAGAATTTAATATCATTGCTTTAGACAGGTGCTCTAGATTATGTCAGAGTTAGCCTTCTCTTGTTACCAGAATTCATGAGAAGGTCATCTTGGACTGTATAGAAAATAGGCTTTTTCCTAAAACTTAACTTTTAACAGAGAGCCTTCTCAACCTGTTTGTAACCCAAGTCAACTGTTGAAATGAGATTGTAGAGATGACTACATTTGGATGAGGCCATCAAATTCTGTCCATCATTTATTGCTCCGTGATGATCTTTGAAACACTCACTTGATACTTGGATAGAGGTATTCATCACTTCCTTACCAGTAGATCATTGATTTAAAATCAGTCTTTAATGTTTGGGGAAATGTACGTCTCTCCTGTCTGTAAATAGTAATAATAACAGTGTTGGAGAGGTGATTCATGAGTATCATTTGAAATTAAAGGCAGAGGTCCTACAATTATATCAAATTTCAATCTCAATACAATATAAAAAGGAATTAATAAATCTTTATAGAATGTTCTGGGAGAGCTGCCAAGTAAATAGTAGGTTTTTGGTGAGAAAGCTTTAAGGCATAAGATAACAATTGATTTATGGGGTGGGGATGGGAGGCTCTTATCCTTCCGTTTTGAAGACTGAAGACAATGGCCTCAAAGTCATTGTTGTTCACTTGGGTGGAAAAGACTGCTTTTTTCCTTTACTTTTCTGAACTATAAAAATTAAATTAACTTTTTACGAAGATTATTTTAACTTGCAAAATCATCTGAATTACATTAACTTCAAAAATCATTTGGTATAGTATCATCTGAGTTAGTCACTGTGGAAGAATTTAGGAATTGGTAACCAAGGCACCCTCAGCTTAAGGATCTAACATTTTATGCCAGTTGCCAAAATAAACCCATCTATTTTAACTGATTTGAGGTGTGCCAGATTAACAATGGTTCGTGTTCTTTATTTAGAACTTAATTTAGAATTACACAAAAGGAACATAAGGGAGATACTAGAGTTTTTCAACTGTCCCAATGTGATGAAAAGCCAAGGGCTTTGTTTCATGGCTCTGTGCTCAGAAGAATCTAGGCTGAGGTGGGATTAGATTGTCCCTGCTTCTCCAAAAGTGTGAAACTAGGTTCCAGGGTAAACTTTTGTGCATGTTTTTTATGGCAGTGACATTATCAAATTGTTTGAATTAGAACTAAGCCTTTTGCAATTAATATGTGTTTCTGATTTACAAGAATAAATTGTGGTTTAATCAAGAAGGTCATGTACATCTCTTCTAGATATGATGTTTTTGTTTTGAGAATCATTTCATTTAGTTCTTCAACTATCCAAGGACAACTCTCAAAGGATGTCTTTAATATCTTTGAGTGTTTCTGAAACTCATTTGTTTTGTCTGTGGGAGCAGACAGAACAAGACAGCTGAACAGGACCTGAGTATCTTTTCTCTCAGCTCTGGCAGTCATTTTGAATCTCTTTCCATCACTGATTCTTCTTTTTCAAATCTCAGCTGGAAGCATTCTCCTTTATCTCCTATGGCTGTGGTAAGGATATTACTCATTATTTGTCTCAGGAGTCATGCTATTTTTAGTAGCTCAGTCAGGGGTTTAGGGATACTGTTTGAACCAATGCTACAATTCAAATAAATAAAACTCCAAAGTGTCTCAGGCTTCCTGGTTCTGACACTGCATGAGAGAGTCAGATGAGAGGAAGGCAATTCAATCTCACCATCATTTGTGACATATGGCCTGCAGGGCTTCTTATCTTCTCTTTAACTGGACCCCCAATGTGTCTCTTCCCAAGAATGTTCTGGGAAGACCCCTCATCTTCTTTTTCTTAGGGGAGGTTGACCACTCCTCACACGCTGTACCCTTAGCAAAGAAAAATCTTCAGTACAGGGGTTTTCTCCGACAACTGTCTTCCAGATACTCTGGCAGGTGGCAGGAGCCATAGATTTGCCTTCTAAGCATCAGTTTGTTAGGAGGAGTATCATAGAGCCAACTGAATCTTCTTTATCTTTTAAAATAGAAGCATTTTCTCTGGCAACCTATTATAATCTACTATAGGGATTCCGCTCAAATCTTCTATCTAAGAAAAAGGAGAGGTGCACCCGAGTGGCTCAGTCAGTTAAGCATCCAACTCTTGATTTCCTGGTCATGATCTCCCAATTCATGAGATCAAGCTCCACGTCAGGCTCTATGCTGATAGCACAGAGCCTGCTTGGGATTCTCTCTCTCTCTCTGCCCCTCCCCTGCTCATGCACACACACACATTCACAAACACACACACTCTCTCTTTCAAAATAAATAAGTAAACATTTTATGAGAAAAAGAAAAAGAATAACAAGTGGAGCAGAGCCAATATGAGGGTGACAGAGAGGACAGGGGCAAGGAGACTGATGTTCAGTCCCTTAGGGAAGATAAACATATGCTCTGCAGCCAGAACCTAGAGATGCCCCTACAATCTGACACATGCTGGCTGTTGTGGTTTTCTGGGGAAAAGACTGTTATGAACCAAGTGTTTATGTCTCCTCTGCTGTTCATGTGTTAAAACCTAACCCTCAATGTGATGAGTTAGGAGGCAGGGCCTTTGGGAGGTGATTAGTGCCCTTATAAAGAGGGCCCCGAGAGCTCTCTCACCTATTTCCACCAGGTGAGGACACATCAGAGAAGATACTTGTTGAGGAACCAGGAAGTAGGTTCTCACGAGATACCCAATCTGCTGACACCTTCATCTTGGACTTCCCAGCCTACAGAAGTGTGAGAAATCAATTTCATCGTTATAAGCCACACAGTCTATGGCACTTTGTTAAAGCAAATGTTTAGACAAAGATAGAAACAACTTCATGTGGTGCAGAATCTCAGTATAACTCCCAGAGCTAAGCTATTATATGGTTTGACACCAGCATGACAATGGTTGAAATCCCCCTCTCCTTTTGTCCTCTCCTTCTCTGGGTAAATACACCCACCCACCCGTCTACACCCACACTCACACTCTAAACCAGAGCTTTCTATTCAGAAACTCTTGTCTTTAATAATGAACCCTTTGACTATAGCCAAGATGCAACCAAATTTCTTTAGCAATTTCCTCTATTTATGCGACGAATACATGCTTCCTTTAGGAAATATTGCTGAGAGGAATCCCCTTCATTTCCCATCCATTGAATTATGCCTGAACGTTCTAGTCATGGTTTGGTAGTGTGGCCACATGAATATTTTAATGAAGAGTAAGATTGTTTCTCCTCCCACCTGACTCATATTGCTTAAACAATAAAAATGTTAGGCGATAGGGGCACCTAGGTGGCTCAGTCAGTTGAACGTCCAACTCCTGGTTTCAGTTCAGGTCATGATCTCACAGTTGGTGGGATTGAGCCCCATGTCAGGCTCTGCACTGACTGACAGTTCTGGAGGCTGCTTAGGATTCTCCCTCTCTCTCTGCCCTTTCTCCACTCTCTCATGTGTGTGTGCATGCAAAATTAATTAATTAAAAAAAAGAAATGACAGACTATTATTATACAACCTCAAGTCAGATTTAAATAACGAACATGTCAATATACCATCTTAGCAACTGACATGGGTTCTAAATAAGAGGAAGAAAAGTGTTAAGTTTCTCATTCCACTTCAAAGGTTTCTGGTTCAAAAATAATAATTTAGTAGTAAAAAAAAATCTTAGTTTTTCTACTGGCTATAGATGATCAAATATACTGTTCAGTTTAGTAAGTGAGCTGAAAGATAGTATGCAATTTTGAAGATATGTTGATAATGACCTCCCTTTTTAATAACCTAACTAAGGTGTATCTAGCACTTAGATGTTCACTTTACCATTTTCTAGCATGGTTTTTCTTCTAATTCTTGCATAGAATCATTGGTTTCTCCTCCTTCTTTATTTCTTCCTCTATAGATCTCTATGTAAAAACAATGGATGGTATAATTATTCCTCTTGCTAACTATTTCAATAGAAAATGGAAAAAAATGGGCTTCATAAAGAAAGAGTACTGGGTCCTCTCCTGTGACATGTTAAATGCTGAGGCCAATTATACCTAAACACTTCATGTTGGCAAGTAATAAGACTGGAGCATTGTTAATTATTTTTAAACATAACACAAAAATTAGAGAAATGTATTTCAAAATGAAAATATCTCATATTGTGGGCATATTTGGGTATGTGTACACACACATGGATTTTCAAAAGATTTTGGCAATATATATTCAGTTAAGTCTCCTTTTCATGGAACAGTTAGCATAGTATATATTGTTAGGGGATATAATGATCATTTTGACCATTATTATTTTTTGTTTACCAATACTCTCTAGTAAAGTCTATTTCTTTGAAACTATATTTAACATTAAATTTTCATATCCATATTTGCCATTTTAAGTTAAATATGGGTAAATTCTTAACAGACAAATATTTATCAAGTGCTTCCTCTGTGCCAGGCACACTGCTTCTCAAATGAAAAATGATTTAAGGAACTGGGAAGACCCAGACTATGGCAGACAAGATTGATGTAGACCTCTCTCTGTATATAACATTGTTCCCATATTTGAAAAACTGACTGTGGATAAGAGATTCACTTTATAGAGTGTAGCTCCAAAGGTAATAATATTCATTTTTATTCAGCAGACGTTTATGAGAACTTTCCACATGCCAGTCACTGTCAAAGATGTTGGAGATACCAAAGTGAATAAGCTATCTCTCTACTTTCGAGAAGCAAACTGTATTGAAACTCAAATAGGTCAAAGCTTCAGGAAAGACCATTTTAGTCTCACACAAAAATTCCCTAACAATTAGACCAGCCACAAATCTAACAGGTGTTCTGGGAGCTCTCATCACTAAGTTTAGCTGTGATACTCCAAGGATGAAGTATAGCAGAGGCAGAATCCAGGGTAATGGACTGAATAGCATAATGCTAGATATGAGTGAGTGCAAAAATGTCATCAGACTGCAGTCATTAGGTCATGATCGGTAGTGGGAAAGCAAGTGGGCATAGGAGCTATGTAAGGCTTTAGGGCAGAGCCCTGTGGGACATCAACGATTACAATGGAGACTAAATCAAGACCCTAAAGACTTAATCACTATGTAACAGTTGGTGTATGTGTTTTTTTAAATCTACCCCAGATCTCAGTTTTATCATTTATAAACTGGAGAATAAAATATAAGATCATAACACAGTGGCTAACACAGGTAGGTAGTCAATAAATCTAGTATTATGGTCTGTATGTAGCCGGTACTTACATGCCCACCTGCTATATGTACCATGTCGGAAGCCAGCTCCAGCAGGTCCAGGGGTCCCTGAAGGATGGACGGTGTCGGAGAGAGAGAGAGAGAGAGAATGAGAGAGCCCCGAGATCTTTTCTGATCACCAGGCAGGCATCTCTGTCCTGTCGGTTTTGGTGTCTTTGTTTATAGGTCAAATGTTAACATGGCATCAGAAAATGGAATTTTTACAATGGATAGCTTTCTGTGATAAGATGTTTTTGGAAAATGTACAGAAACAGGTTTTACAGAATTATTCTTGCAGAACTGCCCCAATTATAGTGAGGTTGAGTAACTAAGAAAATGACAGGGTGTTCACATTTTAATAACACTAAGATTAAGTCATAGGTTTGTAGATACTCTTATCCATCCTCATCACAGCTGTCAGGGTAAGGGAAGGTGTTTGTGGAATGTAGGCCTTAGGGAAGGGGCTGCTATTCACCATCAGTTAGCAAAGGTGTATGTAGTAACTTATCTTCTGCCCTTATCTCTTCCTTCTCTCTAAGTTAGGCTCTTTGTCTCTGGGCAAGACTTGATTTTCCAATTATATTGTTTATGGCACCAGAGAGCCAACTATACCTTTAAAGAGTTTAGCTCATTTCCAATACATAGAATAGCCTCTTCAAGAGCATTTACCTTTGTGTCTAGTTTTATTATTTCTTGAATAGCTAGGGCATGAGAGACATTTTTGGTTAGCTGATTTACATGTTGAGCTGTATGAACATCTTGGACTAACGCAATGGTAGAAACAGAATTTGTACATGTAAAGGTCAATCTTTTATGAGTAAGGGTCATTAGCCTGTTTATAGCTCAAGGGAAAGTATGGAGGGAAAGAGAACCTGCTGGAGATACGATTTCTGTTCCCATAATCGAAACAAGAAGCTCCCACAATAAGTTCCTTCACAAGGTGCAATCATCATACCAGGGCTGGAATAAGGGGACAAGTCACTCCTGATATTATCAACAAGGTACCTTAGGGATCAGTGCTCGAGCAGAAATAATTGAGAGGGGGTGGATATTGGTCTTCATCTGATTGGCAAGAGACTGTGCAAACTTGCTTTAACCTCACAAGGAGTTTTCTCAACTAGTGGGCTCAGAATGGCTCCCGACAGTACCAAATTCAGTTTATTTCACAGTGATTCTGAACATTTTGTTTTGATTGAGCTTTTGTGAAAACCTGATGCAAGTGTACTCCTTCCTTCCAGAAAAAAGCATATGAAGAATGCAAATAAAATACTTGCATGCGGTTTCAAGGGGCTCGTGGATCCATAAGTCCATCTCTATAGCATTATCTGAAGGAGTGAGACACCTAGATTACATACACACTATTATCATCTTGGTTCTGGGGCCCCAAGCTTAAATCTGTTCCAGTTTCGCAGGCTGTAGCAGAGCCCAGGAGTTCTTATATTTAAGAGAGAAGTAAATAGTCTTGTTCTCTGTGAACATGTATGGGGTAAGAATAGATAAGGTGTGAAAACATTCTGGCATTTATTTTCTAACTTCGCCATTTGGTAACCAGACAGAGGACATTTTGCCTTTTGATCTTCTAGCACCATCTATGACATCCACCTCTCTGTGGTTTAGTAGCAGTCCACTCTTTATCCATGAGTGAAAATCTATTGGCTTTTCCTTATCTTTCTTTCCTTCTCCAGCTTTCTTCTATTCTTTTCCCTTTTATTACAGAATTCTGGTTCTTTCCTATCACTGAACACAATATGAAAGAGAAATGTAGTTTGGGTTTTCTGTTATCTTTATTGAATACATTTTATATCCCTATTTGGAATATTGATATTAATGTTAATATTAATATCCAATATTATATCCCTGACTTTACCTCATTTTTTCCCTCCAGAGAAGAAAGTGTGTTCAACCTATAGGGAGATTTGGATTAATTTTTACCCCAGTAAAGTCTTAACTAATTAAGAAAAAATGTTCTTATTTCAGTTTTATACCTAGATTTCCCCCTGAACACTCTAAAATCTTCTATCGAATAATCTGTTTTAAAAACAGATGCTTACTCTGCAAACTATCTTGTGCTATATGTATTTTTGTTTCCTATTTTTTAATTATATTTTATTTTATATTTTGGTTTTGATGCTCCAAATTGTAAAGGGGCTGCTGGGGCTGATTCATTCTAATGGCAGCCACAGTATTTTTCAAAGATAAATGTCCCTCAGTATTTCCTTCTTTCATGAGTCTATTTTGGAAGTCGGTGGCTGCTGTCTCATAGCTCTTCCCAGATTGTATTTTTCATCTATCAGTAAAGCCAATATCTTTAAGACATATGGTAAGAAGTGACCTTGAGGGTTTTTTTTTAATGGATGAAGTGCAATCTCCATTTATAAAATTATGTTAACACATCTGCATTATTTTAAATGTTTTATTTATTTCTGAGACAGTGAGAAAGACAGCATGAGGAGGGGAGGGTCAGAGAGAGAGGGAAACACACAGAATCTGAAACAGGCTACAGGCTCTGAGCTAGCTGTCAGCACAGAGCCCGATGTGGCCTCGAACCCACAAACCATGAGATTATCCTACTGAGCCACCCAGGCACCCCAACACATCTGCATATTTTTAAGACTGTTGACTTTGCTTCTGTCATCAGAAGTCATGTTCAGGGAACAATAAAGACTGTCATTTTAAACTGTGTGTATACAAATCACTAGTAGTGTGCATCAAACCATCTGCTCTGCCCAGGGTTTTGGTTTTTTTTTCTTTTTCTGTGCATATCTTGTTCTATGCATAACCATGAAAAGGCTTTAAAATGGTAATGTTTCATGCTACCCATTTCCTATGCTACAATTTTCGTTACCTTGTCTCATGAAGAGATTATTTACTTCTGATAAACTAGGTGCACAATTTCAGCATTAGATTGGTTCTTTCCTTTCCACATATCTCTTGTCATTTAAACTGGTAGGTCTTCAAATGTTATCTTCTGGATGTCTTCAAATGTAGTCACTTCTGGAGCATAATTATAATTTCAATAAATCTGATTGCTATTTGAAGTCTATAGATATTAAATATTTAATTTCAGTCAGATGGGGGCTTCTGCTTCGTGAAGGGTCAATAAACAGCAAAGTAATTATGGCAATTTTGAATCTGAATGGAAGTAATTACCTAGCTTCATTGTATAGACTTTCCCCTAAGCCCCACATTCTTCTTTCTCTCCTGTCCTTATCCTTGATTATTGATCAGAATTAAACAATCTGTGGTGCAAAACTACAATCACTAACTTTTACATAGTGATCACATTAATTTTTAATATGACACCAACATTCTTTGACAGTAAAAATCAGGGTGTTCTCTCAAAGTGTTGAAGACTGGTTCCATTTACAACGGAGTCATGTGATTTCTTCTTCTGACATCCCAGAGGGAAAGAAATATATCAGATACAACCCCACTTCCTGTAGTGCTCAGTCAACTCATTTGTGTATGTTCAAATTAATTTACAAGGATGACTGGGTAGGGCTGCCATCTCAACATGAGGGCAATCAGAAAGATCTATTCCTTTGTTACCAGCCTCTGAAGAAAATCCCACATCCATCATCTAGTTATTAAAACAGAAACAGTTTATTTTGAATGAAGTATATAAGAAAAGTTAGAACAGAATCCATGTTTGCCATATGAAACAGAAGTATAAATGCCAGCAACCTTCAGAATTCATAGACAAGATTTTCTAGAAGTGTCCAAAGTCAATGAACCCTCCACTACCTATAATAAAAACATGGGGAAGTCATTTGGAATGTTAATGGCAGAGGTCACTAGAGACTGTAGAATCTGATGCCTGCTGGTACATGGCTTTCCTTTCTTCAAATGCCCTAAGTTCTATTCCTTCCTCACTTCCTGCATCAGTCAAACCCACTTCTCTAGGATGGACAGTAATATATTAACCCACCTGTGCTAATATGTCATGAATAAGAAGACTTAACCTAGCCTAGTTTTGTTTGCAGCATAGAAAAGGAGTGCCTATAACCTAAAGAAATTTTCAAAGGTATCCCTGAAATGAACTGTACTTTCCCTGTAAATCCACAGACCACTCATGTCAGGCAACTAGTACGACCATCTAAGAGATTTTTTAAGGGGATCCTGGGTGGCTCAGTTGGTTAAGCATCTGACGTCGGCTCATATCATGGTTAAGCGTCCGACTTCGGCTCAGGTCGTGATCTCATGGTTTGTGGATTCAAGCCCCGTGTCAGGCTCTGTGCTAAAAGCTCAGAGCCTGGAGCTTGCTTCAGATTCTGTGCCTCCCTCTCTCTCGCTGCCTCTCTGCCTCTCATTCTCTGTCTCTGTCTCTCTCTCTCTCTCTCTCTCAAAAATAATAAACACTAAAAATTTTTTAAAATTTTTTAAAAATATTTATTTATTTTTTGAGAGCGAGCATGAACAAGGGAGGGATGGAGAGAAAGAGAAGGAGAGAGAGAGAATCCCAAACTTGAGCCGAATTCAAGAGTCCTACACTTAACTGATCGATTGAGCCACCTAGACACCCCAATTTTTTTAAAAAAATTTTAATGTTTTATTTATTTCTAGGAGAGAGAGAGAGAGAGACAGCATGAGCAGGGGAAGGTCAGAGAGAGAGGGAGTCACAGACTCTGAAACAGGCTCCAGGCTCTGAGCTGGCAGTCAGCACAGAGTCCGACGTGGGACTCGAACCTAGGAACCGCGAGATCATGACCTAAGCGAAAGTTGGACGCTTAACCGACTAAGCCAACCAGGCGCCCCAAGACACCCCAATTTTTAATAAACGGAATAAAAGACAAGAAGGGTAGTGTTTCTAAGTATGCTGGTGCTTTCTTTTGCTTCTGAATACTGAAGAAAGTCCTTGACAAACAAACTAATGAGTCACTTATAGACCTGCAGTTCCTGGAGATTATAGCATGGTACTTACTACGATTTTATTATTATTTTAAACTTCTTAGAGAAATCACTGCTATTTTGGAGGATTAGAAGGAGTCATTTCTGTCTTCTGATTACTCCATGAGTATTGATGGTGGAGAAAAGGAAACTAACATGTTAGATATTTTATATATATTTCCTCTAGTCCTTACAATAACCACATAAGATACTTTCTATGGTACCTCATTTTATAGACAAAGGGAGCTTTGAGAAATAAAATAATTTGTTCAAAGTTCTTTAGAGACAAAAGCCAATACAAATCTGAGTTGTCATAGCCTCAGCTGACCTTGCTTGAAATGTTCAGAACTATAGATTCGGATTTTATCTTCTCATTGACTTATAAAAGGTCATAGCTAGACGGGACCTTTTTTTTAAATTATTGGTTTTATTTACTTTTTAAATTTAATTTACTTTTTAAATTTGCATTAAAGTTAGTTAGCATATGATGCAACAATGATTTCAAGAGTAGATTCCTTAAGCCCCTTACGCATTTAGCCCATCTCCCCTCCCACAACCCCTCCAGCACCCTTCTGTTTGTTCTCCATATTTAAGAGTCTCTTATGTTTTGTCCCACTTCCTGTTTTTATATTATTTTTGCTTCCCTTACCTTATGTTTATCTGTTTTGTATGTTAAAGTCTTCACATGAGTGAGGTCATATGATATTTGTCTTTCTCTGACTGACTAATTTCACTTAGTATAATACTAATTCCATCCACCTACTTGCAAATGGCAAGATTTCATTCTTTTTGATTATCGAGTAATACTCCATTTTATATATATATATATATATACTACATCTTCTTTATCCATTCATCTGTCGTCGATGGACATTTGGGCTCTTCCCATACTCTGGCTATTGATGATAGTGCTGCTATAAATATTGGGATGCATGTGTCCCTTCAAAACAGCACGCCTGTAGCCCTTGGATAAACACCTAGTAGTGTAACTGCTGGGTCATAGGGTGGTCCTATTTTTCAATTTGTGAGGAACCTCCATACTCTTCTCCAGAGTGGCTGCAGCAGTTTGCATTCCCACCAGCAATGCAAAAGGGATCTTCTTTCTCCGCATCCTCACCAGCATCTGTTAGATGTGACCTTTTTGACACACTAGTCCATTCCCCTCACTTGGCAGATAAGACTGGAGGAGGTAAGAACACAGAAGAATGTCAAGAACATGGATTGTTTTATATGTCAGATGTGATGGCCAGGAGGCTCATTTTTCTCCATTTCTTTATAGGAGCCTAGTAATTCTGGGAACTATGAGAACTGAAAAATTCAGAGTCTCATTAAGAAATTTGAGACAATTTGAACTAAGTAATAAAATTTTGGTTTGCATTCACTCCTACAGAGCCAGACTACCTGGGTTCACGTCCTGGTTCCATCATTTATTGTTGTATAACTTTAGGCAAGTTACTTGATTTCTCTTTGCCCCAGTATTTTTTTATGTGTGAAATGAGAATAATAATAATAATAATAATGACCTGGATAGGGGTCTTGTAAGGATTAAATAAATTAATATGAATCTACCAAGAACTGAAACATATGATAGAATTAGAAGATAAGGACATTAAAACAAATTACTACAAATATATTCTATGTATTCAAAAAGTTAAGTAGAGACACATGACTAAAAAAATGGATCATAAGTGTTCTGAGACAGAAAAAAAATTAGGTAAAAAAAAGACATTATGTATGTTCTCCTTTTTTTGTAAATCTAAAGCTGTTCTAAAAATAAAGTTTATTTTTATGAGATTTTTCAATGAAAAGTAAATCAACAAAAGATTCAAATTTCCTGCCCTTACCTCCTCCCAACCTTCCTCTCCTCCAAAGAACTAGGAAAAATAGGTTATATGTTTT
>NW_027532015.1:6004352-6017822 GCF_008692635.1 Crocuta crocuta
GATCCTTATGCAGCTGTTTCTACTGATTTCCTGAACCTCCTGTTAAGCCAGAAAATTCAATCTTTCATCCTGCTCGCTTTCAATGCTCTTCCTGTAGCTAAAGGCTTCTGACTGAAGATTGTGTGGCTCACTTTCATTTTTATTTTATTTATCTTTATTTATATTTGACTTAATTACCATATAGTGTAGTATGGCTTTCAGGAGTAGAACTTAATGACTCATCTCACATATAACACCCAGCGCTCACCCCCACAAGTGCTCTCCTTAATGCCTATCACCCATTTAGCCCCTCCCCTTACTCGCCTTCCCCCTCACCAGCAACCCTCAGTTTGTTCTCTGTTTTTTAAGAGTCTCTTCTGGTTTGCCTGCCTCCCTCTGTAGTTTTATCTTATTTTTCCTTCCCTTCCCCTATGTTCATCTGCATTGTTTCTTAAATTCCACATGTGAGTGAAATCATTTGATATTAGTCTTTCGTTGACTTATTTCACTTAGCCTAATACACTCTAGTTCCATCCATGTTGTCGCAGATGGCAAGATTTTGTTCTTTTTGATCACTGAGTAATAATCCAGTGTGTGTGTGTGTGTGTGTGTGTGTGTGTGTATCTCACATCTTCTTTACCCATTCATCAGTCGGTAGACATTTGGGCTCTTTCCATACTTTGGCTATTGTCTATAGTGCTTCTATAAACATTGATGTGCATGTGCCCCTTCAAATCAGCGTTTTTGATTCCTTTGGATAAATACCTAGCAGTTCAATTGCTGGGTCATAGAGTAGTTCTATTTTTAATTTTTTGAGGAACCTCTATACTGTTTTCCAAAGTGGCTGTACCAGTTTGCATTCGCACCAACAGTGCAAAAGTGTTGCCCTTTTTCTGCATCCTCATGTGTGGCTCACTTTTAAAGGATGTCTAAACACAATATGCTATCAATTCTGCTCTGCCATGGCTACCCCGTATAGCCACTCAGTGCTCCCAGAATATTGGACATACACAAGAGATCAGGTCCCTTCCTTTATTTTGGCTTTTGCTTTAGTCTATGCTTCCTCTTCTTTTTAAAATTCACACTGAATCCACCTGGTTTAACAATAGCCCTGCTGCAATGGAGCTTCGGGCAACTGGGGAGAAACTAATCTATGAGCATCCAAGCTCTGTCTCATGCCTTTCAGACTCCTCTGTTTCCCAACAAAAACGGAGTATGAATTCCATTACATTTTGTTTTTTGTATTTTTTTCTACTTATGAATTATGATAAAATTCTATGGTGGGAATGAGACTATTTCCCCCTATTATGTAAGGGAAACTATTAAAAGCTACAAAATCCTTTTTTTCCCTTGATGAACTCTGATTTTAAAGACTATTGTCATAGGAAGGATTCAAATCAACTAGGGTAAACAATGGACACTTGATTTTATTTCTTTTTATTTTTATTTGAGTATAGTTGACAATTACATTGGTTTTAGGTATACAACACAGTGATTCAACTTCTCTATACATTATACTATGTTCACCACAAGTGTAGCTACCATCTGTCACCATACAACAGTGTTAAAAATCATTGACTGTATTCTTTATGCTGTGCCTTTATTACCAGAACTGTATTCATTCCATAACCAGAAGCCTGTATCTTCCACTCCCTTTCACCCATTTTGCCCACCCCCACCCTCTCCCCTCTGGCAACCGTCAGTTTATCTTCTGTATTTCCAGAAATGATGCCTTTATTTTAGATTATCCCTACACAATTTGTCCCTGAAAAGTTCAAGTTGCACAGTTTAGGCTTAATGATTAAAGCATTGCTGGAAAAGGGAGAAAAAAGCACTTTGATATTGCTCCCCTCCCACCCTGCCAAAATACACTTGGATGAAATCCTAAAATGTTTTCTGTATCACAACTGCTAAAAGGAAATGCTATTGTATTATTAAACATTATATATGAAACTTAAGAATCTAATATTTTGGAAAATTAAATAATGCACACTCCATTGGAAATTTTATAAATGCTTATAATTTTATTATATATATTTATGTTACAATGAATCAGTCGATGATTCATTTAAATAAAGCCATATTTGGGAGGGTCTCAGTGACTCAGTCAGTAAAGTGTCTGACTCTTGATTTTGGCTCAGGTCAGGATCTCATGCTTTGTGAGATCGAGTCCTTGTGTGTGGCTCTGCCTTGACAGCACAAAACCTGCTTGGGACTCTTTCTCTCTCTCTCTCTGCTTCTCCCCTGCTCATACTCTCTCTATCCCTATCTTTCAAAAATAAACATTTTAAAAAGCCATGTTTTATATAAGACAATACTCAAATTCACTTGTTAAAAAAGAAGTGGAGGAAGTAATCCTCTAGATGCTCCTCAAAGACTTTGGTTTTATACTTTCAAGGTTTGTTTCCTCAACAATATTGATGATGGCAGAAATGATTTTCACCTACTTGCAGAATCAACTAGATGAACTCTACTCCTGATAAATTTGCCCTTTGATGGTCAGTCTATTTGCCTTCTCATCATCTAAGAAATTATATAGATTAGGAATTTAAGTGGGGTGAGGCTACCATACATCTGAGATGATTGATTTTGTATTTAAAAAGGTTTTTTGGGGAGCACCTGGGTGGCTCAGTCAGTTGAGCGCCCATTTCGGTTCAGGTCATGATCTCACAATTCATGGGTTCGAGCCCCACGTCGGGCTCTGTGCTGACAACTCAGAGCCTGGAGCCTGCTTCAGATTCTGTGTCTCCAGGGGTTGGCTGGGTGGCTCAATTGGTTAAGCAGATTCTGTGTCTCCCTCTCTCTCTGCCCCTCCCCCACTCAAGTTTTTCTTTCTCAAAAATAAAATAAACATTAAAAAATTTAAAAAGTTTTTTGTTTCTGTTTTTGCTTTCAGAGGATGATCTCCAGTCTGCATGTGTCTTTTTGAGCTCTAGTCTTTATTTTGGGACACCTGATATGTTTACTTGACTGTCTCCCTATAAATGTCACACACACCCCATCTCTTCACCAGTAACTTCAGATTACTAGTTATTTTCAGCATATGTCATGGTCTTTGACAACAAGGTGACTTTTCCACATCATTGTCTCTCTCTGAGTTCCCTTACTAGAATCCCACTTACTTACTGATAATATACTTTCACCTCCCTTTAAGATTTATTTCTGGCGAGCATTTCTTTATCTCCCTATTTTTCACCCTACACATGTAATTACTTTATCTCCCTATTTTTCACCCTACACATGTAATTACTTTTTTATATATCTTTCCCGAGGCATGTGAGATCCTGGAAAGTAGAAGCCCTGTGTTTGCCTGTGAAAAAATTGCTATGCTAGATTGGCAAATTGTGTGGGAGCATGCGCGCGCACGTGTGTGTGTGTGTGTGTGTTAAGAGGTTGATGTGTTTGGAGATGCCTGTTGGCTAGGACTGGTCAAGATAAGTGGGAATAAGAAGACAAAAGAGTTTCATTTCTCGGTATAATAAAGTAACAAGTATTTGGGATTGTTCTCCTCGCTGTTAAAGAGAGGTCTGAGTGCTCATAGAGTGTTCTTGGCAGAAGGAAGGCAAAAGACAGCAGAGCAGGAAATCAGGTCTCGGGAGAATGATAGAGAGGTCACACTACTTTTCTGAATAGTGATGTCTAATGCTTACTATTAAATATTTTTCCGTGCAATGCTACTACCAATTCCTCATTAAAATTTACATTGATGGTGCCTTAGGAAAAGAGGAAGAGGCTAGATGATTTGGAGTAAAGCTCTACAAATGGAGGACTGGAGGAGAAATGAAGTGAAACACTGAGGAGGCTTACAGGAAGTACAGCAAGGATGGGAAGAAATGTGCATAAAGTGTCCAAGGCAATGTGAAGACTCTTGAAAGCCTTTGGGGGTTTTAAGAAGTGGGCTAGAGTTCCTACAACAGTTGAGATGAAATATCAAATAGTTTTATTGAGCATTAATGGAAAAGACCCCAGAATGTTGGAGGATTGGAGAAGGTTCTAATCATACGAAGTTTAAGCAACTTTAGCATTAAAATTAGAAAATAATATATTAAATTCCCGTTTTTTACAATGCTAAAAGAATGCTTTGCAAACTTTGCAAAATTTTTCTCTTTGCTTTGCAAAAGTTTTCTCTTCACTTATGGAACAAGAGACTATTTCTGTGTTTTGGAGGCTGACATCTCTAAAATAACTCACAGTCATAGAGAAGGACAGGTCTTACTTGAGCACACACTATAAGGTGTGAGGCTTTTCTGGTGCACATATTTGAGACATCTGAATCTCCAACGAGTATACTTACTAATTAGCACTACTGAGGGTGAAGTCATTATAGGAGAATGAACATATCCACAGGATGGCAAGAGCTAAATAAAAGTCACTAAATATTTATCTGATATATATATGTGTGTGTGTGTTTACATATATGAATCAATATCCATTTATATATGACTATATATTTGGGTTACACATTTTAATATATTCAAATATATGCATGCATGCGTGTGAGTGTGTGTGTGTGTGTGTGTTTTGCTTGAAAGAAGCCAGATTCTTAAAAAAAGAAACACTCTAGTATAACATTAGTATTGATTTAGAACCTCCAAGAGACTTTACCAGGCATCGCTAGAGCAAATGTCTTCCAGATCCTTTTTAGTTTTTCTTCCTTTATAATCTTACATGTTTATGAAAGTTCCAGTTTCTCAGTATCATCCGACATTTCCATTTTAGGCATTCTGGTAGGTATGTAGTGATAGTTTTTTTGTGGTTTTAACTTGCATTTCTGTGATGACTATTAAAGTTAAATACTCTTTCCTATATTTAGCAGCCAAATGGATAGCCACTTTTGTGCAATGGCTGCTCAGACTTTTTGCTATTTGTTTCTCTTCCCAATTGTGCTTTTTGCAATTGTTTAAATGTGTTTAACAAAGACCTTTCCTTAGTTGTATATAAAAATTACTTTATCTGATTATATCAACAAGCTTTAATTTGGTTAGTGTTTGTGTGTCTTAATATTTTACTGTTCTTTTATTTTTAAGTTTTAAATGGCCTTATGTTTACACTATTTTTAATCTAGTATGAAAATCTTTGTCTTTTAATTATAATATTTAAATAAATTACTTGTAATTAAAATACTGATACAGTTGAGATTAAATCCACTATATTATTATTTGTTATGTATTCCATCTCCTATTTTTTTCCTTTAGCAATTTCCTAATGATATACCCAGATGTATTTTTCTTTGCTTTTATCCTACTTGGAGATTACTGATTTTTTTTGGATTAATGGGTCCATGTCATTCATCAGATTTGAAAAAAAGAAACATCCTTTTACTTTCTCAAATATTGGTTCTGCCTGACCTCTCTCTCCTCTCCTTATGTAACTCTAGTTACACATGTGATTTTTATGTGTTCTGAGGTTTTTTCCTATTTTCTCTGTTTGCATAGTTTTTATTAATTTGTGAGTTTACTAATCCTGTTCTGCTGTGCCCTTTTTGAAATTAAAGCTATCCACTGGACTCTGAAATGTATAATATTCTTACTTCTAGAATGCTCAATTTCTAAACTTTAATTTTGTGCTAAAATTCTTCATCTTTTCTATTTCCCTAACATATTAATCATAGTAATCTTGGAATTCTTATCTGTTAATTCCAATACTATGATCATCCTCTGTGTCTACTTTTACTTACTTGTATTTCTTTAACCTCAGTTTTCTGGCAATGTCAATAACTAATAATTATTATATGCTGAAGATTGTGGAAAATCCAGTGTAGAGTCTATAGATTGTGTGATACTCTTCTAAAGAGTATTAGGTTTCATTCCTCAGGCAGTTTAAGTACTGATAGATTATTTTTCTATACCTCTGTTGATGCTTGATTTTAGACTTTGTTAGAACACGTCGATTTTAATTATGCCTCTTTCTAGGATCTGAATTTTAATCTTACTTTCTTCAGTCTCATTTAAAAGCCCACAGTGTTCTCCATGGTCTCTCTATTCTGGTTATGTTGAATAATTATATCTTCTCCATACCTACTGACATCTGAAGGCTTCACTCAGCTCCTCACTTTCCCAGTGGCCTTTCTCTGCCATGTCTTCCAGGGTTTTAGCATAGATATGCTCAGCGGCCCGAGAGCAATTTCAATTTAGGTTTTCTTGGGGCTACTTTTATATAGTTTTGACCTATCCAATATTATGGCCCAGAAATCCCAGCTACCTTGTCTTCCCCAAATTTCAACCTCGTTTTTCTTCTGCCCACCTAGATCATTACTTTGCATTGAGTTTTATGCACTTACATTGCACTCCGGAAATTTCTTCAAGTTTAAAGCCAGGATAGATATGAGGTTCTTTTCATAGGCTTTCCTTCTATCAAATATCACAGCTTTTGGCTAATTGCTATCCAGAAGCCACCAATAAGTTTTCTAAATTTTAACAATTTTATAATTTTATATAATTTTATAACTTTTCTTTTTGCCCTAGCTTTTACACTTGTTGACTATAGACGTATAATCCAAAACCTGTTTCTCCATCCTGGATGTATTTCTCTACTTTTTTGCTTTCTTTATATCACTTTTTCATTTCAGTTTTGCTTTATTTACCTTAATTATTAATTAATTAATTAATTCACCTTTTGGAGCTATCATCCTAGTTATTATAACATAGTTCCTTAACTTATAAGGTATAATATTTTAAAAATATAAATACTAAATCCCAGGCAATATAAGAATCCTAGATTAGTTAAGTCCATTTCTCCCCCCAAGATTGGTGTTATTATTTTGATGCACTTTAACTCTACATATATTTTAAATATTGCAACTTTATTATTTTTATACTTCAAGTACTTTTTGAGTCTCATTTCTCATCACTTTGTTGTGTATTTCTGTTTTACAGTATTTCCCATTGTAAAAATTTATCTTCTACTTGAAGAATTCCCTGTGTGTATTTTTTGTTTTGTTTTATTTTGGATTAGTGTGGTTAGCTATTGGTAATGGCTCTTCCCAATTTTTCTTGTTTTTGAAACTATCTTTGATGTGCCTTTATTTATTAAAAAAAAATTTTTTTAGTTTTAAGGTTTTCTTTTCTTTTTTTTCTTAAATAGTTTATTGTCAAGTTGGTTTCCATATAACACCTAAGTCTCATCCCAACAAGTGCCCTCCTCCATGCCCATCACGCCCCTTCCCTTCTCCCCCACCCCATCAGTCCTCAGTTTGTTCTCAGCATTCAAAACTCTCTCCTGGTTTGCCTCCCTCCCTCTTCCCAACTATTTTTCCCCTTCTTCTCCCCCATGGTCCTCTGTTAAGTTCCTCCTATATGTGCAAACATGTGGTATCTGTCCTTCTCTGCCTGACTGATTTCGCTCAGCATAACACCCTCAAATTCCATCCATGTTGCTACAAATTGATACGCCTTTACTTTGAAGGATACTTTTGCCAAGTTGGCAGTTAATTCCTTTCTACATTTTAAACTTTATGATTCATTGTCTAGTTGCCTGCATAGTTTCTGTGGAACACTCAGGCTTCAGATTCAAAGTATTGTATGATTTGCTGTCCTCTGTCTGCTTTTAGGGTTTTTGTTTTATGCCTTTGATTTGCATCAATTTTAATATAACTTTCCCAGTTTCCCAGATACAGTTTTCTTTGACTTATACTTCTGGGGATTCATAGAATCTCTCTAATCTGTGGATTGTTATTGTTTCTAAGTTTTAAAAAAATTCTCAGCTCTGATCTCATCAGCCATTGCCTCGGCCTTTTCACACTCTCCCTTCCTTCTAAAATTACAATTTCACGCGTAACGGGCTTTTTTCTTTCTTACCTATGGATTGCTTAAGATATTTTTTGCATTTTCATCTTTTATTTTTTGGCCATGCTTTAATCTGCATATTTTCTAGTGACTTGATTTTTGGTTCATATTTTTCAAATCTGTTGCATATAAGTTACTGTTAAATGTGTACCCTTTAAAAAAGTTTATGTAATTTGCTATGTTTTTTAACTTTGTGTTTTCCATTAGAATATTTTCATACATTCTAGTTGTATTATATTGAATTTCTTCAGTCTGTCATCTCTTTTATTGAATATATCAATCAATTATATTAATGTTCACAATGGATAACTCCAATACCTATAATCATGGATGGATCCACTCTTATTGTCTGTTGTTTTTTTTTTAATTTTTAATGTTTATTTATCCTTGAGAGAGTGAGAGAGACAGAGAATGAGCAGGGAAGGAGCAGAGCGAGAGAGGGACACAGAATCTGAAACAGGCTCCAGGCTCTGTGCTGACAGCTCAGAGGGGCTGGAACCCACCAACCGTGAGATCATGACATGAGCCGAAGTTGGACACTTAACTGACTGAGCCACGCAGGCGCCCCTCTTATTGGCTGTTTTTAACTCTTGTGCGTTTCTTTTTCTTTGGCCAGTTATTCCTGTGGCATACTTGATCATTTTTATTGAATTTCAGATAATTTATATATAAAATTGCAAATATACTTTGAGACCCTTATTGACATTATCTTTCTTCATAGAGGATGTAATTTTCTTTTCAGGAAAGCTATTAAAATAGAGGCAGTTTACATTAGGATTCAAAGCTGGATTTCACTCTTTTTTGAAGGTTAGTCTATTTTTTATTGGATCTTATTTTTAGAATGTATACCTTTTAGACTATAACTGGAAGTCAGAATGTCCTTCACCGTCCCTAACTATAATTTTTGTTTTCATGGTCCCACAGAGTTGCTGGAATCTCTATTCAGCTTGCTAATTTCTTACTATGCCTTAAGGCATTTTAAAAGCACTTGTAAAATTTTAGAATAGTTGCAATATGGAGTTTACCCCAGTTTTTGTTCTTTATTCCAGGATCCCAACTCTTGAAATCTTAGTTGCCTTGATATCTCTTTAGTGGTATCAAACAGATTTTAATCAGCTTTTCCATTTGTTTATGGAAAAGGTGTTGATATGAAACAAGCTATTCCACCCTTATAAGAAACAGAACTCTGAAAGTCTTTATTTTTCAACTTTCAGTATCTTTATTTTCCTAGAAACTAGACACCATTAACTCTTAGAAGCAGGCCAATCCAAAATACTTAACCTTATAACTCAGACTCTTTAGTTTTAATAAACTCAACTGCATTCTTTGTAAATGTGACAATGCATTTACAAACTGGGAAACTAAGTGTAAGAAATTGTACCAATAAGTTAACTAAGTATTTACGGAATACATAAAATTAAATTCTCTATGTAACATACATGGCTTCTAATATTGCAGAATTTTGGCCCTTATAAAGTGATATATAACATAACATGTTACTCTTTGTTTTTCTATCCTAAGAATTATGAAATATTGAAAATGACATATCCTTCCCATAACTTTTCATGGAGTATCTAAATCAAGAGATGATCCTCGTTATTAGATGTAAGTGAAGAAAAAACACTTTAATCACTGCCCTGAGAATAATCACTAAATTCTAAAATATCAAATTCACCAAGTTTTGGCAATTGGAACACCAGAAATAGATCATAGGCAACCTTTTTTTTCCTTTACAACTTTTGCATAACGGGGCGCCTGGGTGGCTCAGTCGGATAAGCGTCCGACTTCGGCTCAGGTCATGCTCTCATGGTTTGTGTGTTCGATCCCGGGGTCGGGCTCTGTGCTGACAGCCAGCTCAGAGCCTGGAGCCTGGAGATTCTGTATCTCCCTCTCTCTCTGACCCTCCTCTGCTCACGCTGTCTCTCTCTCTCTCTCTTTCAGAAATAAATTTTAAAAAACACATTAAAAATTTTTTTTAATTTAAAAAAAAGAAATTCTATGGGAAGATTTGGTGCTGAACCAAAGAAGACTCAGGTTTTCAATTTTTGTCTTAATTGGTCTCAAAATTCTCTGACAGATTTTGGCCAAGATATTTTTATTTTAAAAGTACTGGTTTTAGGGGCGCCTGGGTGGCTTAGTCGGTTAAGGTTAAGCGTCCGACTTCGGCTCAGGTCATGATCTCACGATTCGTGGGTTCGAGCCCCGCGTCGGGCTCTGTGCTGACAGCCAGCTCAGAGCCTGGAGCCTGCTTCGGAGTCTGTGTCTCCCTCTCTCTCTGACCCTCCCCAGCTCACGCTGTCTCTATCTCTCTCTCCTAGAAATAAATAAAGCATTAAAAAAACTAAATTAAAAAAAATAAAAGTACTGGTTTTAAAATCTAACAATTTAAAACTACCACAAAAATGGTCAGGAAAACATTCCTTCCTTTCTGAAGGTTTTACATGGCACTTCTTTCATTAACCAGACTTTCAGTATTAAACTTAAATGGCCAAGAGAGACAGACAGCTCTGAGACATTCTCCCACAAGCAATCAAGACAGAGTGCAATGTTCTAAATGATATTCATTTAGCCAATCTGGGTTTTCTAAGCAGAGTTGGTGACTTTGGCAGCCCCAGCAGCCTATGATGCCCACTGCCATGATGATACCCATATCAACTGTCTGCATCATATCAGGAACAGCAAAATGACCCAGAGGATGACAGTCAGTAATTTTCAACACACATAATTTTGTCAGACACCATTTCAATGTTAGCAGCACCACTATGTTTCAAGAATTGGGGCCAACTTTCATCTTCTTACCAGAATAGCTATCAGTCTTCTTTCACTGATTGGCAAACTTACAAGAAATGTGAGCAGTGTGGCACCCCAGCTCACCTGGATAGTCTCCACTGATCTGAATGGTTCAGGATAATCACCTGAAGAGTGAAGACAGCTGCTTCCATTAGTTGAGTCATTTTTGCTGTCATCAGCCACATTGTCACAATAGGCATCTGTGATAGATACGTTCTTGACATTGAAGTCCATGGTGTTCTTAGCCAGTGCTTCACAAAGTTTCAAAATGCATTTCAACAGACTTTACTTCAGGTGTAATGTTAACTGAAGCAAAGATGGTAGTTAGGCCTGCTTTATTTTGATTTCATTAAGTAAGCTCTATGCTGGGGCTTGAACTCACAATCCTGAGATCAAGAGTTGCATGTTCCACCCACTGAGCCAGCCAGATGCCCCCATTATGCTTGGTTTAGAACACTGGTCTCCACATAGCCCACAACAGCTGTATTAATACCATCCATGTTATAAACAACCTGAAGGGACAGATGAAGGACTTGTCAGTTGGATGAGTTGGTGGCAGGATACAATCCAGAGCTTCCGGACTGTAGTACCACTGCCACTTCCATCCTTATAGTGAATTTCCATTTTTTGAACCAATGTTTCCAAGCACTTAGATCCAGCATGTTCTACCACTCCAACCAGAAATAGGCACAAATGCTACTGTGCTGAGGTTATAGAACCTTTTCTTGATGTAGAGCCTGACTTCCTCATTTCTCTTCTAACTGTAGAGTGCTTTAGTAGAATCTGCTGTGTTAATGCTAACAATTAGTTGTTTCAAACCCAACATGTAGGGCACGCTAACTGGTCTACTCAATCGTGGGAACACCAGCTTCACATTTACAAATACCAGCAGCAACAATCAGAGCAACACTGTCAGCCTGAGAGGTGCCTGTGCTCATGTTTTTATTTATTTATTTATTTATTTATTATTCATTTATTTATTTCTAGGTGAGAGAGACAGACAGCGTGAGCAGGGGAGGGTCAGAGAGGGAGGGAGACACAGACTCTGAAGCAGGCTCCAGGCTCTGAGCTGGCAGTCAGCACAGAGCCCGACGCGGGGCTCAAACCCACGAACTGCGATATCATGACCTAAGCGAAAGTCGGACACTTAACTGACTAAGCCACCCAGGCGCCCCTGTGCTCATGTTTTTAATAACATCTCTGTGTCCTGGAGCATTAGTGATGGCCACATACTATTGGTCTCAAATTTCCATAAGGAGACACCCGCAGTGATACCATATTCCTACTCAGCTTTAAGTTTTCCAAGACCTAGGCATATCTAAAGCAGACGTTCCCATCTTGGCAGCCTCATTCTCAAAAATGTTGATGGTTGTTCTGTTGATTCCACCACATTTGTAGAACAGATGGCCGGTAGTAATAGACTTGCTTGAATTTACATGTCCAATGATAGCAATATGATATGAGTCTTTTCCTTTTCCATTTTGGCTCCAATTTAGTGATGTTTTCCTAAGACCTGTGTTCTGGTGGCAAACTCCTAGCAAAAAAGAAGCAATTAGTTTTTAACTGAGTAAATTATGCAGTGCTTAGTAGCCTACTCTGCTTTATGCATGTCAGGATAGTCATTTTTCATGAGACAATACTGTTTTGTTCTCTTAATGTATGGATTTTGTCAACTGCTTTTAGGAAAGCATGGTACAGTAGTCTTCTGTTTCTTATCTACATAAATTATACAAGTGGAAAGAACAAAAGTAACGGAAGTGGTACAGTCTTTATGTATTTTACTGTAATTGTGTTTTTGCCTTCTTGCCTCAAAAGAAAAAAAAGAAGTGGTATCTGAAGGTCAACACTGTTAGTCATATTAGGTAATAAAGACAGACACAGTCGGTTAAGTGTCTGACTCTTGATCTCAGCTCAGGTCTTGATCTGAGGGTCAGGAGTTTGGACACCATGCTGGGCTCAAAGCCTACTTAAAAAAATAAATAAAATAAAATAAGATAGAATCAGAGGGGGTGATATTTCCAGTTCTTCTCAGAACTTTAAAGGAGATCAAATAAAGGGAATTCATCAGCTGGTGATTTTTTAAAATTTATTTTCATTTATTTGTTTTGAGAGAGAGACCATGTAAATGGGGAAGAACACAGAGAGAGGGAGAGAGAGAATCCCAAGCAGGATTTGCTCTGTCAGCACAGAGCCCAATGCGGGGCTCGAACTCGCCAGCTGTGAGATCATGACCTGAGTTGGAATCAAGAGATGGAGGTTTAACCTACTGAGCCACCCAAGCATCCCAAGCTGGTGATTTTTAAATCAATGTTTATGATAACTACTCATTTCCTAATGTTACTGTAACTAGAATATAAAGCAGATTTGTCAACAAAAAGCTTTCTGACCAGTGTTGGATCTGATATTGTTACTCCCTGCTTTTTAAAAGTAAGTTTTTCGGGGTGCCTGGGTGGCTCAGTCGGATAAACGTCGGGCTTTGGCTCAGGTCATGATCTCACGTTTCGAGCCCTGCAACAGGCTCTGTGCTGACAGCTAGCTCAGAGTCTGGAGTCTGTTTCAGATTCTGTATCTCTCTCTCTCTCTCTGACCCTCCCCTGCTCACGCTGTCTCTCTGTCTCTCAGAAATAAATAAAAAAACATTTTTTTAAAAAAGTAAGTTTTTCTTGTTAACGTGAGGCCCCACAAAAATCTTCCCTAAAACACACATACTCTACATGAGTAAATGCTTATTTTAATAGCAATGAAAAACATCTATTTTAAGTTTATATTTATTAATTCCCACTTACATAAATATTATATTGTTAGTAAACTTAATCTAAATGATATAGTGAAAAAACCAAATACTTAAAAATGCTTAAAAACTGCTGTGAAACATGTTATATAGTCAATGATTATATGATTAGCTCATATAACCAGT
>NW_027532015.1:6017848-6118790 GCF_008692635.1 Crocuta crocuta
TAGGGTCACATTCCTAAAATTGGTGATGAAAAAGCCCTGGACATCCTTGCAAGAAGTCTAGGTGTGGACTAATATATGCATCATAATTTGTAGGCCGAATAAAAATATAACCTACTTTTCTCATTTTCATTTCGTTGCAATTATAACTCATATAATATACAATTATACTCAACTATTATCACTGTGGGTTTTTTTTCCTCATTCAACAATGACAATGCTTATGGCTATTATTATGAAGTGATCTGTGATATTTTTATGTCTTTGGAAAGGTCCTTATAATTGAAAAGCTTAGAAAATTATTGATGCATTAAAAATGCTATTTTACCTCCTTGAGCCTAATTTTTTTTTCACTTTGGAAAGGAATTTTGCCATCTACCATATGGAAATGTAGCAGATGTTGAGGGCATTTAGTAAATATTAATTTCTTCATGTGTCCTTACCTATGTGTACCAAAAAATGGTTTTGCTCTGTAAGACATCTTGTCCAATTAAAATCAAATTTGTTGATTCTCAATTTTCTTTAAAATTCTGATTTTTTAAAATAAATTACTAGGTGAAGAACTGATAAAAAAATTCAAACTGCTAGCAAGAAAAATACCATTGAAGAGGAGCAAAAGAATGACAAAATCACAGTTTAGTAATATAATTGAAAGTTGCAGTGTTAAACCTAAACATTAAAAGAGGTTATTAAAATGAGAAATGATAATTATGTGATGTGATACAGGTGTTAACTATTGCTACAATGGCAAACATGAAATATATAAATGTATCAAATTAACATATATACCTTAAATGTACAAAATGTTATATTCAAATATACTTTAATTTTAAAAAGTTAATTTATGTTAACTTCTACTAAAAAAACCAGTCCACAAAAAAAATAAGAGTCCAACCAAGAGGCTAAGCTTTATGCACATTCTTTTCTTTAATATTTATAACACACTTTTCTGTTGTAAGTATATGCTAGTATTATTTCCATTTTATAGATGAGGAACCTGACATACAAGGATATTAAGAAATTTGCCCAAGGTTACAGAGCAAGTTAGTGGTGAGGATGGCTTTAACTACGCTTCCATTCATTCCATCAATGAAATCTTGCCCAAATCTGCTATGAGAGATGGCCTCTTAATGGATTTTGATCCATTCTGGGGAATAATGTGATCTGGGATCTGAGATTGGAAGAAGCAAAACACTCCCTCTCTCTCTTACTGCAGGAAAACATGCCTGTCTTTTCTTTTCTTACTTATTGACTACAAACTTTGAGGATTTCCTCTCCCTCTCTTTATTTTTTTTTAATAGTTTATTGTCAGGTTGGTTTCCATATAACAGCCAGTGCTCATCCCCACAAGTGCCCTCCTCCATGCCCATCTCCCCCCTCCCTTCCCCCCCACCCATCAATCCTCAGTTTGTTCTCAGCATTTAAGAGTCTCTCATGGTTTGCCTCCCTCCCCCTCCCCAACTATTTTTCCCCTTCTTCTCACCCATGTTCCTCTGTTAAGTTCTTCCTAATCCTCCTATACATGCAAACATATGGTATTTGTCCTTCTCTGCCTNCCTCTCCCTCCCTTCATGGTGAGCAGCTTCCTATAAATTTCTTCCAGTCCTGTTGTTCCGTGAATGTTCCCATTTCTAGAGAAATCAAATTTAAGGGAGCTTTGACAGCTCTAGCTTTTCTGATACCAACAGCCTTAGTCTATCTTTCCTATGAAATGTTTATTTTAAGATAGCAAAGAGAAACTCTCTAGATGTGTAGAGAGAAATAAGACTCCTAAGGCACATTTCCCAGCATAATTCTCTAAAGTAAAAATTGATCTATGATAGAGCACTGTAATTAAGTGGCAATTACATTGCTAATTCCCCTGAAGAATGTCAGTGGCATAGCCGGATCTGTGGGAAACAAGTTAGCAGAATAAAGACTAAAGTAGGCTAGGCTTTTTCCCTTTTTTTTTTTTTCATTGATTACCAGCCTATCTGGTTTGTCATGGTTGAATAGGTATACTCAAGTATGAAAGAAGAGTACTTGGTCCATGTTGTTCTTAATGAACTGTCTTAATAGTACATTCCTCTCTTGAGATCCTTACTGTTATTGGAGCCAAATTCTGCCAATTTAGTGAGCACTGATTAAACACTCACTCAGTAACCACATGCATATGACAATTTACTGAATAAAGTGATGATTGAGGATAAACATCTGTTTACATAGGCAGAGAATTTCAGGAATAACTGGACTCTGAAACCATAGCTACTAATGCAGAGATGCCCTTAGGAGAATGAACCATCTAGAGAGTAACCTTTTTCACTCTTATTAATAGCTGTTCATTACTCAATTTCACTTTGCATTGGCATTACTTGACACTCGAAATTCTATCAATATTGTGGGTGTGGTAAAATTTTTGTGTAATTATTTGAGCGATGATAGAGATATACTATATTAGTCATTTTTTACAGTAGCTGTTATCATGTATAAGTTGTTTATTTCCACTTTTTCTATTGTGATAGACTTTAAAAAATTCTTCCTCTGACTCCATTTCTCTAAAAATTGGCCCCCTTTTTTCCCCTCAAATAGGAAAAAAAAGAGAGATTAATTCACAGATGTTATCTGTGATAATGTCCTTTCTTTCCTTTCTGTAAATCAGTGGAGGAAGAGTGCAATTCAAACTCCTCTTGCCGAATAGGCATCATACTTTGAGCATATGATCCACTTATTCAGGGCCCTGGGGCTCTGTTGTAAATTTCTATATGCAGAGGGAAAGAGGAGAAGTGAGAAAAATAGAGGCTGTAAAATACAATGATAAAATACAAAGGCCAGCAGGTGAATTCAGCAGACAACTCTTTGCATCAGATGTGAAAATGGGATGTGACTGATTCAGTGAGAGGCCCAGAGCCTGGCTCTGGGGCTTTGAAGTAGTGGCCATGTCCTTGACCTCCCTACTTCAGCCATTTAAGTAGTATGGCAAGAAGCCAAGTGCCTGCCTGATCTGACCTGGGGTAAAACCTTGTCACTGAAAGTTCCCACTCTCCAGAGTGAATGTTCCCATAAGAAGGAGCATAGATTCTTCTCTCAGCAGTAGACATGCTCATACCTGTAGACATCACAGACATAAACAAGTCAGCTTTGTCTTATTATGTATCTTCAAACACAAACACTGTTCATCTTATTAGACAAAGAGAACATGCAATTCATATATAACTTTCACACCTTTCTGTTATTTATTGAACAAATAGTGGATATAAGTGGGAATAATTCTTTGTTTTACTTACAGGATTATTTAGATAGAAAGTATATAAAGAAATACAGTCATGAAGAAAACTATATAAACTATTAATATGAGCCTGAATACTTAGAAAAGAAAATATATGCCATGATAACAAAGCATGTTGGGACACCTGGGTGGCTTAGTTGGTGAAGTGTACAACTTTGGCTCAGGTCATGATCTCACTGTTTGCCACATAGGGCTCCACACTGATCAAATGGAGCCTGCTTGAGATCCTCTCTCTCTCTCTCTCTCTCTCCCCCCCCTTTCTGTTCTCTCTAAATAAATAAACAAATAAATAAATAAAATTTTAAAAAACACATTCGTCACTTATCTAGTCCTGTGCATAGTTTTTGAGGCCCGGTTATTTGTAAATGTTCTCTAGGTATCAATACTTTTGAGCCCATTGTATTTGTTCTCATGTATTAACAATTTTGTAATCCTAAAAGACTGCCTATTGGATTTTACAAATCAAAAGTAACTGTCTGTCCATATTTCTTAGAGACAGGAAGTTTCCTTTTAGATGCAGCTGTGACATGCATAGGCAACGAAGAGCTACTTAGAAGAATGTAAAGAAATATTTAAGTGGTGTACATGATACAGTAGAAGAAATAATGCTGTGTTAATTTGCATCCCAGAAGGCCAATTGGCAATTAGGGTTGCATCCCAATGCCTCTTAAAACACATAATCATTTTGTGTCTTAAATGCTCTTAAAAAGTATTCTTAATAGTGGCACTGGAGAATGGAGTTATTTTTTAAAATTTGAAATCAAGAACATGGAAGTATATCTCAATTTTTCTTGAAGTGTGATCTAAATGGAATCACTTGGGGACCTTTGTTAAAAGTGCAGACTCTTGAACCTTGCTCCAAAATAATCAACTGTAAAAACTAACTTGTAAAGGAAGAGATGACAATATCTAACACTAGCTTCCTTAGGTTGGTCTTATCTATCCATTCATTTATCCATTCAGAAAATGTTTATTGACCACTTACTAAATTCAAGATACTTTCAGGCTTGGGATTAAAAGTGAATCAAATGATTCCTGTTCCAGAGAACCTCAGAGTTTCCTGATAATGACAAAATTCAAATTAGTGCCATTAATGATAAAATGGAGATGTCCACCAGGCAAAATTGGACCCAGAGTGGTAGAGGACAAAGAAGAGACATCAGCTTGATGGAGAACAATGAACGGCCTCCACTAGAAAAGCTAAATTTGGAGAAGATCAAAGGTAAAGAGATGAGTTTGAGTCTGTCACAATGAATCAAGAGAGAGACATGGATTGAAAAGAAGATACACATTTTTTCCTTCCTTCTTTTGGAAATAAAACTTACCATTTCTTTGGGAAATTATTCCCTGCTTCCCTCCCCAGACACACACACACACACACACACACAATGGGATTTTGTTAAGAGTTGTTAATCATAGTACTATATCGTCCTGGCACAATGAAAGGTCCAAGTTTTGTGTGCATGACCTATCATGCTGATTACCTCTCCCTCCCATTATTATTATCAGGGACTGAGAACCTGGTCATGACAAAGAATGGGTGAGGAGCCAAGTAATAATCAAAAGAAGAGCAACAGCAATTTCATAGGAACAGAATGATCAACAAAAGTAAAACTTAATGGTAGTTTTAGGAATGTTTTAAATAATATAAGCACCTACTGAAATTATGACCAAATTAAGACAATTATGTTAATCTTTTATTTTCTTCCATTCCTCCTTTCCACCCTCTCTTCCTTCCTTCTTTCCTTGACATCAGACAGGTCCAATAATGGTGGCTGTGCCATGATGGAGAATCAGAATTGGGGGTGGAAGTGAGGAAACTTGGTAAGCTGGGAACTTGCCTACATAAGAAGATTGAGCAAATAAACAGATATGTTGAGGATGACAGGGCTTGGTTTCTCACTGATGAAGAAGTGAATACAAATATGAAACAGAGGAAGGTTCAAATGAACCATGAACTCTGTAGTGTAGAGTGAAATAAGAGATTTAATAGAAAATGTAAGTGAAAGGCACAAGTCAAACACCAAGGTCCCCATATCAATGAACATACCTTACATCAAGACCCTGATTTCTACATACTCTTCTCCACTAAAAGAACCAAGCGTTTGTGGAGAAGTAGCTTAGCCCCATCAGGGTCAAGGAAAGTAGAAAATGAACTTGGAACATCTTGTGTCAAAATCCATGGAAGTCCTGAAAGAATGAAGGAAACAGGTTAGGAGAAATTATCTAGTTCGAAATTTAAACATCAAAAAACTGGGAAAATTTAAGCATCAAAAAAAAGTCATATATGGGTTATAAACCATTGAAATAATAAAAACAAATAGAGATTAAAGAAACTGTTCTTTACAGCAGGATATCAAATAATAAATATAAGAAAATTATTGCAATTTGAAAACCACCATTTCTATGCATTGTAGTGATAATAAATTCAATGATACTGCATCTAGTGGTGAAAGTGAGCTCAAGAACGGTGTGTTTGCATGAAACCAAAGTATCTCCACAGAAAAATGCTTAGTAAGTCCAAGGTAATGTTCCAGAGGAGAATCCTCGCAGACATTACATTTATCAGGTAATCAAATTGGTGCCCTCGGTAATGAGACAATGTAGCATCCTGTGTCAGCTGATAGTATTTTACAATGAGAAGACTACTTCCCTTCTGCAATATTCTCACCAACAATGTAGAATGTGGTTCTCTTCTGGAGGAAACATTAAGCAAAACTACATTGAGAAAGACTCTGAGAAAGAAATGCCCAGCAACTTCAGAGATGTCAAGGTCATGAAAGTCAAAGAACGACTAAGAAATTGCCTCTCATTGAAGGAACCTGGAGAGACAAGACACCTGGGTGCCATGTGAAATCCAAGAAGGGTGCTCTTGTCCATATTGTCATTTCCCTGGACATGGCTGGGACAATGGGCAAAACTTGAAAGGATCTCTGGGTAAAAGGTAAGTTGGTATTTCTTTGTAGCAATCTTTTTACCTCTCGTGTCCAATATTATTTCAAATTTTCTAAAAGGTCACTTTAGAAAGCAAAAAATATGTATATTAAAGCATTTCTTCCCTAAATTAGTAGTATCTCTAGTAATCTCCCTGTGCACCTGAAGAGGCAGCTGGGCAGTACAGTAATATGATCCTTGTTGTACTTCCTTAGTTGTATGCCAGTCCAAACCATCACAGACATTCAAAATGGGGGATTTGATCAGACATACTGAGTATGGGGATAGTAAACCATCAGCATAACTGTTGCTCATTCTTCCCAAGAATTTACTATATTCTCATTTGACTTTCATTCCAACTCAAAGAGTTAAGTATATTATTATTTCCATTTTCCTGGTTAGAAAACTGAGATTTCCGATTGCTTGGAATAGCTAAAACTAAATGGTTTTAATAGATGATTTAGCAAGGATCGGAACCCAGACAGTAACCTACATTATTAACCACTTTGGTACACTGTTTCTCATAGGTCCAAGGAAGGTCAGGCTTTTGGGAGGCAGGAATGGTGTCAGAAATGGATGCCATTGTGAAAGATTGTTCATATTAGATAGGACCCCCTACTAGTTTCAGGAGGTAGGAAAGAGACAAACTCTATTCTTAGTCCCACTCTCTTGGTCAGCCGAAGTAGGGGAGGGCACAAAGACACAAGTCAAACAGGCTAGGGGTAGAAGGCTCTTTTTCTAGAAAGGCTAGAGCACCAGGCAGGACAGCTGGGCATAGTACAGAGTACGGACGTCCACATCGAAGATTCCAAACCAGTTGCACTTCCCAGTTCACGGGGATCGTGGGGGTTCCTGCTGCATTTCCTCCCTCTCTCAGGACTGACCCAAGAATGGGGATGCCTGAAGGCAATCTAGATCATCCAGCCATAAGGAGCTGTACGAGGCAAGACTGGGAAAGCAGAGCCTGGCTCACAAAATGGCTTATAGTGTCTTATTACAGTATTCACTTCCCAAGTGAGGGCAGACGGAGCCCTCAATTTCCTCAAGTATACAGCACTTTTTCCACAGAGGGTCCCAGGAACAGTGACACTGTAGAGCATTTTAATGGTTTAGGGTTATGCAGCCGTCAGCAGCTCCCTTTTGAATATCTCATTTCCCCTTTTCCTCCAGAAAAGACTAGTTTGCACAGACAGCAGTATTTAAAGTTCTTCATTCAGGGTTCTCATTTCTCCAAATATTCAAACATATTCATCTTGTTTCATAGGTTTGTTCATTAAAATCAACTGACTAATGCAAACTGAGACTGGCATTGGCCTCTACGGTAGTCACTTCCCACACACTACTTTCCACAACACCTACATGGTTCCCCTCTTTCTGGCTTTCTGATTCAAAGTCAAAACAAAATGTCAAACTTCCAGACTCCTGAAGGGGAAACTCACTGGGGCTCAGGAGCAACATTGCGTTTGTTGCTCATTAAATGTTCCCCTAGGGCAAGGGAAATAAAAGAAATGTACAAGGCAAAACTAGAAATCTTAGTAAAAAGACTTACTCTTCAAGCTGATTTTTGCAGATACCTGCAACCCAGATAACAACCTAGACACACTAGTTTTGCTGAGAATAATAATGATGTCTCTAAGGCCTGCTTGGATTTGAGGTATAATGGCCAGCAGTGTAATAACAATCTTTAGACCTCACAACCACAAATTAATATTGTCTGGAATATTTTGCCGGGGAAAAGAAAACTAAGAGTACTGAAGAAAGCCATGGGAAGGAAAATGGACCACTCACAATCTTGTTCTAAATCAACCTTCAGGTTTAAGTCTTCTGACAGGTAGGGGCTCAAACAATGCTCGTTGCATGGCACCCATATTAGAGGGCAGGGTGAGGGAGCAGATCTAAGATAACTCCACCTATTTACTTGTGTTCCCCAACTGTTCTTTCATTCAGAAAGTCTTACACATGATCTGCTTCTCTCTTGGAAAGGCCGGCACAGGTCCATTAGCCACAGGAACGCCAAACACAATATCCTTAGAAAAATGCACTATCACAAAGCTTTTGGTTGTAGGGGGTAATTTGCCTTGATTCTGTTACATGACTTTTCTCAGTGTTGAGAACCATAACCAGAGGGGAGCATACATTTCCTTTAATTAAAAACTAGCTGTGAACTGAAGGAGTCATTTAACCATGTGGAACTAAGTAGGAAAACTAGAAGATATTTCTCTCTAGCAGAATAACAAGGTGCAGATGAATGCAGAACATTTCAGGGCATGAGTAAGCACAAGGATCATTTCACGAAATAATATATTAGAGTCATATTTCACCAATAATAGTTATGTTTTCTGATGCCTCGTTCTCACAACCCCCATAACATTTACTTGAGTTGTTTGCCATCTGTATGCCTCAGCGGATTGTTTCCAAATCTTCCCTCAAAGATTCTTTTCTTAAAAGCTGTCACTTGAAACTCAGAAAAGTCAGAGATTTGTGATTTCTGAGTCTGCCCCTTGCTATGAGACCATAAACAAACTACAAAAGCTTTCTGAATCCTATTATGTTTTTCTGTAAATGGAATGGAAGGATTAAGTGAAGTAACAGAAGTTAAGATAATTTTGTCCTTGCCTAAGGAAAGACAGAAGTAGATTCCTTCTCTCGTCCTTCTCTAGACAAGGTTATTTCCCACACTGGACTGCTCTTTTAGATGACAAGCCACACTTCGGATGGCCCATGTTACTGCTAGAATTGCTTAGAAGGAAATCAGTTGTTGCTCAGGGCAGAGTCTCTCTTATTGTTTGCAAGATTCTGTAAGCACACGTGGTGTTGCATGAACCTGCACTGGAAAGGGGCTGCTGTGTTAGAGAGCATATGAAATAGCTGATCTCAAAAGGCTCATTAGGGTTCCCTACACTGAACAGTTTCCAAACTGTGAAATTCTATAGACAATTTCATATAAAATGGAGGATGCATGTAGGCATGCAAATTTCTGTCATTAAACACACACACACACACACACACACACACACACACACACACACANTTAAATGCACCACTGCTTAAGGATTCTTTCTTATTGTCAGAATAAGGTATAATATTGCAACACTATATAAAAGTGAAAAATGGGGTTGATGAAATTTAGGCACTGGGGATAATATTCAACTTAGTGTTTAATAAAAAATAACTTTTTTTTGAGGGTTAATGTTAGTCTATTTTTACAAGATTCCTTTAACAAGAAGGAGTTCAATATTAACACTAAGTAGATTTTGGTAATTTAAAGTGCATATGGTAATCCCTAAAGCAAACACTAAACGATAAAGTGGCAGAGCTAAAATTCCAATAGAAGAGTCAATATAATACGCTGAATATTCAACTAACACAAAATAAGGCAGGAAAAGAATCTCAGAGATAAAACACACATATTACAAACAGTAAACTAAGAACACAAAGGAAGACCTAAATACAACCATACCAATAATTAAATAAATGTGATAGACTCAGCACTCATGATTAAAATATTGTTATTGTCAGATAAGATTAAAAAATACCCTACTACATGCTATATTTAAAAGATGCAGTGGAAATAAAAGTAACAGTTTGTAAATATAAAGACTAGAATGAAAAAAATCACACAAACCATATAAAGAATAGAAAATAACTTTTAAAATTCTGTTTTTTAGAGGAGCCTGGGTAGCTCAGTAGGTTGAGAATCCAACTCTTGATTTCAGCTCAGGTCATGATCCCAGGGTTGTGGGATCCAGCCCATTGGGCTCCGCACTGAGTGTTAAGCCTGCTAAAGATTCTCTCTCTCTCTCTCTCTCTCTCTCTTTCTGTCTCTCTTTCTCCCTCTGCCCCAGTCACACACACTCTTTCTCTGAAATAAATAAATAAATAAATAAATAAATAAATATAAATAAGTAAGTAAACAAACAAATAATAAATACTAAATTCTGTTATTTATTCAATATACTGCTGCTCTCTTTTTCCTTCCAAGTGATACGTCATTCTGCAAATAATCATGCACAACCATTGAACACTCTGAAATTACATACTTATGCTAATTACTATTAAAAGGCAAATCCTAAATGTCCAATGTAGGATAAGTCCATTTATATCCAGCTTTACATCAATAATTGCAATTGAATATCATTAAATCATATCAGATACTATTTCTTTTTTCTACACTCTAACCTGTGCCAGTAGTTTCTCCGCATCACAGCCTATCCAGTTAAAGGGTTTATCATTGTACAAAACTAGGTAGGAATGATTGAATAGAATTTAAATCTTAATTAACCACTAATTGGAAAGAAGATGTGGAATGTCAAATCTGGAGATTTTTTCCCACAACAAAATCTGTTTTTTCCTAATAGGTTTAAAAAACAATATAATAAACCATCTTATCTCATAAAAATAATGAGGCATTATCACAAGATGGTTTGCCATGTTGGGGAGTTGAGAATCCCATGGGAAAAGCATGTTGATTCACTGACATGGTGCCCTTTTGCAAAGCAGTGTGGAATTAAGCTTGAATTTTTATGAAGAAAATGAATTCCATTGAGCCAATGCCATTCCCCTGCACACAACCCTCATTAGATGAAAGAATTTAAGTTTAGTGAAGAGCTCAAGAACTGAATGCAGGAGCAATAACATGAGCTACGATAAAAGAATATGGTAGAATCTGTTTAGACTATATCAATGTGCCAATGGTTATGCTGACTTCTGTTTCTAAAGTTTCTCAAATGCATCTTCAACTTCACTTTTTATGCTGGGCTTCTGTTCCTCCTTCCAATTCCTCATTTAGACACTGTCCTATCATCATCTTAAGGTCTATATGTGTAATGTTGAATTTATTATCTTCCAACCAAATCAGCTAGTTCTTCCAAATGTGCATTCTAAAGGAGCTGCGCCAGCCTTTCAAATACGTACAAACAGTATACTCTGTAAAATGAAGGGTGAATGAGGGGTGAACAGACATAAAAGGCTCCAATATAGATACTTAGTATCTACATATCTATATATATCTAAATATATATCTATATATACCAATATAGATACTTAGTATCATAGAATGAATTATGTTCCCCAAAATTCATACGTTAAAGTCCTAACCCCTGATGTGACTGTATTTAGAGACAGGGCCTTCAGATAAGTAATTAAGGTTAAATGATAAATACAGATGGGGCTTTAATCTGATAGAGTTTGTATCTTTATTAAGAAGAGGAAGAGACACCAGAGATCTCATTCTCAGAGTGTACCCAGAGAGAGATAGAGTAAGGAGGAAGGGAGAAGGTAGCTGTCTACAAGCCAGGTAGAGAGGCCTCATCAGAAATCAACCATCATAGCACTTTGATCTTTGTCTTCCAGTCTCCAAAACTGTGAGAAAATAAATTTCTGTTGTTTCCGCCACTCATTCTGTGCTTCGTGTTATGTTTTGTTATAGCAGCCCTAGACGACTAATAATAATAGGTAGATAGGAGATAGAGATTGATGATGATGATGATAATGATGATAGATAGATAGATGATTGATAGATGATAGATAGATGGATAGATAGATAGATAGATACATAGATACATAANAGAGATAGAGATTGATGATGATGATGATAATGATGATAGATAGATGATTGATAGATGATAGATAGATGGATAGATAGATAGATAGATACATAGATACATAAATACATAGATACATAGATGATAGATAGAGATATCTACCTATATATAAAGCGAGAGAGAAGGAGGAAGGGAAGGAGGGAGGGAATGAAGAAGGGAGAGAGGAAGGAAGGAAGGGGAAGAAGGATGGAAGGAAAGAGGAGAGAGCAGCATGTCTGGTGCCCAGGGGAGATCAGAGGGAGACTGTCAGGTCGCATAACTCCCAGGGACAACAGTTACATAAAGCAAATGTGAATACACTGCTGGGGCGGTGCAGGGCTGCAGCCCGGGGTCACAGGAGGTGTTACTGAGGAGAAGAGGGAACCAACTGGAAGTTTATGTAAGTCTTTCATGAAAAGATGAGGAAAGAAAAGCATTCCAGGCAGAAGGGGGAACTCATGAAGAGTTACGGGCACAGGAACATGGCATTTTCAGGAACTTCAGGCTTATGTTGAAGGCACATAGGAGACTGTGCGGTAAACGTCTGTGAGCCACACACAGTGAGCTGCTGCTGCTTTTGTTATTGTCTCTGCCTAGTTTTGCTCAAAACAAAACACAACCTCCTCAGGATGATGTAGATTTTCCTCTTTCCTCATTCTTTATGCCAAGTTGATCTCCAAGTCTGGCCATTTCTCACTTTCTAATATTTGCTACCTTATCATGTTGTTTTCTATTCCTGTGGCACTTTCTACTCACAGTTTGGACATTGCACAGCCCCTGAGTAGCTAGTAGATACTACTACTCTGTCCCACTTTTTACCCAAGCCAAGAATATAATTAGCTTGGTTCAGTATTTTTTTTTTAAGCATTTTGGCAATTAGTATGACTATTGCTGACTCTTCAGTGGATTGATAGAGACAAAAATTAATTTATAAGGTCTTGAATACAAAGTTTCAAGTTTTTCAGTTTTTGAGCAGAAGAGGATTTAATTATTTTTTAAGTTATTTATTTATTTATTTATTTGAGAGAGACAGGGAAAGAGCACAAGTGAGGGAGGGGCCGAGAGAGAGAGGGAGACAGAGAATCCAAAGCAGGCTCCAGGCTCTGAGCTGTCAGTGCAGAACCAGACTTGGGGTTCAAACCCACGAACTCTGAGATTATGACCTGAGGCCAAATCGAATGCCTAACTGAGTGAGCCACCCAGGCACCGCAAGCAGAAGAGGATTTAAACAGCTGCTTTTTATTTTTTTAATTTATTTTTTTAAAAAATTTTTTTGAGAGAGAGAAGAGAGAGAGCATCAGCAGGAGAAGGGTAGAGAGAGAGAAAGGGAGACAGAATCCTAAGCAGGTTCTGCATGGCCAGCACAGATCCCACAAACCATGAGATCATGACCTGAGCCAAAATCAAGTGTCAGATGCTCAACCAACTGACCCACCCAGGCACACCTAAATGGCTGCTTTTCAATTATTTATTTACTTATTTATTTGAGAGAGAGTGTGTGTATGGAGAAGGGACAGAGGTGGGGGGGAGGAAGAGAATCTTAAGCCAGCTCCATGCTCAGTGTGGAGCCCAAATTAGGGGATCAATCCCAAACCCTGAAATCATGACCTGAGCCAAAACCAAGTCAGACACTCAACCCACTGAGCCATCCAGGTGCCCCCAAATGGCTGCTTTTTAAAAGAATGAAATGTGGTGGGAAATAATTTTGATTTAGGAAGGTAGAAGGCTTAAGAAGTGGTATGCTGCAGATATATCCACTCATATACTTTCCTTGATTCTTCTTGGGGAAAACACAGCTTTTTCACTTATATATATTCTGAGCAATACATACACCCTGTTCCAGTTATTAAGCTATTTCCTCTCAGTGCCAAATGGACCTGCTTGGACAGAACAGTGCATTAAGTCAAGCCTTCTTGATTGATAAAAAATTAATCATCCTGAATCAAATTTACCTTTATCTTTTTGAATGTTTGCATCAGATGCAATACTTTTTTTTTTGCTTTGGCAACTGGATCCTTGTTAGTTTCCAAAATATAAGGAGTAGCAGGAGGAGACTGGAAGGCTCCAGAACGAGTGGGGATGCTACTTCCTGTGTGCTTCCTACCTGTCTGCTGGCAGCTCCTGTCAGCATCACCCGAGCCTGGCCTCTTACCTCTCGCAGCACCCCCTTTCTACAGCAGCAGCTGAAGCCAATTTACAGTTTCCCCCTTCTCCAAACCAGCCTTCCAAGGCCTATGCAGACACCTGCAGCAGTCAGCCAGCATTGCCTCCCAGAGGGCTGTCCCAGGCCAGCCTACATTTCTCAGTTTTAATCATTCCAGCCTCACCTTCCCCTTTGTGCCCTGAGAACTAGAGGTGGTAGCTGCCTCCTCCGTTGCTAACTCTACGCTGTCTCTGTATTCTCTTCTTTACCCTTCCAGGTACTCAGTTAACAACTTTTGTTACTTAATTAACAAGTGTTTATATTAAATTCTCACTGTTGAAGTAACTGGTATATGAGCCAAGTTCGACCAAAGTAGAATCAGCAGACTGGATAGATAGAGAAAGAAAGAAAAATAGATAGATATCAGTCCAGCTGATTATGGACTTTAACCACAGCTACAAAATACCTTCACGGCCACTCCTAGGTTGAATAGCTGCAGCCTGGCCAAGCACACACAGCTGAAGTCCACCACACTGTGGTTTTTGTCTCCTCACCAGACCCTAACTCATTCAGACCCTCATCTATATGTACACAGCTGGATTTTTCTGGCTGAACAAATGACAAGAAAGAAGACTGACTGGGAGAGTTTATGTTTCCAAGTCCTCTAAGCAACTTCAAATAGATCACTTGTGGGTCTAAATCTCCAGTTCCTCGTCTTGGCATATTATAGAGTAATCAGTATTGAGGAAATCTGCCTCTATTCCTGCTTTTGGCTTCTTGTAGTTAATTACTGTCCATAAATTATGAAGAATAATTAAAAGTTTTATTGAACAATAATATTTCTGATAGAACAGTGTGATAAATAAAGTCTTCTTGTTTGGCAGGACATTAATCTACCTGAATATAATTTACCTTTATCATTGTGAATGTTGTGTCAAATGCCTTCATATAGGAAATGCTGTAAAATATTATTTACTTTTATTCACTTACTGTTTTGATCTCAGGTAAAATACTTGATGAGTTCTTTGGCCTTAAGTTACCTTCCCCCTGTATCTCTTGCATTATTCTGGGTTTCAAATGGGATAATACACATAAAGATACTTTGTGAACACAGCAAGCCATTCTTTTTGCTTCAGAATCATTAACTAGGATTTTTCAAAAAGAGGACCCATAGTTCTGTTTTTTCTGTTCTAATATTTTAACTCATTTTTCTGTTTCCATCTTGAGAAGCTTTGTTGCCTCTCTGGATGTATGTGTTGGATCTACTATTCCAATAAAATCATTTAAGATATCATTTCCTTTGGAAGGCAGTTATACAGAGATTTATGATTTTGATTTCCTAGATTCATTTTTCAGAATCATAGATAAGTAATAAAGAGGTTGTTTAGCTTCTATTAAGTACCTTGTGTTCTTAAGAAGCATTTATAGAGCTGGTGAGTCAAAATTAGACCTGAGAGACCAAAGGAAGAACTAACCTTCACTCCATCCCATCCTTTACTGATGCTCTGAAAATAAATGCACTTAAAACTACGGCTTTATTCCATCTAGTCCCCGTGCTAACATTACCGTGGTGTCTGAGCTATAGAATGGAGAATAATTTCCTGCCTGCTGGGATTACCGTCTCAGAGAATACGGAATATGAGTCTATTCAATATTTCTTTCTGGGAAAAATATTCCATTTTCCTCTAGGGTTTCTTTCTGATATATTCAACCTGGTAGGCAGGCCCAAAACACTACAGAGAACACATTTTTTTTTCCCTGACATATAGCCATCCACTCATACATACCCAAGAATGATGACAGCCTGGAATGAAAAACTAAGAAAGGGGAAGTTTTAATATGCACATAAGTGGTTTGCTAGAACATCATAACAAAGTACCACAGAGTAGGTGGCTTGAACAACAGGAATTTATTTTCTTACATTACTGAGACTAGAAGTCCAAGATCAAGGTGTCATCAGGTTTGGTTTCTCCTCAGGCCCCTCCTCAGGCTTGTAGATGTCTGCCTTGCTGTTTGTGTGCACATGGTCTTTCCTCTGTGTGGAGGCATTGCTGGTATCTCTTTGTGTGTCCAAATTTTGTTTTCTAAGTATACCAGAAGGTTGGATTCAGACTCACCCAAACAGCCTCACTTTAACTTAATCACATATTTAAAGGCCCTGTCTCCAAATACAGTCACATTCAAAGATACTGGGGGTTAGAGCTCCAACATGTGAATTTTGCAGGGACACAATTCAACTCACATTGAGTATAGCTTACAAATAGCTCAGTACTAGGTATTATGATAACATGTTCTGTCATTTAATTTTTAAGACAACTTATCAATATGTACTCTATTCTTATCCCCACTGAAAATGTAAGAAAATTCTTGTTAAATGAAGTTAAGGATATTTGGTAGGGTTAAGGCTTTGTGGATGGGGAAATGTTCTCTGGCACTGAAAGAAATGAAAGAAAATCACAGACTTGGAGAAGTTCTGTTCATGAATTGGGAAACATTGTAAGGAGTCAAAGAAATAAGTTGAACTTTAATTTCACATCACTTGCTGAGACCTTTCTAGTTTTAACTTATCCAGGATCCCACTCCAGAAAACCTGATCATTCTGGATACCCAGGAAAGGTTCCTCTAATTCAGACCTCCTTTTTAGAGTAGTCCTTCAGAGGACTTTCCTTGGGTTACTGAAGCTGTGTCTCCAATATGTGTAAAGAGGGGAAATACCTGGGAATGTTTTTTCCCTCCACCCAGGTTGGCCCATTTGCCAGTGGCTGACTAGAACCCAGTCAAAAAGCCCAGTTCCCTGCCCAAGGCAGGACAGACTCTACAATGTAATTCACAAAAGCTCCCTCAGACATCAAGCTGGAGCTTTGCCAGAAATTTCACTCTTGCTTGGTTTCTTTTCCTTTTCAGCTCTGGCTTCCCCCTTCCTTATTAATTTCCATTAGAAGCGTGTCCTCACTAAATCACTTGCATGAAAATCTTTGACTTAGGGTCTGATTCTGGGTCACCTTCTGTGACACCTTGTGTGACTAAGTCACCTTCTGTGGTTCTGTGGTTAAATCTTGTTCTAATTTGTTCCAGTTCTTTAGAGGTAACAATGGATTGAATCAATTTCAGACACTGTGATATAAAGGGATTAGAACAGGACACCTGGGTTTAATCCCTGGCTCTGCCCTGCATCAGCTTAATGATTGGATCATTCATCACTCATTCCAGTGCAAAAGAGAGAAAGTCAACTCAAGCAGACGTTACACAAAGGAATTCGTTCATTTATATAACCCCAAATCCGGGAGTAGCTCAAACTTCAGGCCTGACTGATGCCATTAGGAGACTGTCTCATTCCTTTTGACTTTTTTCTGAATTGTGGCAAGATGGCGACCATGAGCTTCAGGTTTATACCTTATCAGTCCAACAACTTCTTCAGAATGAGGACAGTTCTGGTCCCAAAGCACTATGATTTAACCTGGGGTTAATTTATATTACTCCAATTTAAGACATAAACCTACCCTTGAACCAGACTTCTGGTTTCTATGGCTTAAGCAGATTTCCTTTTCTAGAACAAGGACAGGGTCGTGTTCAACTCAGTTATTGACTGAGGGAAGGAAGCTATGATAGGGTCCTCAAAAGAAAACTGGGGCATAAGAAGAAAGACAAATCAATCCTCAGCAGACAAAATTAGCTAGTTCCTACAGTGAGCTTGAATGAGATAGTTAACATTTATGAACCCCTCTAATCTTACCATTAATTGGAGATAATTTTAAGATCTATTGCACATAGTTAAGTAAATGATGTAATATAGGAAAAGTTCTTAGCACAGTGCCTGGTACTATATTATTTTTTTTGGTAGGGAAGGGAAATATATTTTCTCCTCTGAAAATATTTTCCCTTCTTGTCACTGGGTAATGTTAATTCATTCATTTTGAAAAGAAAAAAAAAACATATTTTGTCAGATACCCAGGAATACCATGTACATGTGGCATTCGATGTCCTGTATGGGTCAGGAAAGACTAGGAAATGATGAAAATGTGCCAGCTTTCCCATTAGTGATGGGCTTACAGCTAAAAGGGCTTTTTCCTTCTGAGTTGATCAGACATGCATCATTGGAGAGTGGGGAAAAATGTTTCTATAGATTTTTTTTAACCTCAAAGTCATTCCCTCTAGCATGCATATTAACAGATAAAACAACATTCATAAAAATATTTTATGAGATGGAATTACATGCACATATTAAGAAGCATGATACAGTTCTGTATATAATGTTGTGCAAACACCAAAACAAATGAAAAGGCTAAGTACCAAACAAGGTAGATGGCATGGTCTCATAAACAGAATATATAGTAATATATTTATTGAGATGTAGAATAATTCTTAAAGGATAACAAGGTCTAGAAAAAATTGCTCACCTTCAGGAAGGACTGTAACTCTAGGCTCAGTTTTTAGTGTTCACCATTTTCTTATTGTTGCTAAAATGTAGTATTAAATAAATTGTTACATGAAAGAATATAGACAGTGGTATAATAATCCTTTATTGGTCATCATTCATATTCAATATATACCAGAATTTTCTACACTTGTTTTTTATTTTATTTTTTCTATTTTGTTTTAGAATTATTTTCAGTATCTGTTGTAAATATGTCATTTCATCAGCAAACACTTTGATGTACATTGCTAAAAATATATAGTTTTTTTCATTTGTATATCCATAATGCTATTATCTCTCCTAACACAATTAGCAATAACTTTCAGAAGACTTCATTTTTTTAAGGTAGTTTTAGGGTCACACCAAAACTGAGATGAAAGTACAGAGATTTCTCATGTAGTCCATTTTCCCGGACAGGTGTAGCAGCTCACATTATCAACATCACACACCAGAGTGAGACATTTGTCACAATTGACATCATATATTTGTTAGAACATGCATTAACATGTCATTATAACCAAAGCCCATAGTTTACCTTTGTATTCACTCTTGACGCTGTATATTCTTTGAGTCTGAAAAATGTATCCATGAGTATAATATCATAAAGCTATTTTCACTACCCTAACTATCCTCTGTGCTCTGCCTCTTCATCCCACACCACCCACCTCCCTGATCTAGGAACCACTGATCTTTACACTGTCTCTACAGTTCTGCCTTTTTTAGAAAATCATAAAGTTGAAATGATATAGTATGTAGCTTTGTCAAATTGGCTTCTTTCACTTCTAATATTCATTTAAGATTCTTCCATTCCTTTTTATGGTTTGAAAGCCCATTCCTTTTTGGTGCTGAATATACTCCATTGTCTGGACGTACCATAGTTTATTTATCTGTTCACCTACTGAAGGACATCTTGGATGCTTCCAAGTTTTGACAGTTATAAATAAAGCTGCTATAAAACATCCATATGCAGGTCTTCATGTGAACATAAGTTTTCAAGTCCTTTGTGTAAATACCAGCCAGCACAATGACTGTATAATATGGTAAGAGTATACTTAGCTTTGTAAGAAATTGCCAAACTATCTTCCCAAGAGACTGTACCATTTTTCGTTCCCACCAGAAATGAATAACAATTTCTGTTGCTCCACATGATACCAACATTTGATTTTGTCAGTGTTCTAGATTTTGGCCATCCTAGAAGGTGTGTAGTGGTATTTCATTGTCATTGAATTTGCATTTACCTGATGACATATGGTATGGAGTATCTTTTCATATAGTTATTTGTCATCTATGTATCCTCTTTGGTGACATGTCTATTAAGGTCTTCGGTCTATTTATTAATTGGGTTGTTTGTTTTCTTACTGTTGAATGCATTTTAGATAGCAGTCCTTTTTCAGATGTACCTTTTTCCAAATATTTTTTCCCTGTCAGTGGATTGTCTTCTAATTCTCCTGACATTGTCTCTATGCAGAGCAGATGTTTTTAATTTTATGAAATCCAGCTTAATAATTATTTCTTTCATGGATCATGCCTTTGGTGTTGTATCTATAAAGTTACTGCTATACCCAAAGTCATCTAGATTTCTCCTGTTATCTTTTATCAGGTTTATAGTATGGGGTTCTACATTTAGGTCTATGATCCATTTTGAGTTAATTTTTGTAAAGGTTTTAAGGCCTCTGTCTAGATTCATTTTTTTCATAATAGATATTCAATTGCTCCAGCATTGTTTGTTGAAAAAAATCTTTGCTCCATTATGTTACTTTTATTTCTTTGTCAAATATCCATTGATTATATTTGTTTGTTTCTGGCCTCTTTATTCTGTTCCATTTGTCTGTTCTTTTGCCAGTACAAAAACTGTCTTGTCCATAAGACTTGGAGTTGGGTAGCATCAGTTCTCCAACTTTGTTGTTCTACTTTAATAATCTGTTGGTTACTCTGGGTCTTTTGCCTCTTCATATAAATTTTAGAATCAATTTGTCAATATTGACAAATTAACTTGTTGGGATTTTGTTTGGGATTGCATTGAATTTATAGATCAAATAAAGAAGACTAGACATCTTGACAATATTGAGTCTTACTATCCATGATCTTTATTTACTTAGATCTTTAATTTCATTCATCAGAGCCTTGTAGTTTTCCTTATATAGATCTTGTACATATATTGTTAGATTTATACTTAGTATTTCATTTTTTGACATGCCAATGTAAAAGATATTGTGTTTTCTATTTCAAACTTCACTTGTTCACTGTTGGTTTATAGGAAAGCAACTGACTTTTGTACATTGACCTTGCATTCTCCAATCTTGCTACAATTACCTTAGTAAGTAATAAGTAATTATTCCAGATGGGGGGGGTGTCAATTCTTTTGCATTTTCTACACAGATGATCATGTCATCTACAGACAAAGTTTTAAATTGTTCTTCCCAATCTGTATATCTTTTAATTTCTTTTAAAGATCTTGCCTTACTGTTTTAGCAAGAAATTTACTACATGTTGGAAAAGAGTGGTAAGAAGAGACATTTTTGCCTTGTATCTGATCCTAGTGGGAAGGCTTCAAGTTTCCAACTATTAAGTATGAAATTAGCCCTGGGATTTTGTAGATTATTTTTTATCAAGTTGAGAAAGTTTCCCTTTTCCTATTTTACTGAGAATATTTTATCTATTCCTTTTTTTTTTCTTTAGAGTATAGTTGATATTGTGTGTACAGCTTAGTGATTTGACAAGTTTATACATTATGGTATGTTCATAAGCGTAGCTACCATCTGTCCTGTTACATTGCTATTACAATATTATTGACTGTATTCTTTATGCTGCGCCTTTTATTTCTGTGATTTATTCATTCTATAACTGGAAGTCTGTATCTCCTGTTTGTTCCCCATTTGGACCATTCTCCTGACCCTTATCTACTCCTCTTGTGTGAGCTTTGGTAGATTGTGTCTTACAAGGAAATGGTCCCTTTCACCTAATTTATCAAGTTTGCTGGCATAGTTATTTATAGTATTCTTTTATTAGTCTTTTTAATTTCCCTGAGATATGTAATAATGTCCTCTCTTTAATTTATATCAGTAACTTGTGTCCTCTTTCCTTTTTTTCTTAATTTTAGCCTGTCTAGAGGCTTATCAATTTTACTGATCTTTTCAAGGAACCAGCTTTTGGTTTTGCTGATTTTCCCTACTGATTTCTTGTTTTCAATTTCATTGATTTCTGCTCTTTCTCTGTCTCTTTTCTTTTGCTTATTTTGCATTTTATTTGCTCTTTGTTTTCTAGCTTCCTATGGTAGGGCTGTAGATCTTTCTTCCTTTCTAATATATGCATTAATTTCTCCCCAAGGACTGTTTTCACTATCCCACAAATTTTGATAATTTGTGCTTTTATTTTCATTTAGTTTAAAATATATTTATGGTTTTTTGAGATTTCTTTTTTGACCTGTGTGTTGTTTAGAAGTGTGTTGCTTAGCATCCATATATTTTGGGTTTTTCCAGTTATCTTCTGCTACTAGCTTCTATTTTAATTCCATTGTGGTCTGAGAGGAGGCATCATATAAGTTACATTTTAAAAAAATCTTTAAGGTACATTTTACAGCAGAGAATGTGGTCTATTTTGGTGAATGTTCCATCTGAGCTTGAGAAGAATGTGTACTCTAATGTTGTTGGATGAAGTAGTCAATAGATGTCAATTACATCCAGTTGATCGATGGTGTTGTTGAGTTCAACTAAGTTCTTAATAATTTTCTGCCTACTGGATTTATCCATTTCTGATAGAAAGGTGTTGAAGTCTCCTACTCTGATAGTGGATTCATCTATTTCCCCTTGAAGTTCTATCAGTTTCTGCTTCACATATTTGATGATCTGTTGTTGAGTACATGCACATTAAAGATTATTATGACTTCTTGGAGAATTGACTCTTTCAGTATTACATAATATCTGTTTTTATCCCTGACAACTCTCCTTGCTTTGAGTTCTGCTCTGTTTGAAATTAGCTGTTCCTGCTTTCCTTTTTACTGTTAGCATGGCATATTTTTCTCCATCTATTTACTTTTAATCTATATGTATTTATATTTAAAATGGATTTCTTATAGACAACATATAGTTGGGTCATGTTTTATTGGGTTTTTTTGAAGGGGTGATTCTTTATTTATTACCTGTGAATGCAATTTACCTCTCAAATTCCTGTACAGAAATATTCTTAACAGCAGTTTGTATGAATATGAAAGTTGAGGTATTTCCTTTTACATTACAAGTTTTAAATCAGCAATTGTAATACCTCCATTGGAATTTCAAAAACAGTCTTTTGAAATGTTGGGTCATGTTTCTTGATTCACTCTGGCCACTTCTATCTTTTAATTGGTTCATTTCCAAATTTGGCATTCAAAATGATTGTTGATATAGTTAGATTAATATCTACCATGTTTGTTACTGTTTTTTATGCCTCTTGTCTTTACACTGAGCATTTGATATGATTCCATCCACTTATCCACTTACTCTCCTTTCTTAGCATATCAATTTGTATAGAAGTATATCATATATAAATATTGATATATGTATGTAGCATATCATTTATATATATATATATATATATATACACACACACATATATATTTACTTTTCTTAGTGGTTGCCTGGAGTTTGCAATATGCTTTCACAATAAATAACACTTTCAAGTAACCTTATACATTTCACAGGTAGCACGAATAACTTATNTGTATGTAGCATATCATTTATATATATATATATATATACACACACACATATATATTTACTTTTCTTAGTGGTTGCCTGGAGTTTGCAATATGCTTTCACAATAAATAACACTTTCAAGTAACCTTATACATTTCACAGGTAGCACGAATAACTTATAGTAACAAAATAATCCTAAAATCTTAATTCCTCCACCTTGTCCTTATATCATTGCTGATTGCAGTCATTCATTCACACCTTTGGTAGAAGAAAATGACTAGGGTGGAATTAAATTGGGCATTTCCCTTCCCCCCTGGGTCAGTTAAGGTCTGAGAATATCTCTGGAGGTTAGGCTCTGGTTAACTAGTTTCTCAGAGTGCATATTTCAGAACGATTTGTTATCCCCTGGCTTGTCTTGACAGAAGCATGAGTAGAGTTTTCTCTATTTACTCTGAGACCTGGTTGAGCTCTTGGAGGTAAGTCTTATAAAATTGTGAAGGTTCCCTGATGGCAGGGTCCCCCTGGAGTTTTAAACTATGACTTAACCACACTGAGCCTCCAGCGGTTGGTCAATTACAGTTCAAGTTTCCAAAACCCAGCACTGGTTCTCAGGGTGGTTTTCACTCATGAGTGTCTGCTTTGGTAAATTTCCTTTCTCTATATTTGTCTGTTCCATTTGCCTCTTCAATTTTGGGGACAGTGACTTGACCTGTGTCTCCATCTCTCTTGTGGATCTCAGCAAAGTTGTTGATTTTTCCATCTATTTAACTTTTCACTGTTTTACTTGTTGTTAAGGTGGAGTGGCAACTTCCAAGCTCCTTGTACGCAGAGCCAGAAACCAGAAGTCAATGATAAGTTTCATACCATGCAATATCCAGTCCATCTTCCAATGTCTTCTATTTGAAAACCCCCCAACCTTTTACAAGGTTTATATATTACTTTCTACTGTAATGCCTTAAGCAATATTAAGTTATCATTATCATTAAGTTATCCTAATCTAGATCAATGTCTTCCGCTTTTTTACTTTTGATGACCTTAACTTGTTAAAGAACTAAGTTAAGTTAATTTCACTACAGAATGGCTCACAATCTGGATTGGTGTGTTCACTTTTTAATTTGTACCTCTATTCCCCCATAATTCCTGAAAACTAATTGTGTCTAAGACTCAATTAGATTCAAGTATGTTAGCTGCTTATGCAAAAACTAAATGATGTTAAAAGAATATTACTTCAGGAAAATACTTTATGGGTTATTGAAGGCCCAGGTCTACTTCTGGCTCTGTGAAAGCATACTAAAGTGCCTAGCATTTATAAAATACTCCATGATTCTTCCTTCTTCTGCAGGAAGTTCCTCATAACTGAACATAAGGATTTGAAAGATTTTGGCACGATCCACTAAAAAGCGTTCATCTCTGGTCATTGTCACAGGGGGACTCTGAAGATCGGAAAGTCCCTTGACCAATAGATATCAAGTTTGAGATGCAGAAAGCAAACTCCTAGAAAATATCAGAGATAACAAGGCTAAAACTTATTCACTTATTTATAGCATGGGTATTCTTTCCCTTAGTCTTAATTCCTTCAATTTTCTAGGGCTTGCTAAATAAATCAGTTTTTTTGGAAAACACACTCATTTAAAAATTATTTATTTATTCACCTAGTCAGCTGCTTATTCATTCATTAATAATAATTAGATGCCTACTTAGTGCAAAGCACAACTGTAGGCATTGGGAAAAGGGACAAGAAATCTCTACAATTATTTAAATATTTTCCAATTCAGATAAAAGTAGTCAACATTTAACACGTGTATATAATATACAAATCTGAACAAAGCTTTGTTATAATACAAAAAGTGTCAGACACTTGACCTGCCTTCCTGATATCTTGGTCTAGTGACTGGGATAGACACATTCACGTCATTCTAGAATGAACTGGGCTATAATCAAGAAACAGACAAGATAGTAATGATTGATATAAAGGAATGACTGAGAGCATTTCCAACTAAAGTCTCTGGGACTTTCATTTCATTAAAACCTTTCTTTGGTGGCAATAAAATGCCAGAAATAACTATGTTGATATGTGCTTTATGCATATGTCTTAAAATGTTGGATATGGATTGTGTTCAAAATGACATGCATCACCAAATTATGAGCATTTTAAAACCAATTAAGAATAGTTTTTATTTAAAACATGAAAGACTGATGAATAAACCTCTGGTCTATTCTTTTTGCCTTGTTATTCAATTTTTATTTAAAGAGGAAAGGTAAAAATAAATAACTCCTCATTTCTATTCTCCAAAACAACTGCTATTTTATGCAAATAGCATGTATCTATTGGTATATGACAATTAACTATTACTTTTACTGAAAGTGAACTATAGACATTCCTTTCTGTATTTAATTTTTTTTGACAAAAATTATATACATTTAGTAGGTACAACTTGTCTTGATAGACATGTATATTGTGTAATGAATGATCACCACAATCAAGGTAATTAGCATATCTATCACCTCACATAATTACCTCCTCCCTTTTATGTGATAAGAACATTAAGATCTACCTTCTTAACAAATTTCAATTATACAGTATAAAGAATGAAACACATTCTGGAGCTAAAGAATACAATGATGAGGGGCACCTATCTGGGTGGCTCAATCAGTTATGCATTCAGCTATGGCACAGGTCATGATCCTGGGTTTGTGGGTTCAAGGCCCCTTTGGGCTCTGTGCTGACAGCTCAGAGCCTGGAGCCTGCTTCAGATTCTGTATCTCCCTCTTTCACTGCCCCTCCCCAGCTCATGCTCTGTCTATCTCAGTCTCTGTTTCTCTCTCTCTCAAAAATAAATAAAAATATTTTTACAAAAAGAATACAATGAATGAAATGAAAAATGCAGAGAGTGCGCTTTGAGCAGAGTGGTTTGTTACTTCTTCACCAGTGCTTTATCATTTAATTCAATGCTCTAGAAAGATGAGTGAGGAGGCAGTTTCGTATTTATTATTTGTCTGCTTTGTTTTCCTGCTACATGAAAGCAGGAAAGCTCTTCCCTTCCCTCCTATCCCAGAGCCATATTCAGTGAGAGGTGGCAGGGTGAGTGAGCCTGTGGGAAACAGATAAATTTCAGATTGAAGACATTGCTGCAAACCCATTATCTGGGCATATAATGTAGTGGTTTCATACAGAAGCTTGATCAGGCTCTAGTAGATTTTCGAAAGAATAAAGTGAAGGATACTGAAGAAATGTAGATAGAGTCAATGTTCCAGATCTCCAAGTTTTTGTCTCATACAGAACTTTCAAGCCATAGAAGCAGGTTCTGCTAGGCATCCTGACATAATTAGACAGAGAGAGAGACAAGCACAGTTCACAGTATCCCACTTTATTTTCATTAGCTGGTACTACCTGACACTGAGTTTGAGCAATCACATTTTGGACCTTCTGACTCGGTACATGGTGTGATAGAAACAGCTTTAAATATACCAGAAAGTAAGTGTTTAAGACCTGCTTTAGCCTCTTATTAGCTCTGCAGACATGGGCAAGTGACTTAAATTCTCTGAACCTCACTTTATTTGAGTGCAAAATGGGGTTTAGAATGCTTTAAAAGGCTGCTGTGAGAATGACATAGGATCATGAGTGTAAAAGAAGTATGAAAGCTATTTTAAAACTTAGGTATTACTATCTATCTTCTTGGTAATATGTCCTGAGCAACATTTTTTTTTTCCAAATAAAGATCTTATTGTTTGCTTTTGTGTTTAGAAACGTTCACCTACCAGAAGTAAAAATATATATAGACACCTCCCTTTAACAAATTAGAGCGCAAAGGATGTAAAATGCAGGTGGTGTAACAACTCACCTAAGAAGTGGCAAAGAGTTAATGAATTGGGAATACCAGCTTATCTTCTGTCACATAAAGGGGTCATCAGCTATCAAATTAGAGTTCAGAATCTGAACATGGGTTGAGGGAAGAATAAGCATATAAATTTGGAAAAGAAAGCAGAATCTGGCTGAAGTGGAAGGGCAGACAGAGAAGGAACCAGAGAGAGGGAGAAGAAAAGAAGAGAGGAGGAGAGGGAGGGAGAAATAGGAGTTGGGGTGTTATTGATAATCTCTAGAACTGAATCAGTTCCCCAACTTTAGCTTCATGCTGGAATCACCCATGACACTAAAAATACTGATGTCTGAGTTTCATCCCCAGAATGTCTGATTTAATTGGCCTGGGGTGGATTCTTTTAAAGTGCTTTAGGTGATTCTGATCTGTGACAAAGCTGAGAACCACTGAACCAAAGCACTGCCTCTCTGATCTGAATGAATCCAGTGACCTTGAAAATGCAGACCTGGAGGGGCGCCTGGGTGGCTCAGTCCATTAAGCGTCAGACTTCGGCTCAGGTCATGATTTCACAGTTCATGGGTTCGTGGATTTGAGCCCCACGTCGGGCTCTGTGCTGACAGCTAGCTCAGAGCCTGGAGCCTGCTTCAGATTCTGTATCCCCCTCTCTCTCTGACCCTCCCTTGCGCGCTCTCTCTCTCTCTCTCTCTCTCAGAAATAAAAAAAAAAAATTAAAAGAAAAAGAAAAAAGAAAATGCAGGCCTCGAATAGAGCCTGAGTTTCCAGATATTAACAGGCTCCTAACAAGCTTTCTCTACTTCTGGACAGTTTTAGTGAGGTAATTGAAAAAGTGATAAAATGATGATGATAATGACAGCTAGCATTTAATGAATGCTTTTGGGAAAGAAAGGTTTTCCCTATCCTCTTAAGTTCTTCTGGCTGGTCTAAGAATCAAGCTGACCTGAGAGAGCTCAGTAGGAAATCAAATTTAATTACTATGTACAAGTAATCCACATAAGCATGAGAGATTCCAAAGACAGGCAAAGCAAGGAAAGAAGTTAAGGAGAGAGAAGGTAAGGAGAAACAGGGTAAGAAGAAAGAGGGTAAAGGTTTGGGGCCTCAGAAGGAATAAAGGCAATTCGAAGGAAGAAGGAAAAGTGGTATCCAAATGTTTGCTGGGCCATCCAGAAACAATGGGCCACAGAGAAGGATTTTAACAAACAGACTTTGCTGAATTCCTCTTGTCTACCACAGTTGTATGTAATTATATATATATATATATATATGAATGCATATGAATTATATAATTCATATTATAATGTAGTTATCTATGGTGATAGCTCTCTTTCCAGAGCATGTCCTCAATCTAAATATTTTTAGGCACGTAGGAAGAAGGTCAAAGTTTCTTCCTGAGTCTTTTGGGCTTTAATTGTTTTCAGCTCAAAATAATCTATATGCCAAAGTGACACATCTTGAGGCAACTTGTTATGAACCCCTAAATATGTGCCAGAACTGTGTTGGTGTTTCCAGGGTTAACTTGTTAAAATCCTCAGAACAATCTTAGAAGGGGTTGGTATTATTATTTCCCTGGCTTTACAAATGAGGGAGCTGAGGCTTAAAAAGACAGATACCTTAGGTAAGAAACCTGGTAAATATATATCTGAATTCTGGTAGTCTGACACTGAGCCTGTGCTCTTAGTGATTCTATCATCCTACTTCTGAAATCATTCTGTAGCCTTACTTTTTAAGTGATAGGTATACTGCAGGAGAGAAAATCTGAAAGAAGAAAGCAAAAATAGGAAGGATGTGCAATACTGGTGCAGATATAAATAAGATTAAAACCTACAACCGTTCTCATGGATTTTCACTATGGGAACAGCTAGTGTTATGGAATCTGGTCAGGATCACTAGGCGGAAGAATCAAGTGGCGCTCAGAGATCTTGGAAGGGAGGAGGTGTATATTACACCGGTGGGCTCAGAGGAGATCATTCTCCAGAGATCTGAGCTCAGAGCACCAGCAGAGGCAGTAATTTATAGCCTGTTACTTCCACATTCCTCATTAATGCATGCGACAAGCAGGGTGGGAAGAAGAACCTGGAAGGGAGAGCCTTTGATCAGGGACAGGTAGTTCCTTATCAGTCCTGTCGGCCATCTTGTAACAGATTTTTCCCTATCACTAGGAGTGGCATGAGAATTGTTGCTGAGAAAGCATCAGTACTTTATAGCACTTTATTCTCGATAAGTCGAGCCATAGACTTTGCCAAGACTAACAGCCATGGACTCAACTTTGACTGCTCATTATATCACATGGGCAAATTTAAAAATCCTAAATCCTATGTCACATCCCAAACCAAATAAATCAGACTGTCTGAGAGTAGGACCCATACATTAGCATTTGGTAAAGCTTCCCAAGGATTCCAAATTGCAGCAAAGGTTGTTGATTACTGGGTTTGGAGTATGAGGTCCTGGGAGAAAATTGATGCCACTAATGATAGCATCCCAATGTCACATTTCCCGGGGAGCCTATTCTAGCAGCCGGAGGTATTTTCTTTTTTCTCTGAACCTCCATGGCTTCTATCTCTACCTCTCTGAGAACACTGACCACATTCTGTCTTTAAGTTACATATTTGTGCCCTTGTTTGGCGAGCACTTTATAAAAGAGTTTCCTTAGACAATGTCCTTAAGAGAAGTCATCGTAACAAAGGATTCCATGGTCAAAACCGTCGAATTAACATTGTAACTGAACCCAATAAAAGAATTTGTCCACCCAATGCACAGCAAGCCAATAAAAACTAAAACCAAGATTTTGCAGTGAAGAAAAATAGGCAATTTATTGGTGTGGTATCATGCAGGAAAACAGAGAGCCAATACCCCAAAGTCCTGAACTCCCATATGGCTGGGAAATGAGGGTATTTAAAGGCAACATTTGAGCCAGGGGTCTCTTGGAAGGTAAACACCATTGCTTGGAGACCCATGAGGTCATACTAGCAGGTGCCACGTCGTCTGTTCCTCTGTAGGCCTTTTCTCTAGAGAGACTCGTAGTTTGAAAAATATCTTAATTCCTTATGTTAGAAATTGCATTAAGCATATTGGTGATTATACCTTTAGGGTAGTGCTGATTAACTACTTGTAAACTAGTGAGGTTGTATTCCTATAGTTCCTTGGCCAATCCCACCATGCCGGGGAGAAATAAGACCTTGGTGTTCATTCTTTCATCTGAAATGACAAGATGGATGTCAGGTTCAGCACTGTGTACATATCACTGTCTTAGAGACTTTCAATGAAAACTTCATTTAAAAGCTGTAAGACGTTCTGTAGTAAGGAAGCATCTTTAACTTTGTTTAGCTGGGAGTTTCCAAAATTATTTGAACATAAAATACACTTGATATTCTATTCTTATACACAAAGATTGGGGGGAAGAAATTCTAGCTTAGAAAAGAGGGATGGGCTTATAGAGTAAGATATGGCTATAAACCTAAGAAAAATAATAGCAAAACTCATAAGGTTGTTGTGAAGAGTTAAAGGAAGTGAGATAATAAATAATAAATATAAGTAATAATAAATTAAATTACATCACGTATGTAACATGTCTATTATAGTTCCTGTTACTATGGGCTACTGTTTTTTTTGGTTTGTTTGTTTTTTGTTTTTTTTTTTTTGTCTTTTCAGTCTCAAGAGTATCTAGGACAGGTCTTACCTTTTACACACACCCACAAACACACACGCACACACACACACACACACACACAAAGTCATAGCGGCATTTCTTTTATCAAAATCTTATGAAAATCCCACTCTTCATAGGTGGGTGTCAAGTCATTAAATGCCACCTAAATTGACAATCCCTTTTGCATTTCCTCTATTATTAAAGGTTATAGAGTAAGAAGAAACTATTGAAGACTATCTCATGATAAAATTTAGCACTCAGGATTGATTGAGTGAGTGAGTGTTTGGGTATTCATTGGGCAATTACTATGTACAAGACACTCTGGGAGATGAAAACATTGGTAAGACATAGTTAATTATGGACTCACTGCAGTGCCTTTGCGGCACAGCTCTTTTCCAGTCCAGCCATGCAGGCAGCAGCAGACACAGGCAGCAGTGGGCATGCCTGCTGAGCGGGAGAAAGCCTCTGAACTGTCCAGAACTGGCCACTTCCATTTTTGTGTCCCTGAATGCTTTACATACATGTCTAGTTTTTTAATTGCCTGTGAACTCTTATTTTTAATTTTTTTTAACATTTATTTATTATTGAGAGACAGAGAAAGACAGAACATGGGCATGGGAGGGGCAGAGAGAGAGGGAGACACAGAATCTGAAGCAGGCTTCACAGGCTCTGAGGGTTCAGTACAGACCTGATGCAGGACTCGAACTCACAACCCATGAGATCATGACCTGAGCCGAAGTCAGACGCTTAACCCACTGAGCCACCCAGGTGCCCTAGTTGCCTGTGAACACTTAGAGAAGAGCACAATGCCCGGTCCTCTTTTAACTGGCTCCCTAATATTAGAATCAAGTATGGGATTCTTCAGAGACAGGACAAGAACCTCTCTATGGAGAGGGAAATATAAAGAATAAAACCCAGTGACCTTGCTGTTGTGGAGGGCACACAGAGTGCATCCTCCACCCCTGCCTCTCCATCCCCATCCTGCCTCGCTTGGTATTCAGTCTAAACCCAGCTCCAACTAGTTCCAGTTGGAAGGTGAAAAGTAATGAAGGCAAGAAAGATCTTCATTTCCTTAAAAGCTGCTGTTTAAGGTTATTTAGTGTAACTTTTCTTCCTCAACTTGCTGGTTTCTAAGGGGCTTTTGTAGGCCATGATGGATGAGCTATTAGTTTATTATACAAAATGTGAGCTAAGATTAGACGCAGGGGCTTTTTTAAAAAAATATATTTTTATTTATTTCTAGGACAGAGAGAGAGACAGAGTGAACAGGGAGGGTCAGAGAGAGAGGGAGACACAGACTTTGAAATAGGCTCCAGGCTCTGAGCTGGCAGTCAGCACAGAGTCCGACGCGGGGCTCGAACCCACGAACGTAGAGATCATGACCTAAGCGAAAGTCGGACGCTTAACCGACTAAGCCACCCAGGTGGGGAGGGGCATTTTTTAAAATACACTTTTCTACATTTCTTAAGGATTATTTCTTCCTTTTTAAAAATGTGATCTATAAATAAAACATTAAATTTTTTTTTAAAAAATGAGCCTGGGTGGCTCAGTTGGTTGAGTGTCCCACTTTGCCTCAGGTCATGATCTCGCGGTTCATGGGTTCGAGCCTTGCGTCAGGCTCTGTGCTGGCAGCCAGCTCAGAGCCAGGAATCTGCTTTGGATTCTGGGTCTCCCTCTCTCTCTGACCCTCCCCTGCTCACACTGTCTCTCTCTCAGAAATAAATAAAACATTTTAAAAAAATTAAACATGATCCAGTGGTTACACTCATACTCTTAAGATAATGCTTCTCAAGCCTGGTCGCACAGTAGAAACTCTAGGAGATTAGGCCTACGTGTGTGTGTGTGTGTGTGTTTTAAGCTTTGTAGGTGCTTCCATGGTGCAGCCCTGAATAAGAAACACGACCTTAGAAGGATTCCACATTTGGATGCCTGTTTTCAACAAGGAGGGTTTACTTTATTTTAAAAATTTTATTATTTTTTAATCATTTATTTATTTATGTTTATTTATTTTTTAGAGAGAGAGAGAGAGCTTGAGTCGGGGAAAGGGCAGAGAGAGACACACACACACACAGAATGTGATGCCCTCTCCAGGCTCTGAGCTGTCACCAAGCTCTGAGCTGTCAGCACAGAGCCAGATGCGGGGCTGGAACTCACAGACTGTGAGATCATGACCTGAGCCAAAGTCGGATGCCCAACTGACTGAGCCACCCAGGCATCCCTAGGAGGGTTTACTTCTACCGGGAGAAGCACAGTCAAAAATCATGAGATGGTGCCGCTCCTATCCTGAATCCTGATTCCCAGCAACAAACTACTAAATGTGTAAAATACTGTGATACCCATTTGTACCATAAAGGTCTTAAATTAAAAAAAGAACCACAATATTCTTGCTTTTAGCCAAGTTAGTGAACAAAGTAGCTACTTGAACTTTAGTTAAGATCTCTGAAAGAACCTGAAACAATTCTGAGTAGTTACATTGTTACAAAAATTCTTTGAGTAGTCAAAGTGGACAGTGGTATATGCATACATACCCCTTTCTAATTTTATTTTTGAACATAAATGGAAGGACAAAGTATTTGGAAAAAATTAAAGTCACCAATATTTCAGGCTTTATTTCCAAAATATCTTAAGTGAGTCTTTGATTTCCAAATGTGAAAAATATTTCACCCTCTCTTTCCTTTAACTCACTCAGGCAGTGGGGATAAAGTTCCTTTTTAATATTCAGTAGTGGTTTAGGAAACTTTCTAGATGGTAGCTTAAGGATAATCAGCTTGGAAATATTTTTATTTTATGTTAAATACACAGAGTTGGTGTTTCTTAAGTTTTGATAAATATTTTGGGAGATAAAATTAAAGCCTGCCTCTTATTTATGTTGACTATAGAGAAGAGAAATATAGATATTTTTGATTCAAAGTGAAACTACTTTATACTTTATACCTAATGCTCTGCAGTATTATTTTAACTTACAGAAGAGCCAGAGAAAATAAAATTTGTCTTTCAGTTTTTTTTCCCTGCCTATGCCAACAGAAACGGTAAACAGCAAGATGATAATCAGGGAAAACTAAATCTTTTATGAGTGCATATTTTCCCATTAGTGTAGCCTTTATTTTAAGGCAAATATAGAATAGTTGAGTAGAAAAGGGAAGGTGCACAGAAATGTGGAAATTGTTGGGGATCAGAGCCAATGGCCAAGAAAGAATTCTTGAGACATCTTCCATGCAAAAATGTGGTTTTATTAAAGCACAGGATGGGCCCCTGGGTGGCTCAGTTGGTTGAATATCTGACTTAGGCTCAGGTCATGATCTCACGGTTCATGAGTTCTAGTGCATCGGGCTCTGTGCTGGGAGCTCAGAGCCCGGAGCCTGCTTCGGATTCTGTCTCTCTCTCTCTTTCTCTAAATAAATGAATGAATGAATGAATAAATAAATAAATAAATAAATAAATACACTAAAAGGAAGAAAAAAGCACAGGGACTTCCAGGACCTGTGGCAGAAAGAGCTGTACTGGGATTGTGACTGGTGACTGATTATATACTTTCAAGTTGTGAGGGCATTTGGGATAGCATAAGTCTCTAAAGAATTTTATACAAGTTTTCCAGGACCTTGAGGGGGCTTGCTATTGTTAGAAAAAGGTCACTTATTACTATCCAGTAAAACCTCAGTCATGAGACCCTTCAGATGTTTATCAGTGGGCCATATGCTTGGAGGATGATTGCCAACATGTATTTAGGGAGTAAAGGAAGTTTCCAAAGGAATTTTTATATGATAACCTAGACCTACAGGATTGTGGGTGGAGGTAGGGATTGGGCTAAGATTGCCTTTTACACTTAGCAAAGTGTCATCATCTAGGCAGCCCAGCTCCTGGAGGGAGATCACTCTGCCTGTCTCAAGAACGTGTGAACGGGCTATAAGCTGTCAGGAAAGGTAATTTTTTCTTTTGCCTTTCTTTCCCACACCAGACAGTATTTACAGCCTCTGGGGTTTCAGACCTCAGATCTAGAGATTCAAACCTGGGGTAAAAGAAGCAATGAGGATTAACAGTCTTTCTGAAGATAGAACAAGCAGAAAGAATACATCGTTTGATCAGTATTTTACCACCTCTTCCAATGGGTGCAAATTCTTGAAAATCCATGCAGCAGAGAATCTGATCAGAAAAGTAAATATAAATAATGCAATGAATGACAACCCACTTGTATCTTGGGACAGTCACGTCGACCTCCAGGGCTCACTAGGCATTGCTAAGGTGGGTGAGTCACTGGTCAGAACCCCTTTATAAACCTCCATCTTTCTGGGTCTCCACCCTGTATCTCTGAGCCTCCCTTTTACTGGGAAGGTTGAAGCCACTCTCTCCATTAAGGGTTTGCTTTTTACAGTAGAAATAATCCATATCTAATCAAATGATATGATGACAAATGATAACTATTTCTGTAGGAGAAGTAGATTGTATCATCAGGTCAGGTACCAGTAGTCTGGATGAGCTAAAACTGCTCACTGATATGGGTCCTCCCTTCTGGAAAAGTATTTTTTTGTATCACTAGGGTTCTACAGTAATCCTGTAGATGTATGCATTTCACCCCTCTGTATCTCATTACACTTCAACTAGTTATCTAGCAAGCTAGGCGGTTAAGAAGAGAAATTATTTGGCATTTGGTTAAAACTTACAAGAAAGCTAGGAAATTTAATGATGTTTTTCAATGATTTAAAAATACCTCCTTCCATAGCCACTACTTATGGTAAATTAGATATCTTATTATGGAAGGATTAAGGTTATTTTAAGTCACATCTAGTTACTTGGGGTGACAGAACCTTCTCTGAAGGCCTGGAGGCACTCTTCACTGTTAGACTAGATTTTGATAAAAAGATTGGTCACAAATCTGTGCTAAAAGTTTCTAATGCATACTAGTGAACATGGCTACATGAAAGCAGAGCATGCATTGTAGTGAGAAACTGAAAAAAAAAAAAAAGGAAGCATATAAAAAATATCTGCACTAGCAAGTACTCTGTTTCCTGGGCTCAGGCGAGGTGGTGAATGTGCGGAAGATACAAGGTATTGTATCAACTGAAAGAAAATCAACCTTAAAGTAGGTTAGTAAATGCTTTATTCATTATCTTACTGAGGACTCTAGCCTGGGAGACAGCTTTCTTTCAGATTGCTCCAAAGCTTGTTAGCTGCAGGTGATTATATTTATAAAAAGGGAAAGAGGTATACATGCTCTCAAGCAGCTCTCCAAATAATATGTGTCATAAAGTATAATCTATTACTGTTGTTAAAATTAAGATTTATTGATTTCCACATAGACAGAAGAAAGACCCTTAGGTCATCTTACTATGTTATGTTTCTGTCATAGAGGATGGTTTAAAATATTATAGGGCACTTGGATGGCTCAGTCCATTAAGCCTCTGACTTTGGCTCAGGTCATGATCTTGTGGTCCATGGGTTTGAGCCCTGCATCGGGCTCTGTGCCGACAGCTCAGAGCCTGGAACCTGCTTCAGATTCTGTGTCTCCCTCTGTCTTTGTCCTTCCCCTGATCGTGTTCTCTCTATGTCTCTTAAAAATAAATAAGCATTAAAAATGTTTTTTAATTTTTTGTTTAATTTTTGTTTAATTAAACAAAAATACTGCTTGTGTCAAGGGGCAGAATTCCTGTTCCCTTTAAGGGCCCTTCTAGCTGGACTAAGAATCAAATTGGCATGAGACAGATTAACAGGAGAAAACTGAATTTCCTAGTGTATATATGGAGAGTCCACATAGATGTGGAAATTCCAAAGACAGTCAGGCAAAAGGAAGTATATATGTCATTCTGAACCAAGGAGAAGGGGGCACGGCCTGAGACTTTAGAGGAAAGGAGTGCACTTCTTCACAGGGCAGTAAGAAGCAAAGAAGTTTGGTCATTAGAAGTTTGCCCTGCCACACAGATGTGTCGCTCAGATAACATTTAACTCTGGCAATACCCGTTATTCTGGAGAAGACCTCCAATTTAGATTTTTCTGTGTAGTTAAAGGACAGGCAAACATTTCTCTTAAGACTGAAGGTTCTTGACTGTCTTCAGCACAAAATAATCTTCACGCGAGAGTGGGCCATTTTGGGGTGACTTGCCCTCCACTCCTACACTTGCAAGTCTCTGCTTAGCTGGTTTTCTGGTTCTTCCTTTTTGGTTCCTCCTTTAGGTCACCTGAGATGGTCACAGAAGGCTGACATTAGTCGCCTACTCAGTTTTCATACACATCTTAGAGGTTTGGAAGGTTTAGCGTCAGTAAGGTAAGCCCTTGATTCTGATGGTGCTGTGAATTCTGTCATCACCCATGAGCTGTGTGACCCTAGGCAAGCTGCTTGTCCATCCAAGTCCCAGTTTTCTTATCTATGGATTGACAGTAATAAACATGGCAGAGACAGTGAAACATACTCACCATTTATAGCTTTAGGAGTTAGGATGACTACATTTCCCAGCCTCCCTTGCAGTTAGATTTCAGGGGACCCATGACTGACCATCCACTTTCAGTCTGGCTCCTACAAACGTCCTACATAAATCTCTAGCTCATACATTTCCCTCACTGCAGTCACTTGGAGACTGCATGTTCCCTGGGTGGTTGCTACAGGGATGAAAGGGAGTGGCCTAACCTGAATGTGATTTCATGGGAACCTGAGATAAATGTTATTTTATAAGACACTGAGATTGAAGATGTCTGGAAATAATACCAGTGGGAAATGGAATGTAGGTTGGCTTTGTTAAACCGTGTGTAGGCCACTATTGACCACTGGGGTAGAATTTTAGATATGTGTTGTATAGGATAATTGTAGTCAAAAAACAGAATACTTACACAATCGTTTGAGTGTAATAAATTACTGGGACACCTGGGTGGCTCCATTAAGTGTCTGACTCTTGATTTCAGCTCAGGCCATGATCTCATGTTTCATGAGATCAAGTCCCACACGGGGCTCTGTGCTGACAGACCAAAGCCTGCTTGGAATTCTCTCTTACCTCTTACCTCTCTTCTGCCCCTCCTTCCGTTTGGGTGCCTACATGTGTGCTCTCTCTCTCACTCTGTCTCTCAAAAATAAATATTGAAAAAATTTGAAAAATAAATGTAACAAATTACTATTGAAAGGAGTCACAAAGTGTATTGCCCCAATATGCTGTTTTATTAACTCACTGACATTGAATAGAGATGTTAGAGTCGCAGTCTTTGAAGTTGTTGTGGGATCTCGTCTGGATCACTAGGCTGAAGAACCAAGCAGCGCTCAGCGATCTTGGAAGGGAGGAGGTTTATTTTACACCGGTGGGCTCAGAGGAGATCGTTCTCCAGAGGTCTGAGCCCAGAGCATCAGCCGAGGATATAATTTATACTTGTTACTTCCGCATTCCTCATTAATGTATGCGACAAACAGGGTGGGAAGAACCCAGAAGTGGGAGCCTTTGATCACGGACAAGTATGTCCTTATCATTCCTGTTGGTCATCTTATAACAGATTTTTCCCTATCAAAGTGGAACAGATACACTTGAGACCAGCCAGACACACTGTAGTCAAAAAACAGAAGATAACATCTTAAGAACACAATTTCCTTCTCCACTAACCACTGAATGTTACGCCACCCAGAGACCCTAATTTTTGCCTTGAAAAACCCTTACTTGTAAGCTGCAGGGCAGTTGGAGATTTTGAGCCTTAGCTTCCTGTTCTCCTGGATGCCAACACATGAATAAATAGCCTGTATTTCTTCACTGCCAAAGCTCAGTATGCATGGGGCACACAAACTCTGGTTTGCTTTGGTTACAAGATTGTAGCCGTCTCCCATTCTCCCCTTCTCTCCTTTCTCCTTCCACCCCCTTCCTTTTCCCCCTTCCTCCCTTCTTCCTTTCCTTCCTCCCTTCCTTCCCTTCCCCCTTTCTTCCTCCCTCCCTCCCTCCCTCCTTCCTTCCTTCTTTCCTTCCTTCCTTCCTCCCCTTCCTTCCTTCCTTCCTTCTTTCCTTCCTTCCTCCCCTTCCTTCCTTCCTTCCTTCCTTCTTTCCTTCCTTCCCTCCCTTCCTTCCTTCCTTCCTTCCTTCCTTCCTTCCTTCCTTCCTTCCTTCCTTCCTTATACTAAACACAACCTAGCACATCCTGATTAATGCAAACTTCACATCTACTTCACATAATTGTAAGGATTAAACATCAAGGATATAATACTGGGGGCTAGGGACACATAATAAATCTAACACATTTATTATAATTTTTTATCACCCAAATTCATTGTATTAGGATAAAAGTGTTGGTGCCTAAAGGAGATAAGTGATTTATCCACAACCAAACAACTAATTTTGAATATAGCTAAAAATATCCAATTTAGGGTTTCTTAATATATACTGCAATCTGTGCCCAAACCAAAGGTGCACTTCAGTGAAAGAGACCTTTATATACATTGAATCTGTTGAGTGTGAGGTTAGTCTATTAAAACTGACAATGTACGGGGCACTTGAATGGCTCAGTTGGTTGAGCTTCTGAACTCTCAATTTTAGCTCAGGTCATGATCCCAGGGTCCTGGGATCAAGCCCTGCATTAAGCTTCCCACTGAGCACAGAGCCAATTTAGGATTCTCTCTTTCCCTCTCCCTCTGTCCTTCCCCTACTCATGCTTGGTTACTCTCTCTCTCTCAAATTAAAAAAAAGTTAAATAACAAAAATGACAACTGAATTTATTTCAAGAAAGTAGCCAACATGTTAAAATTGTAGCGATAACTGGAAAAACTCCCTTGGGCCAAAAGGTAAGGGGCTTGCGAATGAGCACATACCAACCATTGCTTGATCTCAAACTCTATTCGGATAAAAGGTCAGGGGTTGAGCAACCCAGCTCCTCCTGGCTGCAGCAAGCTCCTGAGATGTAAATCTTTAGTGAACATTGTGATTAGAATGGTCAAACACGTTCTTCAAGCAACTGTTAAGCCACCCCCCCCCCCACACCTCTAACCGCAAAATTCTCCCTTCTGTACACCGGCTTCACCCCTCTCCCTATATAAACCCTGATCTATGGCTGGCGAGGGGCTCTTCCGAGGACGTTTTGGGTGCCTGGGAGGGGCCGTCTGGCCTTACTAAAATAAACCTGAATAACCAACTCCTTTTGTGTTTTGTGGGCTTTGTTCTCGGTGATTCTCCTTTGGAAAGGGAGGTCTAACAATAACCAGTGTTGATCTCAAGTTTGTAATTGTTGGCTGGTACTTATTAGTAATTTAGCTGACTAACTCTATATCTACTCATGAATTTTTTCACATTTTTGAGGAGAGGAGTCATTCTTTCTCTAATTTCTTTTTTAACTTTTGGGGCAGCTGGGCGGCTCAGTCAGTTGAGCGACCGACTTCGGCTCAGGTCATGATCTCACGCTTCATGGGTTTGAGCCCCGCTTAGGACTCTGGGCTCTGTGCTGACAGCTAGCTCAGAGCCTGGAGCCTGCTTCAAATTCAGTATCTCCCTCTCTCTCTGACCCTCCTCTGCTCTCTCTCTCTCTCTCTGTCTCTGTCTCTGTCTCTCTCTCAGAAGTAAACAAAACATTTAAAAAAATTTAACTTTAAATTTCTTTTACTGGATGCTCTGGAAGTAGTAATGACCTAATTTTAAAAAAAATAATAATAAGAGTGATCCTTTGAGAGAAATTCCCAGGAAACATGTTACTTTAGAAGGGCATATTACTGATTAAATTCCTGATTCACAGAATATGTAGGACAGCAAATTTTGCCACCCCCAGAAATGCCCCTTTGGCATGTTGGTTATTTTAAGCTAGTTACAAATAATCAAGGAACTTCAAACATAGGAGAAGCTCTGAAATCTAAGTAAAGTTATCCTTTTGTAAAGATAAATTTACATATATAAGGGAATCTCCATTGGTAAGGCTGTCTGCTTTACTGTACCAGGAAGAGGGAGGAATAATTCTAACTCTCTAGAAAGTCTTATCAATGGAAAAGACAACTACTTAAATCTGCATTACAACCTTACTCATGTTTACTGTGCTTTTCTTGGTGATCTCCCAAAACTGACTCCCTACCCCCAATATCTGCTTTTGTCTTTCGCTGAGGATGATATTTAACTGAGGAACTACTCACTTTTCCTGGGTCTCTCTCCAGCCTGCAGGAGAGAGGTATACATGTTATTGAACTTATGTTTGATTTTTTTCCTGTCAGTCTGTCCTATGTCAATTTAATTCTTTGACCAGCTATACATACTTCTTAGAGAAGAAATTTCCCTCCCCAACACTCTCACAAATGGAGATTTCCCTTATAAATGTAAATATTTCTTACAAAGGGGTTACTTCTAGTGCATTTCAGAGTTTCTCCTGTGTTTGTAGTTTCTTAAAAATATCCAGCTTAAAATACTCAGTATGCCAAGAGGCATATCTTGGGGTGCCAAAAGTTGCTGTCTTACAAATACAATAATTACTATAAATATTTTTTACTTCAAGTATTTCTCTAGTGTTTTTATAAATTACTACAATTAAACAGTGATTTTGAGTTAGAATTTTTTTTTCCTGTTGGTAGCTTTTCATTGTGAGTCAATATGTGGTGATGATTCTGCTTGTGGATTTGGCAAACTTCTGTAATTCTATGGATTCTCTCCATGGAGAATGCCCGTTGGGAGATCATTCATACCTAGCTTCCAAGCAGTGATTTTGTAATGGAATAATCGTGAGTCTGCTCCTTGGTAAGTTATAGGTAAATTACACCAGAGTTGTCATGAATGAAACTTTATTTGCAGCAAGTAAGGAGATCACAGAGAATAACTTCCAAAGCCACGACTTCCTGAGGAGTGAGGAGCCTGAAATTAAGAGCAACCTGGGGCTGCACGTAACCCCAGTTCCAGGAAAAGCTTCAGCTGAAGCCACCCTCGGACCACCCTCGGATCAGCCAATCAAAAGAAATGTGTGACATTCCTGTGGTCTGAGTCAGGGCTGGGAACTGCAGGTAGTTACTCTGTACAAACTAGCCAATCACTCACCGCTTGCCTAAACCCCAGGTAGGCCCGTTGAGCTCACCTCATAATTGGTCATTTTCAAAGGACCCTTTGAGCTCACCTCATAATTGGTCATTTTCAAAGGATTTTCAAAGGTCATGATTGGGTCCCGCCAAAAGTAACGAACACCTCACAGATACTGAATGGTCAAAACTGTTCCCATGGGCGCTGTACAATTATGATTGGTGCTTATGTGATGATGCTATACGTACAATGTGTGCACTGTAACACCCCCGTCCCTTACCCCATAAAAACCCTGCTCATCATTGTTCCGGGCTTCACCTTGCTGCCACTGCTTCGGTAGATGGATGAGCCCCTGCTCGAGCTTGTAATAAAGACCCTTATGTACTTGCATCAGTGTCGGCTCCTTGGAGGTCTCTGGGGACTCACGATCCGGGCACAACAAGGAGGGATGAGCGGGTTCTTTTTAAAGGTTTAATTTTGTTTTAATGTTTATTTCTTTTTGAGACAGAGAGAGCGCGCACAATGNCTGCTGCCACTGCTTCAGTAGATGGATGAGCCCCTGCTCGAGCTTGTAATAAAGACCCTTATGTACTTGCATCAGTGTCGGCTCCTTGGAGGTCTCTGGGGACTCACGATCCGGGCACAACAAGGAGGGATGAGCGGGTTCTTTTTAAAGGTTTAATTTTGTTTTAATGTTTATTTCTTTTTGAGACAGAGAGAGCGCGCACAATGGGACGAGGGGCAGAGAGAGGGAGACACAGAATCTAAAGCAGGCTCCAGGCTCTGCGCTGTCAGCGGGGCTGAAATTCACAAACCACTAGATCATGACCTGAGCTGAAGTCAGCTGCTTACCTGACTGAGCCATCCAGGTGTCCCTGGGTTCCTTTTATTCAGGGTTAAAATCAATATTCAGAAAGTGGAGCTTGGCCATTACATGCAAAAGCAGGCATAAAGTTGCACAAGCTTACTGGGGAAACACGCTGATAATGTATTCTGTATTATGTTAATGAAGCTTGTTCTCATCTTCCAAGTGGAGACTTTCACATTATAATGGAGCAGGGGTAACTATTGGACCAGGGGAAGGGTATGAGCATGCTCTGAGAGCCAGAGCTCTCCTAAACTCGTTGGGGTCTTGAGCTCACTACTCAGGTAAGGAAAGCAGGCCCTTGCTTACTTTTGATACTGCTCTGGGGGTTTTACCACTGATTTATTGTCTCCAGTATGGTTAGGCTATTTCCTGGCCTCTGATTTTCGCCTTCCCTTTGTTCCCTTAAAACCCTTAACTGCTAAACTTTTTGCATTTCTTTGTAATTCTGAAACCTCATGGAAAGTTTTGCAAGAAATGCATACTTCAAGGAAGTAGGGCATAGATCAAAGAAAATAGCCTGGAGTCTAAAACGGACTTCTCTTGCGGCTCTAAAACTTTGTCTCATCTTTCTTTTTATGGGGACCCCTAACTCTTTCTGCTTACAATTTTAGAGCAGACAATATATGTTTTCTATCAGTTTGCTACTCAGACTAAATATGCTAGTTTGTATCAAGAGCTTACAGAACAGTTTTCAGTGTACTATTGTTGCAGGATTTTTTACCTCAATAATCAAGGTTTGCTGTCTCCATGCTTTGAAGAATGAAGAGGTGGGCACAGAGTAAAATGGGCAGCAGGCCAAAGTTTATTAGAGTATAAGATCAGAAAGAAAGAAAAGTATGAGAGCTCTGTTTACAGAGAGGGGGCATTCAAAAGTAAGTGACCATGACTACTGGCAAAGGTCTGTTTTACAGGTTTGGGAGGCTCCCTTCCCTTCCCCCTTGTTCCTTCTCAAGTTCCACGCTAATTGGCTGGGTAACTCTAAATGCCTAAGCATTCCTTTGTGATTGGCTCATTTTTATCATGTGAGGACGGCCTATGGCCACGCCCTTCCTTGTGGGTCCTACATTTTATGGTCCACTACTTACTTTTAGTCAGGTCTTTTGTTTGTCAGATTTCTGAGGAAGACCTGAGGGGAGTAGGTGGTGTCCGTTGTATTCTTAAGAGGAACTTTATGCCTTTTTAAAAAAAGTTTTTTTAATGTTTATTTATTTTTGAGAGACAGAGACAAAGCATGAAAGGGGGAGGGTCAAAGAGAGAGGGAGACACAGAATCTGAAGCAGGCTCCAGGTTCTGAGCTGTCAGCACAGAGCCTGATGCAGGGCTCGAACCCACTAACCGTGAGATCATGACCTGAGCCGAAGTTGGACGCTTAACCAACTGAGCCACCCAGGCGCCCCAAGAGGAACTTTATGCTGGAAGGAGTTTGCTCCAGGTCAGTCATTCCAGAAGAAATGTTTTAAAATACGTGTTTTTTTTTTCCCACCCAGATACCTTTATGCCCTGGACTCTTCTTTTATGCCTACTGAATCCTATCTTTCCCTATCAGACTATTTTTAACATAACATCAGTGTCATTTTCCACACAGTGTGGTGGTTCACAGTGTGGGCTTTGGAGCCCAGGGAGTGTAGTACAGCTCTACATCCCACTAACTCTGTGATCTTAGGCAAGTCACTTGATTTTTTTTTTGAGACTCAGGTTTCTTATCTATAAAATGAGAAGAAGCCCTACCTCAAAGGATGTTACAAAGTTAAATGTGGCAGGAAATATAAAATTCAGGGAATAAATAGTTACTATCAAATAACTATTAACATAATCTTAGAAACCAGACAAAAGGAATATTATATAGAGTAAATCTTTGATGTGGAATAATTGCACATACTATTTATAGCATTTGAAAATTTTTAAACAATCTGAGTGTCTAACAATAAGTGTGATTAAAGAAAATTACAAATTATTCATATAATGAAGTTTATGGAGTATTTTGTTAATATAAGTAAGAAATGCTTTTAATACCTTTAGCATGTGAATATTCAACAGGCCACTTTAATGATTTGCCACAGGAGCAGTTGATTAGGTGGCGCTTTTGATTAGGCGTCTGACTGGCTCAGGTCTTGATTTTGTGGTTAGTGAGTTCAGGCCCCAAGTTGGGCTCCATGCTGACAGCTCAGAGCCTGGAACCTGCTTCAGATTCTGTGTCTCCCTCTCTCTCTGCCTCACTCTCTCTGTCTAAAAAAATAAATAAATATAAAAAAAAAAGAAACATTAAATAAAATGATTTACCCTAAGCCCCCACATAGCAAATAAACACAGTATTCTGTTGAGTCTTTGAAGAGAAAACATTGCCTTTCATATAATTTGCCTGCACCTCTACCTTCCTGTTTCAGCTGCTGTTTTGCAAAGTTTTGGCTGTGGTCTGCAGGTATTTGTGCCTATGAATGAGTCTTGACTCTCTCCATAGCCATCTCTCCCCATCTATTCTTGGTTTGAACTGCCAGCGTGGTGGCACTGACCCACTCTTGACCTCTAACATCCTCTGAGGCTCTCTCCCTTGCTGTGCTTAGAGTTCAGTGTCCCCTGCTACTGATCTCTGTTATTGATGCCATCTATGCCCTCTGTTATTGATGTCATCTACACCATTTATCAGGCTGGCCTGCTGATCAGCTATACCAAAACAGGTATATAACTGTTTTATATCATGATATACAGGGTTTATCTTTCCTACTGACCTACAGGGAGATCCTTGCCCCTTCTTGTGGCTTCTTCTAAATTTTACATGTGGGGGTGGGAGAGCAGGAGGTGGAAAACTTATTAGATCCCTAGAAACCCACTCTTGCCATTGGGTCACAGAGCCTCTCCATCACTGAGGTTTTGAGGGGCTCTGTCACTACCTGTCTGCCCAAGCCCTGTTGGTGTTTCTTACTCAGATTCCATTCTTTTTTTTCATGACTTTGGTTCCTTTTTCCAGTCATTTCATTCCCCTCCCCCTAGCCTGACATGCATAGGACCACCCCATCTATCAGCTATGCTGTTATATATTTGAAATTGCTGCATGTTGGAACTTCTCAGTTGAGAATCCAGTATGAATCCAGGTTTCTGGATCCTGATTCCATGGGGATAGGGAACTTTACTCGAAGAGCAAGTGGTCAACTCTGATCAAGTGGAAATATTTGTTTAGGTCATAGTGTGAAATTTAAAAAGCAGGAAAAAAAGTATAAATAAAAGATGACCTAGCTCTGTTAAAGTGAAACTTACTGGCATGAGAATCACTAGAAGAAAAAAATCAACATGTCTGTAATGTTAATATTTGGATGACATGACTATAGATTTGTTTTCAAATCTTTGAATTTCTACCACAAATTTTATTTCTCTTTTTTTAGTAGAAAAATGACACAATCTAAGAAATTGTTTCAAAGAAATAATCGGAGACTAACATAAAATTTATTTAAAGGACAGCTGCATTTTAATTTTCTTTTGTGGGGCCCCTAGTTGGTTAAGCGTCTGACTCTCAATTTTGGCTCAAGTCATGATCTCACGGTTTGTGAGTTTGAGCCCCACATTGGCGCTGTCAGTGCAGAGTCTGCTTGGGATTCTCTCTCCCCCTCTCTCTCTGCCCTTCCCTTTCTCACTCAAAAATAAATAAATTTTTAAAAATAAATAAAATAAAATCATCTTTTTAAAAAAGTCTACTGTTATAAATAAATAGATAAAATTTTCTTGTGTGACTTTACCTTGCTAAAAGAAACAGGAGTTTCTTTGACTGATTCTAGAAGCACTTGTTCTCACTTCAAGCCCCTAAAGACAGCTTTAGCATGCCTTCTATAGCTCTTTGTTTTCCTTATCTTTATCTGTATTGGTATCTGTGCCTGTGTGTATGTATGTTTATCTATCTATCTATCTGTCTATCTATCTATCTCTCTATCTATCTATCTATCATCTATCTATCTATCTATCATCTCCATATTCCCATCTATAGCAGGTACTGTTAGTTCCCTGGCCCCCTCTTGATATTCACCTTCCCCACACAGGCCAATTCTTAGGTTTCCAACTGCCAACATCTGTAACTCTTTGCTTGAAGGCTTTCTTTGGAGACTGGAGCCTGCATAGGAGACACATTCGAAGTAACTGGAATTAGCATGCACCTCCCTCCCAAATAGCCCCCAACCATGACAGGAATTGATAAATAAATGCTCCCCACATCCCTGTCTCATGGGGTTGAGGAACCTTATGAGGCATGCTCTCCAGTGTCTCCCCGAGTCTCCAGCAGGACTGAGTCTCACAGTGGAAATCTGCCTGGTAACACACCCTTTATTGGCTGCATATCATATGCTGCCTTGCCTCCCCACTTTCTTATTGGTGCTCCCAAGGATCACTTCCCCTTGCATTTGAATCCAACTTTCATTCAAATCGTTCTCTCAGGGTCTGTTTCTGGGTAAATCCATCCTAAGAAGATATTCACATTCATATCCATTTCCTGGAGTTCATTAAAAAATGGCTTATGGGTTATAGCTGGCTGAGCTAAGCCTGAGTTCAAAATGTGGCAAGACTTTAACAAAATTAGCATAATCTTAGGCAGCAATACTAGAACAATGGTTAAAATGAATCAAAGGATTAGTGCTGTATTATGTCTAGTTCTAGATGCATCATTTTTTAAAGAATACTCAAAAATTGGAAATATCACCATGGGCTGATTAGGATTTTAGGAACCTAATAATAAAGATAACAGTTAAAGGAAGTGAAGCTATTTGGCTTGGAGAATAAACTACTAACTAGTGGCATAATCACTATTCAAGTGGCTGAAGGGGAGTCATGTACACAGTGCACTAAACTTATTCAATCTCTTTCCAGAGGACAGAACTTTGGATTCTGGTAAAAGAAAAGCAAGGTTTTGGGTTCAGGAAAACAAAACCTTTTCTTTCTCTTTTTTTTTTCTTTAAAATTTTTAATGTTTTATTTATTTCTGAGAGAAAGAGAGAGAGAGACAGAGAGAGACAGCATGAGCAGGGGAGGGTCAGAGAGAGAGGGAAATACAGAATCCGAAGCAGGCTCCAGGCTCTAAGCTAGCTGTCAGCACAGAGCCTGACGCGGGGCTCAAACCCATGATCCGTGAGATCGTGACCTGAGCTGAAGCTGGACGCTTAACCAACTGAGTCACCCAGGTGCCCCAAAACAAAACCTTTTCTAATTAGAGTTTTCCTTTTTCGAATGCAAGATCCTAGTCACTGGAAATATTTCAGCAGAGGGCAAAACTCACCTGAATCCAATCCATCCCTTAAATAAACCCAAGTCACACATATACACCTCATTATTCCCATGGAAAGTACATTCCCATCACCAGCATTTTGGTTGTTTGAATGCCATCAGACTACCAGCCTTTCACACACCTTGATGCTCCTAACCCCTTGTTTTCCTGGTCCTCCAATACCTTCATTCTGGAGTTGTGTCTTAGCTCTGTTCTCTGGCTAGCTTCCTGGATTAACATTGCTCTCCCAGTGGATGAGGCTCTCTGCTCTCTTTTTGTACAAGTGCAGGTAATAGGCCTTGTACCCCAGCCCCTCCACCTATCCCAACTTTGTCAGAAGTGACTCCTTACCTGCCCCTTCCTGACACAGAAAGAGGAACAGGACACAGAGAAATAGAGTTGAAAATGGGGTGATACCTTATTTTAAATGACTTATAAATTTACTTTCAACTCAGTAATTTTATGATTATTGTTATCCTCATTCTTAAACTTCTTCTCTTTTTTTCTTATTAATTTATAAGCCTTGTTTCCCAAGCTACCATGAGAAAAGCCAGTTTCTGGTTTAATAGTGTCATTAATTCAACTCCCTAAACTAGGCTCTCCCTTTCTCCCATGTTCCCCCTAAGCCTCAGTGGCTAGTTTTGCCTTTCATCTTGTCTAAAGACATGTACTTCTGTAAAGAAGGAACCTCCAACCCATGCTTTCCTTATGGATGATGGGTGCCCTACTTCAACAATCTTATGTTACCAGCAGCTCTCCTGTAGAGGACGCTGTTCCTCACACCTATTATTGCTTTGCCAGACCTTTGGCTGGACTCAATGGTCACTGAGTGTTGCTATGCTCTTCCGCAAAAAAGGCAGACCTTCTGCCCAGTGGGACAGCTCTTTCTGATGCCAAAAAGGGAGCTTGTTTTTCATGATGAAAACATGTGTTGTTCCAGTTGGCAGAGTTAGGATCAGTAGGTGGAAATATAGAGCTCTGGACCCCATAAGGCTCTTGGAATAAATCTTCAGAGAACTAAGCTGGGAAAACTACATGGTGTTACAACACTCATTTCCTTTTTTCGACATTTATGGAGTATCTGCTTTGCCCTTAAGTCTCACAAATTGGATAGAAAAAAATGGATCTCAAACAAAAAGGAACTTAGAACCTCTAAAGGGAAAGAGACATGCAAACCATAATGTAGTTGGGATGTGAATAAAATGCTATGAGAATGCAAAGGGGAAGCAGCCCCTACATAGTATCCTGAGCTCTAGAGAAGAACACAAACTCACAGGCTCTGTGTTGGCTTAGGATGGAGCTCGAATCCCTGATGGGCCACTTGCTAGGTGAGATACTCTAGGCAAGTTATTTCAGTATTCCAAAATATCCTTGTAGCAGTCATGTTGGGAAGATTAAATGAGAATGAATGTTAAAAAAAAGTAGCAAAATGTCTGGCACAGAGTAAGTGGATGAACATGTTGCTTTCCTTCTCTGTGCTTCCCTCTCAAAATAGTCTCCATAGAAATTATTGGGGTAGTTATTCATACATAATTTGTGGTATCTGGATCGCTGACCCAACTGCTTCAAATGTCTTCCTTATGGTGAAGTTTCTGGACTCTCGACAAGCGGAGGTCCTTATGACTTAATGGGCAATCTGAGATATCTTTTGACTACACACCTGAAACATTTCCTTTTTTCTTCTTCTCCTTCCCCCCCTTCTGCTTGTCGTCATCGTTGTCATCGTCATCGTCGTCCTTCTCCTCGTTCATCATCGTCATCGTCTTCTTCTCTCTTCTTTGTTTCTCATTCTCTCTCCTCTGACTTTTCTTCTTTCTAAGACATCAAGCTCCCATTTCATGATTTCTCATTCTATTTTCTAGACACAGTGAAGAAACTCCCTGGTGTCTCAGCCCCTGATTCGAGATTTCTTCAACATCAGCTTTCCTGTACACAGCTTGCTCCTCCCATCTAAACGCATCACAATTTCATGAATGTGGTCCTTGTACCATCATTGTTCTCCCCGTGGACAACACTTGGCAGATACTTTACCTTGCAGGTATCTTACAGCAGAAGGTATGAATAACAGGGACTCACTTGCTTTGAAGACCAGTGAAGTCTCTATTGAAATATAAGGGAATAGAACTTGAAATGTGAGGAGACAAAGAAAGATATTGACAGTGTAAGAAACCAGGTCTCTCTAGAGTGTGAGCTTGTAGGCACAAATAAAATGAAGATGAAGCCTTCTTATGCCTCTGTCTCCAGCCAGAGCTCTGCTAGAGACCCAGGAGTCTGTCAAGAGTTACACATTCTATCAAAATGATGAAAGACAATGTCTGCCATAGCATTGAATATCCAAATTCTGGAGTTAATTTTAAATTTAGAGTTTAAGGTCTCACCTTCCTCATCATCACTGTTCTCTACTTTGTCACCTACCTGGTCTGTAGGTCTTATGTGATGTTCTCCAACTTTCATCTAGCAGACATGTTGTGGGCAAAATCAGACCAATTACAAACTGTTTCTGGTACCAGTCTATTTCTCTTATTGTACCTCTTCCAAAGTATGGGGAAGGAATGCACACATTTAATAAATAGAAAATATTTATTATACAGCATTATCAAGGTTACTTGGCAAAGGCAGTAACGAGCCAAAGGAAAACACTTTTACAAGAAGCTAAACAAAGTGTATAAGCACACACATCAAGGTGAAAGTATCTGCCCTTTTGGTACAAGATATGTCTGTGTACATTTCCAATTTTTAACAATTATCCTGTAAGAGCTAATACTGCATTGTATTCAGGAAAACATCTAATCATGATATTAGGCATTCAGAAAAATAATGTGATTGATATTGGATGTGTTCACCAAATGTTTCAGACTAAAACCTCAGAACAAACTGACATCTTACATTGTTTGAATAGTAGAGCAGTTTTCCTGATCTATTCTTACTTTTAAAAAATCTGGATGTACAAGTCCTGTAATAACAAGGACATATGTTAGTTGCGTTAAGATATAAAACACATTTTAAGAATAATAGATAGTAGGCTTTTAGTTGCTAGTTTGCCAGGAAAGTAGACCATCAATTAAGCACGGGAACCATCTATTTCCCTCATTCTCCCTCATTTCAGTGAAAACTGAATTTGAAATTGAATGGAATTGAAATCCTTGTTTCAGTCAGGAGGTCTTTCTACCAAAGGTGTTACAAAATAATTTTTTTTTATTTTTTATTTTTGAGAAAGAGATAGAGACAGCATGAGCAGGGGAGGGTCAGAGAGAGAGGGAGGCATAGAATCTGAAGCAGGCTCCAGGCTCTGAGCTAGCTGTCAGCACAGAGCCCGATGCAGGGCTCGAACCCACGAACCGTGAGATCATGACCTGAGCCGAAGTCAGACACTCAACCGACTGAGCTGCCCAGGCACCCCACAAAATAATTTTTTAAAAGAACGGCCATCCATTTTTGTTATGGAACTGACTAAACTTGGCAGTGGAGTATGGGAGGGCATAAGAAACATGAGCCTCAAACTTTGGAGCTGATGTTAAATTCTGAAAAAAAAAAATGATGAGGCGGGTATTTAAAGATTCTAAAATGATTTTTGGCTGAGAAATCAGCTTCCACATGAAGGAAGCATATTAAAATATGACTGCACATAAGGTATAAACAGATATTTAAAGGGGTAAGATCCATTCCATAAATAATAGAAGAAATCAAAATGGCAAGAAAAATCACTTTTATTGGGTGTAAAAAGGAGGATAAAAATTAAACTGATCACATGTACGTGGATAATACAGTACATAACAAAAATGTAAAGAAAAGGGATGACAGTGAAAATAGGGGAATACAAGTATATGGAAATAAAAATTTAAAGAAAGGAAAAAGTGATAAATAGATAGCTGGAGAAATTATGACCAGACAGAGAGGTTAGCATATGCTTTATAAACACTGAAAGCTCAGGTCACTGCAGAAAATCTTTAAATAAAAAACCTAAAGTGACCTGAAATCATCTCAATACTTCAATCTTGTGTTTTAATTGTGATGTTTGAAAATCTACAAAATGTACTTCTTTATTGTAACTCACAGTTTTTGTGAATTTTTAGCACAACAAATTTTCAAGCCACTTCATTATAACATATTCCACATCATAAAATATCTGAAAAATAGGTTCCCTTTTAGAAGAGGGAGGGCCATCTGAGCAGTGTAGGAAAACCATTGCACCACAGCATCAAACCTTCAAAGAGCTTTTGCAGATATTGGTGACAATATATAAAACATTGGAACATAAAAATATCTATTCTATATTGGAAAGACAACTTCTAGTTGCAGTTACATTGACATTACAGTGCACAAATTTTATTATCACAAGTATACGAGGACACAGGAACACATTTACTCACAAGTTACAGGGACTCTGGTAACAACAGGAAAGAATTATTTGTCATTGAACCAGTAATAGTTGCTATGAGTACACCATTAAGTTGGAAGATGGGTTTGTGTCTGTAGTACAAAGGATAAACGATGGCACCAAATACACATACTGTATCTTAGAAGTTCAACTGGTAAGTATTATTTGCTACAGTAAATGTAAGGTAACAATTTTGCCACATGGTTTGTTCTCTTTAATTGAAGGGGAGAGAGAACCCCCCTTGGCACAAACACAAGATACTCCACGAAACATCTTCTGCCAGTCTGAAAACAGTCGCTTGTTCTCACCTTTTCTCCAAAATCACCATGAAGCGAGTATCCAATATGGGATGTTATTTGTGCTGAAAGCCTCATGCGTATGCACTGTCTTGCTTCGCATCCCTTCCTCCCTCTGCACTCCTGATGAAGCACTTTTTGGTGATGATTTTGATCTGATGCCTGTTTTCCCAAATAGAAAGAAATCACAGCGCAGCAGGGTATCCATACACTTTTTCCCCAGTGTGGCAGCAAGGCCGGCCCTGGGTCGGGTGCAATGGGTGAAGACAGGCTCCTGAAGACCAGGAGTCTGTGGGCCCAGGACGCAGAAGGGCTGGAGAAAAAGGAGCTGCGTCCGGGGGGCAGTTCCGTGCGCGCCCCTCCTTCACCCACCCGCTCTGTCTGGCTCTCCCACGCTCACTATGAACGCCACGAATACCATGTCAACTAACGATTCAACCCGGCTGGTCCACTGGTGTCTTTTCAAGCTGGCCAAGTGCGTGTGGGCATGTATAATCTATGCACAATGTCCAAAAGAGGAGATTATTTAGTCGGTTTTATTTATTTATTTATGCGGCGAAAGTTGTTTATTATATGGGATTGTGCTTTGTCAGAACTCCCTTTCTTCCCAGAGAAGGCTTTCGAATAATTCAAGAATCGGGATCCTCGCCCTGGATCACTTTCTGCTTGCAGAGCACAGTCCCCTCGGGCCTCTCCTAAGGCAGCAGCAGCATCTTCCGCTCCTGCTGACCTCCCCCTCCTCCCTCAGCTCCTCCTCCCAGCCCTCGGCGCCTCTCCAGGGGTGCTGGAGCTCCCCGGTTTTCCTGCGTCGCCGCGCGGACGCCTCGGCCCTACAGGGTGGAAGAGCTTTGCTTGTAGTCCCTCAGAATGACGGAGGCGTAGGTCACGCTGGGAGGGGTGCAGAGCACCGACTCGGACACGGGGGAGCTGGGCGCCGAGCTGCCGGAGGCCACCGAGTCGCGGAAAGGCGACGGCGGAGTCAGAGCGGGCGAATCCTCGGGGGCGGGCTTGCCGGCCGCCTGCAGCTCCGCGTCTTCCTCTTCCAGCTCGTCTTCCTCCGTGTTCCCTTCCCGCTCGTACAAGTACTCCTGCAGGAGCTTAAACCTCTCGCTGTCGTCCTCATCCTCGTCTTCTGCCGGCGGAGAGGCCGAGTCCTCCCCGAAGGTGCTCAGCTGCAGCGGGAGCATCTGCAGGTGCTGCGGGGGCGCCGGGGGTGCGTACAGCGAGCGCACCCCGTTCCCCGGGCCCCCGGGGACTGCGAGCACCGCGCTGAAATCCGGGATCCCGGTGCTGAAATTGTTGACCGCCCCCTGTAGCTGGTCCATCAGGGATTTCTGCGGCTGCGGTGGCTGCTGGAGGGGAGGGGGCAAGCCCTTGGGGATGGCCGGGTCGGCCAGGAAGAGGGGGGTCTCCTCTGTGGTGAGGTGGGGTGGCAGAGGCGGGGTGCTCACCGCGGAGGGCCCGCGTCGGTGCACCACCGTGGAAAGGCTGCTGGGCGGGCTGAAGCCAACCGGCTGGGCATCCTCCTCCTCCACGTTGTAAAGGGTCTTGGTGCTGGTATCTGAAAAGGTCAGGCTCTTGCCAGAGCCCTGGTAACTTTTAGTGAGGGGCTTGATGACGGCTGTTTGGTTGCAGGCCGTCTCATTGGTCTTCACATGCACAGAGAGGCGCTGCCACATGTGCTGTCCCTTGGGCACCTGTCTTCCACCTGGTTCAGACCATGACACAGACTTGCCATTAGAACTATGAATAAAATAGAGATGGATTTATTTGCAGATATTTCATGTACACAGGGTAAGATACATGTAAATTAGATGCAATCCCCGCTCAATGCCATTTGATTCCCCTTCCCCCTCCGCTCCCGCGACTATAGGCCCGGCCTCCAAGCCCTTAATCTCCCCATATTACAAGTCAAACGCCAATAGCTGCAGTGACCCCAGGTGGCCTCTACAGCTGCACTGATTCCATTCCCCCCAAGACAAGGCAGAACATGTTGACTCTGAGAAAGTTGTAGGGGAGAAAAGCCAGCCTGTTACAGAAGCAGCTATTTTCACTAGGTCTGAGATTTCACAAAATTATTACACACCCACGTACACGCACATACACCTAAGGTAACAGCACAGTTGTCCCTCACTCAGTGCAAGCCTTTGAAAGATTACCAACGTGATGGAGGAAACAAATAAAGAATAAAACTATAGTTACACACGGACAACGGGACATAATGACTGTCGCTCTTGCCACCTTTCTTCTTAGTCCCTGGAACAAATTCAAACCCACATAGAAAGCTACTCTCATCATGCTGTGCTGTTATAAAACACATGCTTTCAGCTGCCCCTGATGCAGGTACCAGAGCAGCGTGGTCGCACACATGGCAGCTGTATGGAAGAGAAAAAGCAGATGACAGAAAACCCAGACCCCTTCCACTTAAATGTGTCTTCGTTACTTTTGCTTTTCTTTTCGTTCCGATGCATTATCCCCGACACTTATAATGAATGGATTACAATTCACATAAAGGCCTTGATTCACAGCAGCTAGTCTGGGATTTCCACACTGGGGACTTTTAACTAGATGTGTTACAGAAGCCCAGCAAAACACAGATGCTTAGACCCTGGGTTAGTCCTTCAGCATAGTTTGTGATGCAAATGAGATGAAATTGAAGATTCAGAGAAAGAAGTTTTGAGACAAAGGTCCTTCCCTGGCCTCTTCCTCATGGAGCTTTGGAGAAGAAAAATGTTAGGATACCCGTGATACTACAGCTTTATCAGCTTGCATCTTCATGGGACCATTATAAAACCAACTAAATAGAAGGAGGAGAAGGTGGAGGAGGCTGAGGAGACAAGGAGGAGGAGGAGGAGGAGGAGGAAGAAGAAGAAGAAGAAAGAGGAGGAGGAGGAGAAGAAGAAGGAGGAGGAGGAGGAGGAGGAGGAGGAGGAGAGGAGGAGGGAGAGGAGGGGGAGAGAGGGAGGAGGGAAAGAGATGTATTGTATATCTCATTTACAGGTATTGTGATATCTGTATCAGAATACAGATGTATTCTGTATGTTGTAATTAATAACTCTGGTCTTACTTTTGGACTTTTAGCTTTTTTTTTCTGTGTAACTTTCAGCAGATGGTGGTACCTTACCACAGCATACTATTAATAACAGCAGTGTTAATACTTAAATCAGGAAATATATTTGTGTGTGTGTGTGTGTGTTGAGTTTGCTTTTTCACTGTATCCATGAAAACAACAGAGAAAGTAGCCCAATGTTAACACATTTTTGATGTTAAAAGGAATAGGGATAAGGAACATTTTTTTCCTTAGGTGGATGTGTGAAATAGACTATTCTGTATCATGGTCTTTTGTTTGGGAAAATGTATGAAATGATCAATAGTTAATATAATGGTTTATTTAATCATTTTGAAAATACAAGAATGAGTACTTTAAAATTATATGTGTGTCACATTTATGATGACAATAATGTTTTGACATTTCATAAATTATTATCTTGAAAAGTGAAGTGAGACAGTAAGTAAGGAGTCTTGCAGAAATTCTGATACCTGTTATAGAAAATTCTGGATAGAAAATTCCCCAAATAGCTATAGTAGCCTAAATTTTGATGTCATTATTTGGGAAAAGGTCGTTCCTCTGTATAACTTGTAATTTATGTACTGTATTTTTAATTGTCTAAGAAAAATCCCATCTCCAGAATACCATATGAAAATTAATATTTCTCTCAAATATATTGTTAATATATTCCCTGAGAATGTAGAAGTCCTTGTAAATGCAAGATGACTGACTTTTCAGCTTTCACACTAGTATTAGAATTAGAATACCTGACTCTTCTGAATGGAGTCAACTCACGAGCAGATGGTCAGTGTTTCCAGAATGAACAGTCAGCCAGCCAGCTACCAAGACGACAGTCTACAGTTCCTCCTCTGAGTTTGAAACCCTAGGTAAGTTCACCTCCAACTTTCTTCTATCCCAATTTCCTCCACTCCTTACTCTACTCACATCATTTTTCTCTTTGTGCAGTCATTATGCAGACCCAGAAAGTATAAAAACCACAGATTTGCCTCTTGCCTTGCCTTTTAAATATGCTTTAGTGTACCATCCAGCCTCAATGATTTGCATCACTTTTAATTGCGACAGAAAACCTTTTCCTTCTAATGCTTGCCTCTCAATGCTTTTTTTTTAATCATTAAACTAGAAGAATGTCTCATGTCTTCATTTAGTTGTGTGTGTTTAAGAAATAAGTCTCTTGAAAATTAGTCTATACCTCACTTAACCACTGGGTTTACATACCTCAACAAAATGTCATTCCAGTCCCCATATATGTTGGCAAAAAGCTATGCCTGTATTTCTGAGACGTACTTCCCTCACTCATTTGCTCACTCACTCAAAGTACCTCACTGCCCAGGCTTCTATGTGGGCCTCTTTTTAAATCACATACTTCCTTATGTTAATGGTATTATTAATCATTTTGCATATAGATGTAATTACAACTTAGTTCTGTTTTAATCCAATACCTTTCTTATTCTTACAATGGAAGATTTTCACCCCGGCCATCGAAATTAGCAGCTTTTCCCTCCCTTCAGAATCTTGCTCCAGATTTGCGGTAAAGTACCGTTTAATTAGGAAGCAGTTCTAGTGTCCCAGGGCATTTATCAGATTAAGAAAATTAGATTCACCTTTTTGCTTCCTGTAAACCAGAGATAGTGAAGGAAATGTGTCATCTCAGAAACTGCAGCACAGAGCATAAACTTTGGCCCTTCTGAATTAGTTGTTTCTGACGTGTGGTCCATATACAGCTTGAATGGTCCATGAATCTACAAATGCAATAAGCTTTGCTTTTAGACTGAATCAATATTATGTCTTCATAGATCATGCACTGCTATTTTCAAATGCATGTAAATGCTATTATGACAAAGTGTGCTGCTAGGTACAAGTGTAGCTAAATTCTGAGAAGATTTCTTGTGTTTTGTGTTCAGGTGCCCGCTAAAAAAATGTACAATTACTATCATCAATTGAGGGGGAAGTTTTAATAAACATTTTGGTGTGAAAAGGGATTACCCATTGCTGTGATATTAAGAAGATAAAAATACATAAAATATGGGGCAGCAAAAAGGAATACATGCATTATAAAAATGCAATATTACTATGAAATAAATCTTCCATTTAATCCTAGATAACTTTAACACCTGTTTCAGCCATCAGCTTCTTCCTTCTATTATTTAATTTTATTCAGTTTCCTGATCTTAGGAAAAGTAACCTAGTTTAGAAACACCACATAACTGTCACAAAGCACCCCATCTTGCTCTCACTTCAGAAGACAGACACCAGGCCTAAAAACAATCTCATACTTGAAGATCAAGTGCAGTAACATTTGGCCTGAATACCCCAGGTGGCTAAATATAGTTATGGATACTGCAGTTATTGGAGGACATGACTGTTAGGCTGGAGAGGATCCAAGAGGTAGAAGATGATCTATACTGGGAATGCGCAGGGACAAGCAGGCCTGGGGCCTCCATGCCACCTCTGAGAGGCTTGGGGGTCTTGTTCTGGTCTTTCTTTCATTAGATAAGTATAACAATCCCTTCTAGTCAAAAAAATCCACTACTTACAGCACTTTGGAGAATGGTCGGAAGTGGGTGGTGTAAACAGATGAGTATATCTTTGGCATTCAGAGTGATCTCGTCTGTTTTTATTTGTTTCAGTAAGTACTAGTTACATCTGCAGAGTACACTGCTCTCTGCTCCAGAGAGGTCTAAAATGGGAATCACAGTGGGTGGGTGTTTGAGATCAGGAGGGAAGCAGCCTGCACAAGCTGCCTGAGGGGAAGCTTACACAACACCTGTCTCCCTTATGTCCAATTCAAGTCTTGGCCACGAGGCTTAATAGCTTCACAACAGACATAAGGATGGCATCCCAAGAGCCCACAGACAAGGCAAGACTTTCACATGGTGGTGGGGGGGGGAGACTCGCTCCTGGGAACCTGAAGAGTTTAGCATTTGCTTTCTCTGAAAATGAAAATGGAAACAGGAAATGCCATTGAGTCACAGCATGGAGAGCATGACTTACCAAGCTAACAAAAAAAAAACCAAAGCTATCGGTTTATGGGCATTTCTGCTAAGGTTGTGCAGCTACAGTTGGGACACACACCGGGCCTTTCAAAATGGCTGGTGCTGCCCCAACTGAGACCCTCGGGAAGGAATGCCAGAGACGTGCTGGATGAATACCTCACCTCTATCTGCTTCAGCAAGCTGGGACCGGAATGAAGTCTGAGGAGCGATTCCTGCAGAATCGCAGGCATGGAACTATTTGAAACCGTATGAGTCAGACTCTTGTTTTCTCGGGCAACGGCCAAGTTAGTCTTCAGTACAGAGGACTTCCACTGATGCCAGTTACACTTTTGAAAGCTTTCCAGAAAAATCTGAATATTCAGTATAGAGTCTCTGGGAGCCCATAGGAACCATAATTAAAACTTCTCACCTTTTTGATTCACTACTAGTAAGGTAGAAAATCTCTGAATGTATTATTGGAGACAAATGCTTTTTGACTACATGGGAAGTTGGTAGCTTCTGTGGATACCAGTCTTAAATAGCATTGTGAATTTTATTCCTCTCCTCAGATTCTAACATCATAAGCTAGTCAGAGAACCACTTGGCCTGCTGAAATTTACAATATCACAGAGCCTAAATATACAGTCCTTTTTTAAAAGTCTCTAGATTAATCACATTCTCTATGTTAAAGCTGTATGATACAGGATAAAAGACAATACAAAGGAAATCAGTTGGTCCTAACAGACTTGTGCTCTTTTCAATGAATCAATTAAGAAGAAGATATCCACAAATAAAATTACCTCATCAACGCCAATGAAATATGGAAGGCTCCATGACCTTTGTCTGGGCATAAAGTGTACTGTCTTCAGAAAACGGACAAATCTGTTTTGAACCAATGAGTAGAAAACTGATGGTTCCTGAAGTTAGTCTGAGTACAGTTTAAATGGCCACTCATTCAACCTAATGATTACTAGCTGAGGAAAGAAATTCCCATGCCAAGTTTATTGACAACATCATGTTGGTACCAGAGTATTATCTTAGCAGAGCTATATCAGTTGTAATTATATTCCTTTAGGAAGTAGAGATGAGCCTAGGTTATGTTCCCTTTGAAGGAACTTCAAGTCAAGCATTATTGTATCTTCTATGCTCTATGCTACCAGACCTGTAATTTCAATAGCAAGTCATTTGATGTTCCTCAGCTCTGACCTGGAGTCCTCATGGTTTGCTCTGGAAACACAAGGCAGTTAAATTGCCCTGTGAGGCAGGATAGATATAGGCAGACCATAATGGTTCAGTAGGAAGCTTTATGCCCATCACTAGCCCCTTTACCTTGATTGTTTACCAAGCTGTAGGAACTGAAGGTTACAGAGAGAATATCTTTTTTTTTTTTTTTTGCTATTGTTTGTTGAGAAACAACAAAGGCTAAAGGATCTTTTCTTGATCCTTCACAATATCCAGAAAGAAAGTTTAATCAGATCCCATTCTGAGAGCTCTTAACAACCAACCTATTAGCTTTGCTGATTGTTGACTCTTTGTTTTCTTTTTTGTCACCTACCAAGAATGTACCCACTTTCAGCCTCTGCTTTTGCTTTTAGGCACTCACCTGAAAGTCATGAAATATTAGTTGACTCTCCTCTCTTTCTGGCCCTGCTGTCATGGCAGGACAAGCACATCTACTATTCCATCAATCCCTTTTGACAGGCAGCCAGCAGCTGTCATAATCATGATCTCCTTGCTGTGCCCTTGGTCAGACTCAACTCATGCTGCAAGAAATGCTCAATGCTTTTTGACTTGGGAAAATTACAGAGGTTGCATCCAAGCAGACTCGAGTAGCTCTGATCTAGGTGTGCAGAGCCCCCAGACCGCTACCTGAAACATCCTGGCAGGGCTACCATATTTTTCCCTCTAAGAGTCAGTATGATTTAACTGAGACCACACTCTTTTTGTTTGGGCTTTGATGGGAATATCAGAACACAGACTTCCCAATGCACTCCACTGAGTGAAGCAAAGAGACTCCATGGTCTCATACACTGGCCTCCACAGCCAGGTTCAGTAGCAAACATTTGAACCAATTGGGCTCTTCTCATCTGAAGAGCTATTCAGGCCACAGACACCTCATCAGTGGGCTCCCTCCTGCTGCAGGAATGTGTACCTTTGACTCTCCCAGGAGTTTGAAGGGCTGTAAAGAAACAGCTGAAAATGACCACAGACTCCATGCACAATGAATTGAACATGGTCTATGTTCTTTTGTTAACTTAAAGAGACACTGTCAAGATCTAAAGGTCAAAAATTGGACCAAACATGCACCATTTTTATCAGATGGAGGAAAATCTGATAAAAACACTCAGAATCCTGGGGAAATCATTACATTTCCTTTTTATAAAACTCTCTTTTCATGGGATTCACAAAACTTTTGTTTTGTGCTCCCCAGGGTGTGGGGGGCTCACGGCAGAGGCTCATGTTGGTGCCCATCCCCTCAAACTGACATGGAACTCTCCAGAAGTTCAAGTTATGGCTTTTACTTTAATGCAGACAGGATCATTTCAAACATTTGTGCAACAGCAAAAAGGCAAAAGAAAAAAAAAAAGAAAAAGAAAAAAAGCAAAGAAAGAGCTCTGTTTGCCAAGGAAAAGCTGACAAATTTAAGATGGGGGGAAATTCACTTTCAAGCTTGTGAGTGGGAGTCACAAACAAAAGTGAATCTCCACTGTTGGAAAAAGTGTTGCGTCTTGCTTTGAAACTTAAAAAAGCAAAAAGACTAACAACTTGACAGTGTCCTTTTAAGAACGATGGACAATCAAATTAAGGCGGTCGTGCAAACCATGGCACGTAAATGGTTCCTCATTCTTGATGGCATGCACCACATCTGTTTCCATGTTAGAAAGTGGAAAAACCCAGGAGAGAGAAAGCAAGGGGCAAACCACTATATTTTCCATGCAGCTTCTCTTACACATTCACTGCAGTGTGGGGGTTTTCAAAGCTGCACATGTGCCGACGGACATTGGCTGGTGGGCGAGAATTCTGGCTGCCTCTTCCTGAAGATTGAAAAGAAAAAGACACCCAGTGAGTGAGTGGTTACACACGTGTACAGATATAGTGATTACACCACTCAGGTGGTGTCTGGGCCTGGGTCTACCTGCCTGGCTCCTGAGCCTTTCTCCATGTCATCCCCACCCCCATGTCCTATGTCTTCCTTGCACTGCCTGGCTGTTTCTCACTGCCACGCTCATTTCTGAAAGCCACGTCAATGGAGTGCATTCTTTCTTTTACTTTATGAGACCATCTTTTTCCAAGTGGCAGATGCTGTTTCTTCTGTGTGTATGTCTGTCCAAAATCAGCTCTTTTCCTCCACTCTTAACATCTTTCTTTCTTCCTGGTGGCAGCGGGCTCCACCTCCACGCACACTGATATAGGCAGAATCTTCCTGCCAACCATCCCTCTTAAAGGATGTTCATGGATTTATGTCTTGCATTGTGAATTTTAGTTGCATTGCTAATTTTCTTTCATATTATGTTATCACAAAAGCATTATTGTCACTTCCTATAAAGTCACATTTATCTCTTGGCTACAGGACAGAATATGTCTGATGGTGAAGAGAGGGGGAGTGACAAGAGATTGCAGGAGTCTGCCATGTGGGGATAATGTTGTCTCATTCCATGGTTAGCTGTCTCCTGATGTAGCACATAGGTGACCTGAGAAGTGGAGAAGAGCATTGATTGGTCATGATAAGGTTGATGGAGCAAACATGGGCAGCTGGCCTTTCCATCTTTTGTTAGAGTGAAGAGAAGTGGGTTTTTCCAGGAGTTAAGTAGCATCAGTGGGATAAAGCCATCTTGTTAGCACTCCACATAAGATGGCTGCCAATCAGAGGAAAGAATTTCAGGAACAAGATGGTAAAGGTGAACCACCAGCAGGTGCTGTGGGTAGTATGGATGTGGTGGGTTGAACTGAGAGTATGTTGATATTAAGGAACTGTCAGTGATGAACTCCCCTATAGGGGTCCCTAAAATTCACAATGATTCCCTATGTATCAGCCTTGGGCCACCTACCCCAACATCCTGGTGACGATTATCCGGTGTTAATCAGAAGAGGACCACAGCAGCTGCAGGCAAGTCAAAGACTTTTGCTACATTCCCTATCTCTTTTTTTCCCCATTAAAGCAAACAAAGGAGGGGAAACAGAAGATGAAGGAGCCAGAGATATTGTAGGGACAAACCATATCCCTCCATATTCCACATCTTTCAGGTGGAGGCATGACCCATGCTAGGAAGAAGAGATGTGAACTTGGAATTTGAAAAAGAATATACTGGAATAGTTTTTTAATATCTGGAATCAAGGAATCTGATCTGAATATAGAAGGCGGGAAACAAAGTTTTCCAAAGCACACTTAAAGGTAAAAGAGAAAAATTAAAATTAAAATTAATCAATATGTGTATTTCTGCCAAGTTTGGGCCATTCATTAAAAAAGTACATGATCTACCCAGAACAATTTGAAATCCTTGCCCAAAGATAAAACTCAAAACACTTTCATGTAACTTTGTTACTACTGCAATAATCCATTTATTAAAAAAAAAAAGAGATAATATTTGCTATTAAACTTGCCAAAATAATATATCCTGGATATTTAATATGCCCATCTGAAATTACAAAAAAATTGTGAAAACATCAGCAACTAGATGACCAGGGAGAAAAGTAAGATGTTTGGGTATGTAAGTGAAATTGTCAGTAAGAAAGATTATTTAACCTACAAAATAATAGAACAACTTCATTTCTCATGAAGGAGGCAGAAAATACATTCAAACCATTCCCTTGCTAAGCCCTACATTCCTTGAATCACTAGTTAAAGCTACCTGTAGATAATGTCTACATGTGGCCTGGTCCAATGGACTAGCTTCAGGGCCCGGTGTCTAATATGGATGCACGGTGCGTCCCTCAGCAGAAAGGCCCTGCACTTGGGACTTACTGGTCTATGGTCATCATTTTGAGATCTATAATCATTTTATCACTTAATTTTTTTTTCTTGAATGTTGTTTGCTGGAAAGATGGAACATACCCCAGGGCCTTAGAGCCTCTGCATACCAATGGTTCTGCCTCCTCGACTTCCCTGCTGCCCTCAGGCCACTCCGAGCTTTCCACTCTCTGGCCCTACCCAGGGATCGATCGCTGCTACTCTCCACTGCTGGCAGGGGCCTCTGGGCATGAGTGCAGGAAGATCGAGTCAGGGTCAGGTGCATCTCCAGGCAGCGATTGGCCATCCCTGCTGGACTAGCAGGGCCACTGTGCACTTAACAGACAACACCATAGGGGTCTGCTTCTCACCCATCCTCCATCCTCTTAGTCCAGGTGCTGTTTTTCTAATACTCTTTGAGATCACCAGTCTACTAGGGGCTAGGGGAAGAGGGAGGGAGGAAGGGGAGAGGCTTGGTTCAACTTCCTGTGGTGTCATCCCAGTGACTAATGGGAGGGGAACCTGGCACCCTGAGGGCTGTATGAAGCCCTGTATGAAGGGCAGAGTCTGCACTTGCTGGNCGCAGGAGCACAGCATTAAATGGCAAATAAAAAACATAAGGGCAGGTTGAGAGAGAGACCAGAGAAGAAAAGAAAAGGCTTAATATTGTCATCTTTAACATTTCCTTCTGTGTTTTCAACCAGGGGCCTCATGTTTTCTTTCTGCACTGGACTGTGCAAATAATGTAGCTGATCTTGTCTGCTGGGTGTATGTATGATGATAAAAACCACAAGGAAATGCCTTGCCAGCTCAGATACTTGACGTGCTGACACTAGCAGAAGGGCACAGAGTGCGACATGCCCAGACAGTTGGCCCTGCTGTCTCCTGGGGATGGGGTGGGAGCTCTCCGGCCTCTGCTACTGACTTGGAATTCCTGCAGTCAATGGACAGATCTGTGGGTCCTCCACGGCTTGCAGCCATATTGGTAGCCAAACTCAGGTGGTCATTCCCAGCCATCCCAAAGCTACCTTAATTAACTACTTATTGAAATAGTTGAAAAATTAGAGCGTTTCCTTCCTGGTGCCATTTTTCAGTCTCTGACTCACTTTGTGGTTGAAGCGAAATGTAAATGACCTCTGCCTACAAAGCTTACTTTTTATGAAAGGGGTGATTGATTAAAGGTTACAGGCCAAAGCCTTGAAAAATCCATTGCCAGAGTGTCCATTTTATCAACTGTGTAAAAACTGAGAGGAGCCTGACTTCAGGGTATTTTTAGCAACTGTAAAACCACATATTCATCCAACCACAGATTCGGCAAGCCAGAGTAAAAGCTTGGAGGGAAAACACAGCATATGGAGACTTGTCAAATATAAGTCCCAAATCTGTGCTTGAATCTTTTGGCAGAAACTGTGGATTTAAAGAAACCCCAGAAATTTAGTAAGAAAGAATCATCTTCAATTTCTTCTGAAAGTGCAGTCTTTCTTTTCTTTTCCTTTCTTCTTTCCTTTCTCCTTCTTTCCCTCCCTCCCTCCCTCCCTCTCTTCCTTCCTTCCTTCCTTCCTTCCTTCCTTCCTTCCTTCCTTCCTTCCTTCCTCCTTTTCTTTCCTCCTTGCTATAGAGCCACTTCTTGTTATAGTTTCTTTCATCTAGTCCCATTGTCCAAATCCTCCTTTATATAAGAGTCTCTCTCTCTTTGAGTGTACTTAGTCCTATATGACTTTGTTTTAATGTATCATTTTCTTTATAGTTGTTCACTCATACATCAGTTTGTTTGCTAGGAATTATTCTTCACATGAACTTGAGAAGTTGTTACAAACAAGTTTCACTCATTGTAGCAGGGCAGTAGGCTGGCTGGAGAAAGACTCCAGGATCCAGGCACTCTCCAACTGTGTATTTCCCCCATTAGACTCAGTTTTTACATCCCCAAGGATGGATTTTGAAAGAATAAATGTGAAAATGCTTCTAAATGGCAAAATGCTATCCCAGCCTAATAGATCACTGTTAAACCCCTTCCTCTGAAGGATGGGGGAACAAAAAGATGGACAAAAGACCCAGATATTTTAAATCTGAGTATGTTTAGAGTAGACTAATATATAGTATCTCAAACTTTACTTCATTTTACTTACAGTTATTAGTCCCTTTCCTTATTCAAGAATTTCAATAATTTCTAGTAGAAAGTAAACTGTTTTCTCTAATAAACTGTTACTCTCCTAATTGTGGGGGGTGGGGTTGGGGGGCATTAGTGACATTGAATGCATGTGGCAGGTGCAGGTAAAAGCTAGCTACAGAGCAGGTTAGCTGTGTCTGAAGTTGCATGTCTATGATAGGTTTGGAGGTGAATCTACTTTAAGCAGAGAGAATATGGTCTATACGATTCCAGATGGTCAGTTCACCACGGAAATAATAATGTGGCAGCTGTCCAGAGTAATCATACAGATTAGCAGCAACCACTCAAGACCATTTTAGCTGAGTATGCTCTATCTTTTTTGTTGTTGTTATAGACAGATACAGGATAATTTGTGCCTCTGATCGCTTTCCAAAGCCAAATGCATTTTTCTATTATCTGAATTTAAATATTTATTTCTCAACATTCGTTCATCACAGTGGAGAGTGGAGCTCCGACTGTATGTGTTGACCATCTGTAAATGGTAATTTCTTCTACTCTTCATTTTAGTTCATGCATATCTAACACAGTACAGTAATATTCTTTATATACACACACAATGTGGTTTTTCCATAGAGGTATAAAATACCACTTTCTTTAAACATTCATAATTATAAATATTTATAAGCTAATAAGAGCCTATAGAGAATGATCTAATAAAATTTAATTTAGCTGCCATTATAGATTTGTCAAATATGAACACTTTTGCCTTATTATAGTTTCTTTTCTTTTGAAAACATCAAGGGAATATGTGAAGCCCTCTGTATACTATTCTTAATATTAATTCTATCCATTTCTGTCTATACCAAAATTTGGTATGAATCATCACTTGGCATACTTTAATGCTTTTACAACATATGTATTCATATGCGTTAATAAATAATACATGGTACTGTTTTGCATGTTATTAGATTTTATATACAGAGCATCATTCTCTATTTCCATTCAGCAATTTGCCCACTTCATCCGTTTGGTATCACGTTAATAGATAAAGCTCTAGTTTATTCATTTAAACTAAATTGAATACATACCACATTACCAAAAATATAATCAATTCTCCTGCTGATGGCCACTTAGATTGTTTCCTACATTTTGCTATTTTAAGCAATGCTGCAGTAAACATTCTTGATTACATCTCCTTGCACACAGGAGTGGGAGAGTTGTTGTATGGTGTGGACCTAGAAATAAAATTGTGGATTGTTTGAGTGCACATTCATTTCTTATATATGACCAAATTGCTCTGCAAGGCACTTGCACAATTTACACTAATATGTAAGAGTCTGTATTATTCTTTCCAATTCTCTTTGTTTTTCAGACAGCCTCAAAATTCACATTTTACTCTGAAAAATTTCAAAAATATAGAAACATGGAGAAAATGCTAAAACAAACCCCCATTTCCCTGTTATCCAGCTTCAATAAAAATCGATATATATGTGAATCTTCTTTCATCTATACCAGCCAGTTACTAATTTTAAAGTAAAGCCAGGGACGCCTGGGTGGCTCAGCCTGTTAAGCTTCTGACTTTGGCACAGGTCATGATCTCGTGGTTTGTGGTTTCCAGCCTCACATCGGGCTCTGTGCTGACAGCTCAGAGCCTGGAGCCTGTTTCAGAGTCTGTGTCTCCCTCTCTCTATCTGTCCCTCCCCCACGTGTGCTCTGTCTCTCTCTCTGTCTCAAAAATAAACTATAAAAAATTTAAAAGAGTAAAGCTAAATCAGACACCTGGGTGGCTCAGTTGGTTAAGTGTCCAACTCCTGATTTCAGCTCAGGTCATGATCTCACCGTTCATGGGTTCGTGCCCCACGTTGGGCTCTGTGCTGACAGTGTGGAGCCTGTTTGGCATTCTCTCTCCTCTCTCTCCCTCTCCCTCCGCCCCTGCCCTGCTTGTGTGCTCTTTCTCAAAATAAATAAATAAACTTTGAAAATAAATAAATAAGAGATGCCTGTGTGGCTCAGTCGGTTAAGCATCCCACTTCAGCTCAGGACATGATCTCACCATTAATGAGTTCAAGTCCCACGTCAGGCTCTGTGTTGACAGTTCGAAGCCTGGAACCTACTTTGAATTTTGTGTCTCCCCCTCTCTCTACCCCTCCCATGCTCACACTCTGTCTCTCTCTCTCAAAAATAAACAAGCATTAAAAAAAATTTTTTTAAATAAGTAAATACACAAATAAAGTAAAATGAATCATTTTGTCTTTTATCCATAAGCAATTCAGTATATAGGCCTATAATATAGGTGTGCATTTTTATTAAAAGAAGAAAAATAATATTATCACACCTAGAATACATTAATAGTAATTACTTAATATTTTATATTAAGTGTTTACTATTAAATAGTATTTGGATTTCTGTGACTGTCTCATATATTTTTATTTTATTTTTTATTTTTAAATCAGCATCCAAACAAGATCTGCAAATTGTACTTTGTTGATGAGTCTCTTACATCTTTTTTAATCTATAATTCTCTTGATCTAATTCCCTTCTCCTTTTTGCTGGCTGCTTATTTGTTGAAGAAAGACTGATTGTTTCCCAGATTATGGATTTTACTTGTTGAATGCTTATAGTGTCATTTAGCATGTTTTTTCGGTGACCTGTATTGCTTGTGAATTGATAGTTAGATCTGAGGGCTTGATCAGATTCATGATTGTTTACTCAGCGAGTATAATTATAGGAGTTAGTGTTTACTTTCTATTTTACCAGACCAAAAAGCATGTAAATTGGGTTATCTATTAATCACATTAAGACTGATCAGTGCATTTAGGTGTGGTCACCCTAAACCATACTTTACAAAACTTCCCATCAGCCTTTCATCCAATGGTTTTAGCAGTATTGATAATCATTATGAAGACCAATTATTTTATTATAATATTGTAAAGTGGTAATATATCATTCCTTCTGTATTTGTCATATAGATTTCTTTTCTAAAGTAGAACTTCTCCTCATCAGCTATTCAATTCCTCTGATATAGAATTCAAACAGATAACACAAGCCAAATGGTGATCTTTTCTTTACCAATGTTCAGAATAATGATTTGGTTTTCTAGCACCCTCTGACAGTGATCAGTATATCACCTGTGAGTCTGTTTCTATTGTTTAACTGTTTCCCTTGATTTTTTTGTCATATTGTCCTAATTCTTCCATGTCCAAACACATAAGACACATATGAATGTACACATACACACAATAAGATTCTGTAGAGGTTCTAAATTGTAGATGATATTGTCTGTGCTACAATTGCTTTACCACTTGATCTGTTAAGTAGAGGGGGACATACCATTTTAATCTAGTCCAGACTGAGCTGAGTCAAAGTTATTTTATAATTGGGTTAAGAATTGGTCTATGGTAGGGAATCCCTTCAGGACTTTTTTTTTAAGTTTATTTATTTATTTTGGAGAGAGAGAGAGGGAGGGAGGCAGAGAATCCCAAGCAGGTTCTGTGCTGTCAACACAGAGCCAGATGCAGGGCTCAAATTCACAAACAGTAAGATCCTGACCTGAGTCAAAATCAAGAATTGGACACTTAACCAACTTAGCTACCCAGGTGTTCCTTTTCAGGATTTTTAACAGAACATCTGGTTGTGCACTAGTATACCTCATCTGGTGGGTCTTTATCACCTTAGCATTAAGAGGCTATGGGAGATTCTGGCCAGCTTTTCAAAGATTTTCAGTTTATATTTTTGGTTTTCTGACTCACAGATCTTCAGAATTAGGCAAATGTCTTGATGTAGAACCTTGACCATATGACTGAGTGCCTCTAAGTCTCCTATTTTGTCAGTCTGGCCTCACATGGGTGCTAAAGGTGTTTTCTGATTCTTTCCGCAGGCCGGTCTGTCTTCTCAGCATTGGCAGCCTCCAGGAAAATAACTCTATATACCAGAAGTGTGTAGCTTATCTTTTAACCTTTCTGGCCCACTCAGCTGCAGACAATTGCAAATGATTCGAGAGAGAAGCTAGACAGGTGTCGTAGCCTCTCTGCCTTGCATTTTATCACTTCCGCCTCATGGCCACAGAATCTCTTCTGCTTTCGCTTCTCCCTCCATTGACTCTGCTTGGGTCACACTTGGAGACTCAGACTGTGCCATGCTGGCTACTAAGCCTGCAGCCAGGGCCCGGAGTTGGCAGATCTCCCCTGGGAAAAGTGGCTGCAGATCATTGGTCCACTTCTCAGTTCTTCTCTCTCTGATATTCTAGTCTCGCTCTCCTTATCACTTCAGTAACTCCCTGATACTCTAAGAAGTTTTAGTCTTTCATATATGTTCCCTGAACCTTCTTTGCAAAATTTTGCATGTAGTTCCTTCAGCATTCTAAGATGTTTACCAAGTTCTTGACCACACTGCAATGTATATTATATCTTTGCATTTCTCTTGTGATTCTTTTCACTTTTCTTATATAAGCAATTGCTGCTAATTCCTATCACCTACATTTGATAGGCCATAGTTTCTGAAGGGCAGGATCCATGCCAGATTTATCATGTGTGCCAGTTATCCCCGATTTATCCTGCCTCAACTTTTGGAAATAAAAGGAAATCATATAATCTCTCATACAAAGAATGAATAATTGCTTTTAAGAATGAAGGGAGTGCTTTGAAAGCCATGTGATGACAAAATGAATAAACTGAGACTTTTGGGGGACATAAAAGGACATGTGGTCACCTATTTGTAGTAAATGAATGAATGGCTGAAAAAAATCATAACAGAATGGAGAAATATTTCTGATAGAAAATAAGTTGTAAATACTTCTGAGTTTCTCCATCACTTTGGTGGTTTCAGGAATATCAAAAACACTTATTATTTTTATAAAACGAATACCTAAATCCTAATATTAAATATTGAATGTCATAAAATCTGCAGTGAAAATTAAGTTTAAAAATAATAAGTAGAAATAATGTGTGTATATATTGGTGTGTGTGTAACAATGAGAATATAACAAAAAAAGGTAATGGTGATTTTTCTCCATATATTGGTAGAATTTAGATATTTTTTATCAGCTACTCTGTTTTCCTATACTTTACAAATTCTCTACAATAAATATTTATCACTTTTTTAAAAAATATTAAAATAAACAGAACTATTATTCCAAAAAGAAATCTATCATAACATATAGTTCAGGTGTAAAATTCCTTCTCTTCTTGGCTTTACCCCAATAAACCAAGGCATTGCATAGAATCTGTGAATGTATTTTCTTTTGCTGAAAAAAAGTAAAAATTCTAAAAACATATTAAAATATGCACTGCTAAGAAAAAATAATAGAAATTGTAGAATTTGGATATTCATGCTAATATTTTCATGTAAACCAGTATGATATGGTAATGCATATTTGAAAGTTGACAAGAGAATACATCTTAACAGTTCCTATCTTATAACAAAAGAAAATAAAAACTTTTGTGACTTTGTGTAGTGATGGAGGTTAACTAGACTTATTCTGGTGATCATTTCACAATATATACAGATATTGAATGATTATATTATATACTGAAACTAATATAAAGTTATATTTAAATTATACCTTAAAAAGGGGATATATGTTTGAAAACTTCTACTAGATTATCTCAAATTTCTGTCAGAACTAATAGTCATTCAACTAAAGGCTCTTCTTATAAAGCTAATTCTATTCCATAGTGATACAAGCCATTAATTTTGTGTAACTATAAATAGAGATGGGGTCACAGTTGACTTAATTGACTTAAAGTATAACATCCATAAAGTTTTTGTATGTTCTGTACATTTACATATGTGCTTGTCTCTGATTTGAGTATGAATCATGTCTTATGCTTCTTGTTTCTTCAGCATTTGACAAATATCTAATTAAATTATACAAAAATCATGTTTGCCTAACATGTTATATATGGCATACAAACAGTAATCATGGCAAATTGATGCAGATGTTTGGAAAACAGAAAATAGCTGATAACTCATCATAACTTATGATTCATTAGTAATTATAATTTCAAATTTAGTTTTAATTTTGATCAATTAAAAATGATGAATCCTTGTTATATATGTGATTTGCTAAAAAGGCCAGAAATGTCAATCACTCTTTTCCTATTCCTTGACAAAATATAAACTATTGAAAAAAAGAAAAGAAAAAAGAAATAGTTACTTTGGTAAAAAGCTTAAAGTTGAAGTTGGAACGATAACAAAAAGATAAATCTAGAATTCTGTAAAACTTCTTGTATTGTTGGCTATGGCACTAACATCAATATTAGATATATGTTTCTACTAAAGTTTATTTTATCTTATCATTTCTCTTTGAGCAGAGACATTAATATCTTCCTATCACCACCCATCAAACCCGAGAAAGAACCAAATAGTCAATTATCATACAATTTCTTTCATAGTATTAGATGTATAGACACCATGACCCTAAAAGAAATCTTAGTCATATCAGAGCTAACTGAAAAAGGAGAGGAGGAGATACTAAAATTGGGATAAGAAGATATCTGCTTCCAGGTAAGATGTAATACCTTGGACTAAACCAAGTCTCCCACTGACAACAACTAGAAAAATCTGATTCAGTATTTTTAAAAAACCATTTAAAGACATTGAAAACTGCCATGGCAACCAGAACCCAAAGTACCAATAAGTCAGAAAGAAGAGAACTTCAGAGAAGTAAGCAGATAACCTTCAAGCTCTTTTGCCCTAGAAACATTTGATGATTTTTGGCTCAGGAGAACAGACTGAAAATCTAGGCTGAGAGTCTTAACTAAGAAGTAAAGAAGCAAGAAAAACTTTATAAATGCTTAGGTCTATAGATATAAAAATTGGTTTCAAGTCTTCCAAGGCAGCAAGAACTTGAGGAGCCAAGATTCTGGAGAAAAGCAAAAAAATAACCAAAAAACAAAAACAAAAAACAAACGAACAAAACAGAGAGAGAGACAGAGAGAGAGAGACTAACACTTAGTAGATTCCCTCATGAAAGATGTCAAAATTTCCGACTGCATAAAGCACAGGACACAAAGTTAGTAGAAACTGTGGGAAATCAGAATGAAGTTTTTGGAAGTCTCACAACCCTGAGGAATCAAAATTGAAGTTAAAAGCATTTAAAAAATGTTGAACCCAAGGAAACAGCGGGGACTCACAGGATCCTTGGATAGCTGTACCCTAGTAATAGGTTGCACCAAGTGAAGCCAAATAAACTTTGTAAAACTACAATACACACTCAAGTCATCTCAGCCCATCATTGGAGAATTTACATATCAGGAATCTATAAGTAAGTATTGATTGTGCAAGATCATAATAGTAATGTAAAATAAGTTTTAACATATGTGTGGAATTAAAATGCACAACAAAAAAAGCACAAAAAATTGACACAAAGTATTTTAAGATCCTCGCTTTGTTTGGAAAATGATAAAACTCCTAATTTATTTGAGATTATAAAAGCTGGGAAATAATTATTATAATCTCTGTAACCATAAAAAGAATAATAAAAGAATGTTAAACTAACAAATTAATACATGGTGAAATTGAATAGTAAAATGCTATATCAATCCAAAGACGGCAAGAACTAAGAGAAAAACAATAGGAGAGAACACATAAATGGAAGTAATCATTCCACTGAGACAAGCAGAAAATAGTTAAAAAGTAGATATAAACATGATTATGTCAACAATTAGATCAAGTGTAAATGAGCTAAATATTCTAATTCAAAGGCAAGCATTATCTGACTAAGAAACAAAATCTAAATCTAAGTATGTGTAGCTTATGAGAGACACTCTTTAAAGCTGAAAAGCAAAGGATGGAAAAGGTATAACATGCAAACACTAACAAAAATAAAATCTGTTAGCTACACCAGTATCAGACAAAGTAGACTCTATTTCAACTGAACAATACAGAGGATAACAAGGGAGAATTTACATCAGGAAATTCAAGAACAGATTAATATTTAATAATTATTCAATGTATTTCCCCATGTTAACAGAGTAAAATAGAAAAAGAACATGATATTTCAACTGATGTAGGAAAATATTTTGACAAAATTTGATGTCCATTTATGATAAATTCCTCAGCAAACTGAGAACATAAAGGAATATCACCAATATGATAAAGGTAATCTATACCCAAGAAGTAATGTCATACATAATGATGAAATTTTGAGTAATGGGAATGATATCCTAAACCCAGAATTGCCAAAACAATAATAAAGCTGGAGAAATTACACTATTTTATTTTAAGACTTAATATAAGATTCAGGAATAGAAGACAGTGTGGTATTTTCATAAAGATAGACAAATATTTCAATAGAATAGAATAGAAAGTCCATGTATCTTCAGTTGAATCTTGATAAAAGCACCAATGTCATTCAGTGAGGAAAGGAAAGTCTTTTAAAATATTAAGCAGGGAAAGCTGGATCTCTATTTAGAAAGTGGAAAAAGAGAGCCTTGATACATTCCTTACACCATACATAGAAAAGTATCATATGCGGCACCTGGGTGGCGTCCAACTTCGGTTCACGTCATGATCTCACAGTTCGTGGGTTTGAACCCTGCATCGGGCTCTGTGCTGACAGCTAGCTCAGAGCCTGGAGCCTGTTTCAGATTCTGTGTCTCCCTCTCTCTCTGACCCTCGCCTGTTCATGCTGTTTCTCTCTCTCAAAAATAAATAAAACATTTTTTAAAAAGTATCATAGTACTAAGTGTAAAAGCCAAAATTATAAACCTCCTAGAAAAAAATGGAGGACCTAGAGTAAGCACAAGTTTTCTCACCTGAACACAAAGGGCACTAACCATAAAAGAAATGATAAACTGAACTTCATCAAAATTAAAAACTTCTACTTATTAAAAGATATCACTAAAAAAATGAAGACTCAATCACAGATTAAGAAAAATTACTCTAATATGTATATCCAGCAAAAACTCATATCCAGATTATAAAAAGGAGTCCTACAAGTCAATAATACAATACAAATGACCTAGTGAAAACAATAGGCAAGAATTTAGATAGATATTTCATATAAGAGGGCATATAAATGACCCAAAATATACATGAAGAGAATTTTAAGATCATTAGTCGTCAGGAAAATGCAAATTGAAACTAAAATTAAATACTATTACATACTCATTGAAATAACTAAAATGTAAAAGATTATCAACACCAAATAGATCTCCTACATTCTTACTAGGAGTATAAAATGGCAAAATCACTGTGGAAATATCTTTGGTAGTTTCTTATAAATTAAATATACACCTGCCCTATCATTCAGCAATTCCACTTCTAGGCATATACCTCGACAAAATGAAAATATATGTTCATAAAAACTAACATATGTATGTTGATTGTAGCTTTATTTGTAGAAGTGAAGAGTTGGAAACAACCTAAATGCCCATTAGCACATTAGATTAAACAAATTTTAGTATACTGATACAACATAACAATCCTCATCAATTAAAGGGAATAAACTGTTGATACATGCAAAAGCATGGACGAATATACTGTGTGACAAAATGGAGGCATAAAAGAAATCTACTGTATCATTTCATTTTTATGAAATTCAAGAATAAGAAAAGGTAGTAAAAAATCACAGTATTGTGGTTGCCTCTGGATGGGAAGTGGGACCAATTAGAAAAGAATGAAGAAAATTTCTAGTGTAAAGAAATAGATCAATCTATATCTTGATCACATGTGGGCTACAGGGATATAACACACAACTTTATAACTTGTATCAAACTTCCATTAAAATATATGCATATTGATGTAATTATGGTAACTGTGCTTCAATAAAAAGAACAGGAAATGAAAGAATAAAAGGGATTAGGGAAAAAACATAAATATCAAAGTAAGCCAAAAAAGATTTTAATATATAGATATTAGAAATGCTTGAAGAAAAAGAAAACAAAGCAAGAAAATGAATACTGAAGACTATATATTACGAAAGAAAATTTTACTGAAATTTTAAAAGATTTTTAACTACATATTGAAAGTGAATATTGTGTACTTGAGAATACTGACCCAGGGAAACCAATATGAAGACACATTCTAGTAAAATAACCAGACTTTATAGGAAATGGAAAAACATTTCTTTTGGATGTCTAGGAAAAAAACAGCAAGTGTTTTATAAGGGAAAATAGATTATCATCAGAATTTGGGGCAGCAAAGCTTTAAATGTAACTAGAATGACATATTGAAGATACTTTAGGAAAACTAAATGTGCTTCCTAAATTTCATAGCCAGCAAAACTAGCATTTGATATAAAGGTTGTAGATGAACTGTTTTCAACAAGCCAAAACTAAGTGACTATTGTTCTCGTGAGCAAATCCTGAAAAATCTACTCTGTGTTAAGTGTATGGGCTTTGAACTTCCAAAATAGCTAAGACATCATTATAAGGACCGGAGGTAAGTAGTAAACACATCCTTAATTGTAGAATTAAGAATAAATGAGGGTTAAAAGGGAGAAAGTATAGCATGTAATGTCTACATGTTCAGATAATATAAATACAGTAAATTTTAAATAAGAGGGATGGAAAGATCAGATGCAAGCTATTTTATGGACCTCTTTTTGAGAAATTGATTGTGATAGTATTAGTAGTTATTCTAAGACATTTACATGGCTATTATGGAATAACATAAATATATACCCTGAGATATTTTAATTCTATCATCTCCTGTTTCCTTGGAAACTAGGATTCATCTTGTGGAATAAAAATATAAATATATATTATTTATACATATATGTAGTAAGTAACATATCAGCTATGAATTTTTGGATCAGAAAGCCTGAGAATGGATATAATAGGCATCACATGATTTAATAATTAAATATTTGATGGCAATAGGCTAAGATAGCTTGTTTCACCCCATTAATTCTAAGGAACATTTTGCAATTTGAACTTGAAGTTTCAAAGAGCCCATGGGTCTTCAGCCCCTTCCTCCATCTCCACATCACGAAGGTCTACGGTCATTCGTAACATTTGTTTCAGTGACTGCTCTTCTCTGCTTTTGTTATAGATTGGCTAACACATTTCGTCTTGTAACAGTTCAAATTGTATAGGCTTTGGAGACAAACAACCGTGAGGTGACTGGATATTTCTGCTCATTCTATATGTCTTAAATGGAATTTTGTGAGCAATGTCACTTTTACTTTTATTTTGTCTTAATTATTTGTCTGCGATCTCTCTTTTCACCACCAACTGTCAAAGCCTTAGGTCATGCCACTGTAATCTTGGTCCACCTGGACCCTGCAATAGCCTCATCCCAGAGTTAAGTCTCAAGTCTTGCTCCCCAGTGCAATCTCCATGCTGAGGGTGGAGTGTTAGCTCTAAAACACACACCTCATGGATGACAGTGCAGTCTTGCTTTATGACCTTAGTGGATTTCCATGGTCCAGAGAGTGTGACCCAAGCTCCTAAGGCTTCTAACTAGACCCTGATCTGGTCATAGCTGACCATTCCATTGCTTCATTTCTTTCACCCATGAGTATTTTTCCTACTCAGAGCCTTTATATTCTGATTGTTTGGCTGTTCCACTCTATCAGCTTACCTCCAACCCTAGCTAACCCCTTTTCTCCTTCAGAAGTCTTTTTTAAATAACACTTCTTCCTGGAACATGTCTAGTATCCATGCACTGGGACTAGTCAGACTCCTCTAATAACACCCCAGAACACCTTGCATTTATTCTTACAAACACAAACACTCACTACGCTTGGTTTGTTTTTCTGTTCGTTTGTTTTGTTTGTTTTTGAGAGAGAGTGTGAGCGGGGGAGGGGCAGAAAGAGAGAGAGAGGGAGGGAGAGAACCTTAAGCAGACTCCATGCGCTTGGCACATAGCGACCGGGGCTCTAGGTCACAACAGTGAGATCATGACTTGAGCTGAAATCAAGAGTTAGAGGCTTAACTGGCCGAGCCACCCAGACTCCCCAACACTCAGGAGGCTTGTCATTACTCATTCAATGTCTGCTTTCCTGGCTAGATTCTCAGTTCCACAAAGGCAGTGGCGGGAGCTGTCTGTTCGCTGCTATATTCCCTGCATTGTCCCAGTGCCCCGCACGTACTGCACACTGGAAATTTTGTTGAGTGAATGAGTCAGCAGTGGTTCTCTTCCCAGTTTTACAAGGTATATGTCAGGCCTTGAAACCATTCTAACCATCAGAGCAAAAGTGATTTCATGCTAGGATCAGCCTTGGAGTAACTTTTGACTTTTAAATATTCAGAGCTACAAACATTTTTTGTGTGTAAGGAATTACTGTCAGCCCTACTGAAAACTTCCTCCCATCCTACCGCTATATGATATGATGTCTCTTGCCTCTATATCTTCTCACATAGTGGCTCCTCTGACTTAAACACTTTCCCTGTAACCTCCCCCCAACTTAACCCACTGCTATGTCTAGCTGACAGCAGCTGTTACTCTCAGCTATCTTAAATCCCCACCCCTGACTCCATGGCCTACACTGGAGGCCCCTTCTATTATCCTTCCTGAACATGCTATCTTTCCTCTCTCCTAGGACTTCACTTGGCCACAGTGTCATTGTCAGAGTTCTTCCTGGTCTTCTCCATTCCACTCGGAATTCCATGGGGCCATTGACCATTCAATATTTCCTCACCAGTAAATTGTCCACAGTTTGTAAAGTAGTAAGCCCTCCATATTTTTTAAACAAGGCCTGAAGTATGACAAATTTACCAGAAGGTCTTGAAGTGCTAAGGCTTGCAATAAGGCACTGACAGAGTCAATGGCTAAAGTCACAGGGCTGGCTGGTGACACAGATCCAACCCTTCTGCTTTCACACTGTCACTCCTGCCCCATGTTCATACTTCCTTCTATTTTAATGTGATGATGTATGTTTTTGTTTTCCTTTGTTAACCCCTTTTCTCTCCCCATCCCAAAGCCATCTAAGCCAAGTAACATAAGCAATGCAAAGTGTAAAATGATACTAATTCCCACAGTGTTTGAGAAAATTTACTAGGAGCAAAGTAACACTATATTTTTTATATCTGGAAAATCAGAAAAATGAAAGTATTTCTTATTGATTTCTTTCAAGTAGTTGTTTTTCAGTATATTTAACAGCATCACTAGGGACCTGGCTTAATTTTGTTAGCAGTGGACTCTTCATTTATCTTGAAAAAAATCTGCATAGAAGGTATTGTTGTCTTAAATTATAGGAGGTTTCCTTTATCCTTTTGAAACAAAATCAATTTATAATCATATTTCGATTAACTTGACTAAATATGTGCTTATTTTCTTTTTATATTCTATTAACCAATGTTAATAATACTATTTTATTGTTGGCCTGTAATTTATGATGTATTTTAATTCATTCAGAAAACAATGTCCTAATCATCTATTTTCCTTTAACAAAACATAACACATGTTCCCCTCCTCTTTGTTTATCTTCAGGCAACTGAGAAGCATTTTATAGCCAAGATTCTTTATAAAAGTAGTAAATACAGGTTTATTTTTAAAATTTGGTTCATTCTATAGTTCATACCTTTATAATAAATGCTAGGTCAGAGCTATGGAATTTTCTTTCCCTTCCATTGGCAGACCCACTGGAATTTGGAATAACCACTCACATTTTGCATAGATAGTTGATGAATTTTTTTTCTGCTGGCTAGTCAGCTATAGGCTTTGTCTTTTGGTCAACATTTTAAAATATAAAATCCTGGCACTTGGAAATGATTTATTCATATGTCAAGGAAGAAAGGGTAGGGGTTGGGATGGAGGTGGGATTACTCTGATGTAGACCCTTCTCACACTCATACCTCCTTTTTGCAAACTGCCTCCCTGACCCTTCCCATGGGGAACAGGAATGATGACCCTTTGGAAGACGGTTTTATACCTGTGACTCCACACATTGTCCTCACCCCCTTAAGCTGAGATAGACACATGAGCCAGACATTGCCAGTCAGTTTCTGTGTTATGTAAATTACATGGGTAGAGAGAATTGAAGTAGTCTCTTTGGGTAGCTGGATCAATAACAACACATCAAACTCAGGAGCACTGGGATGGTTGTCCTTGGACTGACCAGGAGGGCGCATGGACATGGAAAAACAGATCTATAAGGAAAAGAGGAAGGGGGCAGTCACAGAGACATGAGTTGAGCCTGAGGCCTTTCCCCTCAGAAGCCCTATACCCCATGTGGCCCAGAAGCATTCCAAATCTTGTTACCTTGAGATACCCAAAAGTATTCTTTACATTCTTTCTGTTAAATAGCTCACCCCTTTTGCTTAGGCTAGCTTCAGTTGGCTTCTTTTATAACTTGTAGCCAGAGAGTTCTAATTAAGGATTGTAAGCCTCTGTTCTCATGATCTGAAGGTTACAAATCCACTGGTACTTTCTTCTTCTGTTCTTCATTCTGCAAGCTGTTAATGTTTTTGCTCTTGAACTAGCTTTACAAATATGTTGCTTACATGATCTGCTTCCTTTTTGAGTAGGGAACACTTTACATTGGACACTAACAGATGGAATGCACATGACCTCATCTTTCTTTAGCTGTGGCCAAGCATGGACAGGTTGCCAAGCCATGTCAAACAGGATGTCTTTCTCCACGCACATCTCGCACTGAGTAACACTTGCATGTCGCCACTTCCAGCAGATACGTGTTCCTCCATGCTACACAGCATAGATATCATGAGCTGATGATAATGATGATGCATAGAGTCAGTTTTCAGAACTCTCTTTACATGATAGTGTAATTCAGAGTTTTATGTTAAACTCCCATACATCCTCCCCTACTTCCATAATTCCAATGTCACTAGCTAACAGCTATTGAGATTCTGCTATATGCTAGGCACTGTACAATGCTCTTTGCATAAATTTTATTTTATATATTTTATATAAATGAAAAATAAATTTGCTTAGGCTAGCTTAAGTTGGCTTCTATAACTTGCAGCTGAAGCGTTCTGATTAATGAGCCTATAGGGTCTGTTCTGAGATGATCTGATCTCTAATGATCTGAGAACATCCATGGTCAGGTTCAGCCTGCAGGTCTCCAGTATGTCTTCCAGTCACTTCTTTCATGTAACAGGTGACTGTTACATAGAGTGGGGCCTTGCAAAAAAACAAGCAAACAAACAACAACAAAAGCAAAACAGACCTACACTCTATAAAACTTCTGACTAAATTTACCCATCCACCTGAATCACCATTCTGATCATTCTTCTTACCTAATTTTATTATAGTGGCAGTTTATACCAATAAACCATGAACTTCTTGAGAACATGCCTTATTTATTTTATTGAGTGCATGAAGGAATACATACATTGTTGAGGTAACAGATATAAATAGCTATTAGAATGAGAAAAATAAATAATTTTATCCAAAAGACCAATGATCGTAGTTCCATCTCTTTCTCTTACAAATATGGCCCTGAACTTCCCATGCTTTACTTTCTTTGCACAATTGTGTTATGTGGACCTCTCTTGGGCCATTATATATATTCATATAGAATATTCTGAATTCAGTTTAGAAACTACATTCTGTTTACATATGAGGATAAAATATTAAGTTGGGAACTTGAATATGTATCAGTCATGCAAGTTAATTTGAATTTGAAAGAAATATAAATGGTGACCTATATTCAAAAGGAATTATGTCCTCTTTGAAGCTGTAATATAATCTGCACCTTATGGTCTCAGTATAGAACTTGAAAACATAAAATTATGAGTATTAAAAGTAGCTATTTCTGTATTATTTGAAAAATAAGTATATTATTAACAAGAGAGAACAAACAAGCAAACAATGGTGACTATAGTTTTGCTGCACCTGAAGGGGAACGAGCTGTGTCCACCCTTTGTCTTGTTGTGTACCCCACCCCACATGTGAGCCCGTGATTTCTGCAGGCAGTCCATCACAGGAGCAACATCTCCACATGGGACATGTTGACTTCTCTATTTTCATTCTTACTTATGGCTAATGTGCTTCCAGGTGACTTCTTTCAGGAAGTGATGGCATTTTGGCTTACATTTTAAGGTGGCATAAGTCTTTACCCCAAACAAAATGTGCTTATGCTGGCAGGCTCAGCCACTATGACTGGATGTCAGGGAGAGATCCAAGGATTTCTAGCTCCTTTCAATCACAGCTAAATAAAGGGACCTGCTTCAGCTCCAACTGAGTCTGGATACATAACAACCTTCTTCCTTCTACAAATGACTTCTACTTTTGAGCTGTGAATCCCCTATCTCCTCCAGTAGTTCCAGGAAAGTAGAGGTTACTTTCCAGACTTTCCTTTGTACGTCCCTCCTCAAATCTTACACTCAATAGTTTAAGTCCAGAAGTCTGATAAATTCGATAATAAGGGTTATATTTTTGGATTTGAATTAAAAATTCCTATAAGTTCCCAGCCTGATGTTTTTCACCTTTTTTTTTTATATCAAGCAACATACATGTAGCTAAGTGAAAACTAGCATCAACTGCAACCAACATGTTCTTCAAAGTTGACACTTCATTGGTCACAGAGCTGTCAATAGATGGCAAAGGGCAGTATTTTAATGACACAGTTCTTGGTCAGGTGGCTCAGCACAAACCACATGATCTCTCTGTTATATCTTCAATTTTTCTTTCTCTGTTGGCTCCTTACTTAGATATTATAAACAAGCTTAAATTTCTCTTCTATTATGTCACTCCTAGCCTCCTTATATATTATCTAGAATTTCTTATTCCTTTACTGCTAAAACTCAACTTACTGTAATAGAAAATCTACCCATATCACACCACTGAAGCCACTCAAGAATAACCAGAGAGTCTGCTGGGGCGCCTGGGTGGCTTAGTCGGTTAAGCGTCCGACTTCCGCTTAGGTCATGATNTCCAAGGATCCCAAGCTCAGTCTTCTTGAAACAGTCTGTTGTGCACTGAATGTTGTTCTCAAGTTTGTAAGTTCAAGTCCTAAGCCCCATGTGATGATATCATTGGAGATGGAGACTTTGGGAGGTAATTAGGGTTACATGAAGTTCTAAGAGGGGGGGTCCTTATCTGGGGTTGGTGTTCTTATAAGAAGCGAGACCAGATGGTTCTCTCTCCCTCCCTCTCTCTCTCCAGGCTTGCACAGAGAAGAAGTTATGTGAGCACACAGCTAGAAGGCAGCCATCTGCAACTCAAGAGAGATCTCACCAGAAATCAACCATGCTGGCATTCTGATCTTGGAATTCTGGCCTCCAGAACTGTGAGAAAATAAATGTCTGTTGTTTAAGTACCCAGTCTGTGGGATTTTACTATGGCAACCTGAGCTAAGATACAGTCTCCTCCTTGGTTTCCAGGGTACTGCAGCCCTCCTGTTTTCCATCATTTCATTCCTTTGTTTATTGCCTTTGTTTATTGCCTTCAGGTTTTCTTCAATTATCTTATCTCTCAAGTGCAAGTGTTCCCTAATGTCCTTCCTCCTACTTTCTTCTTTTCTTATGTCATGGTCACTCTTTTGGCCACTTTAAACATTCTAACAATTAAGCTTCAAATCTTGAGCTCTGGCTCATACTTTCTCTTGAGCTCCTGAGTTAAATTTGTAAATAACTTATGGCTGCCTCTATTTGGATGCTTTTACTGCATTTTCAATTGATAACTTTGAAACTCAATTCATTCACATCTCCCCAGTTCTACATCTGTATTCCGTCTTCATGGTAGCTGTATGTTTCCAGTCACACAGGCCCAAATCGTGAGAGTTGTAGTTCTAGTTTTAATTTCTTCCTTCCTCTCTCCAAGCCAATAATCCAACGCTAATGAATCAAGCTCAGAAAATTTTCCCTATTCGTACTTGAGGTTTGACTTTCACTCCACTACTCTATTTTATAACTCTCATTTCTATTGTTGTAGCAGTCTATTAACTACTCTTTCAATAGTCAATCTCTTCCCATGAAGCTTACATGACCATAAAACACCACAAAAATCTTTAATGCACCTTGCAGTTTATATAACACATACCTGAGCTTCTTCTTAGAACATTGGCCACTATTTACAATCTGTCCTATTTCTGCATTACTACTTCACCCGCCACTACATCTCTCCATGTGTTTCATTCATACCAGATTCCGTGGTGTGGCCTGAAAGTCCATTCACATCTGCTAAGTTTCACTTGTGTAATTTTCTAATGTGAAAAGGCCTCATCATAGCACAGTTTCTCCTGTTGAAAAACATCCTTTCAGGTCAAATTCAAAGGCCCCTTTTATTAGGAAATTTTGTCCCATCCCTCCACAGATACTGCTCCCTTAGCTGAACCTAATCTCTTTCTTCTCTGACACTCAAATTGTTGTATTGTTGTACTGTAGCACCTAACCCCATCTATTTAGTTATATGTTTGGGTGTCTCCCTTACAATACTACAAGTTTGGTACAGTCAGTGCCTGCCTCTTATGGCCTTTTTTGTCCTGAGTATGATCTGATGCCACCTCAAGTACCAATGTGGTTTTAAGCTTAGTGTTGAAACAATGACTGAATAAATGAATGAACAAACAGTAGATCCTCCATGAATGTTACTATCAAGTAGTAAAATTCTATGACAAGTAGGCAGATAAAGTCTTAAGATATTTACTCTAAATGCAAGGGAAGAATTACACTAATTTTATTTTGCAATATACTTTTAAAGCCATTTGTTGTATGCTTATGAGAAAAATGATTTCAAAATGACAGATTTTCACATTTATAAGTTTATTAGGATAATGACTGAGTTCTTTCTATGAAATAAAATGTGTTATTTCTATTTGACTGTGATGTCTGTGGGTTCCCTCTCATATTTCCTTTCATAATCAAAAGAAGAAAGTCAAATTAAAAGGCATACGCAGGGCATAATCATGAATGCTGCAGGCTTTGTGACCTCTACTTGCAGACAAAAAAATGTTTCTAGCAGACCAAGAGGAAAATTTCCTTAGCGCATCTTTCTATTTAGTATTTCACTTAGCTTTTGCACTCAATAGAAGCATACATTTGAATGCTTAAGAAACAATCACAGGAACATGATAATATTCTATTTATCTAGGAACCTGCATTTTAAAATTACTTCCTTGCATCAATGTAATGTGTTTTTGTGACTGTAATTGCTTTTAGTTTTGCATGCAAAAGGCCATATAAGTGTCATGTCACATTTCAGCTTCACATGCCATCAGATTGGCATTCAGTGAGGTCATTTACTCAGAAAATGACATCATTAATATATGTAGTTTTTAAAAGAATATATGTAGTTTTTATGTCATTTACAAAATATTTTAATTTTTCAGTTGTATAATGTTAACTCCGTTTGCTTAAAAGGAAATGATAAGTAATTTGTATCTAAATAATTTACTGCATTATGAATGTCTAGGACTCTCTGTTGCCAAGCAAGAGGATTTTACCACTATCTTTATTTAGGTTAAACCTGAACATTTTCTTATTCAAATACATCAAGTTAACAGCTAAAGAATTAGATGTGTCAAAGACAATTATACTAGTCCACCCATCTTCTAGGGTAGGATTATGCTTAATAGGATGTCTAACTATAGGTAACCTAAACACCCAGTTTTTGGGTTACACTCTCCTAAATTACATTTCAGAAAATGCAAAGCAAGTGCCCAGACCTTTGGTTGTGTCAGATGGTTAGCTGTGAGTCAAATTTAAAAACTGCGGAACACTTTGCAAAAACAGACCCACAACGTCACCCCTCCTGAGCATCTCAGAAACAGCCTCTTACGAGGATGTAGTCGGACTTGCAACTCCTCAGAATAATATTCAAACAGATAGATCAGTTGGAAGCTCTTCATGACAGCAGCTGTTCTGTGTTTATAGCTACATATGCAGACTGCTGAACACCCTCAGTGCACCATAAATGTAGGAATTACACATCCCGAATGGTAATAAACTCATTGGGTGATATGCTCTCCAGTGTTTAGGCCCTTGCTTCAGTTGGCAAAACTCTGCTAGATCTTAGTTGCTCTAAAAAGTATTAGATTGTTGTGGTTCTTGTAAGTTTGGGGACAAACCAGAAAAACACAAAATAGCATTTAAAAAGGTAAAAATGTAGGCACTGATATTATTAATTTAAAATTACAGCCTCATAGACAGTCTACAGAAAAATAAATCAAGAGAAGACACAGAAGAATAAATGAGAAAATGAGTACATTAAACGTCTATGATCCAAAAAAGTTTAGCCTCAAATACTCTCTGTACCTCAGGTCAGCTGTGGTTCACCTTTCAGTAGCTACAGGTTGTACTAAGAAAGCTCCATGTTATTAATTAGAAGCATATTTCCTACCATCATAATCTGATAGTGCTTGATAAATTATAGCTAACAGAGGAGCAGCTTACTGGTAAAACAGTACTTTCTAGAAAGCCAATCCAATTTAGAACAAGCTGATTTCTCTCTGAAAAGGAGGATCCCAAATAAAATTGATTTCTAAATTCATAATGGCGAAGGGAACAGGCTCAGCTTATGAGGAAAGAGGTTCCAGGTATGAGAAGAGGATCGGAATGTATAACAATGCCTGGCTGTCAGAGAATTGCTAAGAACTGTTAAAGTAACATCAGCTTAGCCCAGCAGCAAGCACTATATATTACTCATTAGTCACAGTTCTTGGACAGGCGCTTATAAAATTGTGTGTACAGGGTACATAAAATCACTGGGAGAGCTTTCAAAAATGCATATCCCTGGGTAGCAAAACAAGATATCTTGATCATATAGGCCTCTCATTTAATGGCTAGAACAGCTTTCAGAAATGACTATGACCAAATATCATATGAAACTTTCTGAAAAGCCAAAATATAGTCAGAGGAGTCAGAAATGTGCACGTGCATAAAGGGAGGTGGTCGAATGGAATCCTCACGATGCCATTTGAGATACAATAAAGGACATTTTTTAGTGGGTACAAACACTCCAGCTTAAAGAGTGTTTTCTCCCTTCTCATTTGCTTTTCTTCTCACTTTTTCCCTCTTAATGAAAATTGTTATTGCCATTTTACATCTGGGTTCTGTGTCTATGGTCTATTATTCTTTTCTCATTTCATGGCGCTGTTGGTTTGCCTTCATGCTTACTGATGAGTCCCTGGTAGGGGATTACTCCTAAGGGGATGTTGGTGAGCGTGAAAAGCCTGGCAAGGGAGAAAAATGACTAAGCGACTTTTATGACCAGTATCTTATTTAGATCTTGGAACTGACACAGCAATAAGTAGGCATGCACTATGATCTTAACCCTTAACACTAAAAAAATATTATGTATTATTTGAAATAATAATAATAATTCTATGGTTTAAAAGATATATTTTCCTATACACTCCTTCACCTGATCCTCAAACCGATTACAGGATTTCTGTAAAAGATGCCCCTGGTACTGCTTGGCAAGTAAAGATACAAAACACAGAGGCATGTCAGTTTTTTTGACATATGTTAAGACGAGAAATTTCGTGTAAGAAATTAAGACCTACACAAAGAATGGCAGACTAGATAGAATTACACTTAGGAGTCCCAGAATTTCACAGTGGCTGAGTTCTCTCACTTACAAAATGGGGGAAAATAATACCTATTCCCCTAGTCTTTTGACTTGTTCAGGTGGGTGGAATAGCTACAAAATAATGTATATGTTATAATTATTTGTCTTAAAATTCCTCACTTATAAAGAATTATTTCAAAAAGAAACATTAGCACTGCTTGTGAGAAAAATAGGGGAATTTTTGGATAGTTCAATTACCTTTCAGCTTCAAGCATACATGTCAGTTTGGAGCACCTCACTTTTATTTAGTTTCTTATTTCTTTTGGTGTTTTATGGCTCAGAAACAAGTCATTTTGATCGTGACCTTGCAGTAGAGGTAGGTAGTTCAATTCACATGTAGCATGATGGAACATCTTTATTACAATATACATCAATGCTCAATAAATAAGAGGGGCATGGTAGGAGAGTTGCTTAAGGAAGCTTATCTCAGAAGACTTGCTGCTAGTTGCACTCAACTTTTGAAAGAGTCAAATTTCCACAGGTGGTTAATTTCCTTCCTCTCCAACCCAGATTAGTAATGGTGAGGCTCCAGAGTGATAAAAATAAATCAGAAACTTTATTCAGTCATATTCTAAACTAAAAATTAGAACTAGAATTTGCATCTCAAACCCAGCCCCCAGAGATGTGTTGATGATCCATAAAGGGGAGGACCCATGTGAAAAGAAACAATTGTTGGCAGAACAGAAGCTGAAGATTCTAGGTAAGAATACAGATGTGTTCAGCTGGCTGTTGTTTCATGCTCCCTGCTTTTTCAAAGGAATGAAAACAAAGAAGACCTTTAGTATTTCCTACTGCCAGAGAATATGAAATGTAAGGGGGAAGGGCGGGGAAAGAGAAAAGATTAAGAAAGGAAATGAAAACCATTGGGGGAATGGAAGAATATGATTTACTCAAATAGAAGAAAAGAGAAAAGACAAGAGAGGGAGGCAAAGCCAGGTCAGATAACTCACCTGGCATTCCCTGCCCCTGGTTTCTTTCTTCGGAAAATGTTGAGGAAAGTGTTGGAGCGGCAGGGCAGCTTGCCATCGCCAACATGCATGCGGACTACATCAGAGGTGGTGAAGGCACTGCGGACATTCCTCTCGGGCTTCGCAATAATGATGTACATCTTGGGAGTGAACATGCACCCCAGGGCCACCGTTACACTGAGGCTCACTGCAAAGCAGGTGGTGATGATCTTGTAGTTGCTCCCAAAGTAAATGGGCACAAAAGCCAGCCAGATGATACAGGTGGTATACATGGTGAAGGCAATATATTTGGCCTCATTGAAGTTGGCGGGCACGTTGCGGGTCTTGAAGGCATAATAGGTACAGCTCATGATGAGGAGTCCGTTGTAGCCCAGAGGGGCCACCACACCCAGGTTGCTGGTATTGCAGATAAGATAGACTTCCTTGATACTTGGGTAGGACAGAATGGGCATGGGGGGCTCCATGATGATGAGGGTTACCACCAGGGTTAGCTGCACACTAATTAGAATTGAGGCAATGATCACTTGGGCCCAGGCGCTCATGAACCTGGGTTTCCGGGTGCAGATCTTCTTTTTGCTGCCAGCTAGGATGCGTGCAATTCGGTTGGTTTTGGTCACTAAAGCAGAGTAGCACATGGCAGAGGAGAGGCCAACCAGAAGGCGCTGGAGGTAGCAGGATGTGGTGGTAGGTTTGGCAATGAGAGTAAAAGGGCACACGTAACCGAGGAAGATGCCAGCCAGGATAATGTAGCAGAGCTCCCGACTGGAGGATTTGACAACTGGTGTGTCCCGGTACAGCACAAAGATAAGGGTAACAAACAAGGTGACAAGTATGCCCAGGCAGGAAAAGGCGATGGCTATGATGGATTCTATGTTGCTCCACTCAAGATAGCGCACGGGAATAGGTTCACAGCCTGTAATGAGAAAAACAGCTTTAAAATCCAAGATTTCTGCTAATTAATAACAACATTGCTTACTAGTTACCAGAAGCATAGCTATGTTCACATCTTCCACAATTTGTGTTATTTTAATTATGTGTGAAAATGTCTCACTATTACAGAAATAAGTATACACTACTGTCTTGTCTGGACAATCATTTTCTCAAACCTGATCTAATCACAAGCTTACTGTGACATGTTTGAGCCTATAAAAATAATCTTTTCTCCCAACACCAGCTTTATAAATGGATGTCTCTCTGTGGGTGGAACTTCGTTCTACACTTTCAGAAAAAGAAAGAAAAAGAAGGAAGCTAAACTGTGTTTCCAGGGAAGGTTAAATGGTAATAATGTTAGTAAGCAATAAACTAACAACATTTTTATTTTCATGTAACTGTCCAGAGGTAAGCCCAGTTCACAGACAAGTACTCTCTTGGCCAGCAGTGTTATAAACATAAATTTTCTTTGAAATCCTTAGAAGAATCCGCATTCTCCCATTTATTACATATTACTCACTTCTGTCTCACCCCTTGAGTTATGTATAATCCATCTGTGGCATCTGAGGGCCTTTGAGTTATCCGCTGCTACTAGATGTACCAAGGAAGGATAGAATCTCCCATCACCCATCTCTTGAAAGGAGAGACAGCCCTGTGTTCTTAAATACCTGGCTTATCTTTTCCCTCAGATGGAGAATAAAGTCTGTGTTGTATAGTGCAGAGAAAAAGAAATTTGTCAGGTCCTGGAGACAACCTCTTCACAGAACTCTGTGTTTAGTCTGGGCCAATATTCCCAAATTGCAAGAATAAGAATGTGTCCATAACTTTAAGAAAACACTTCTTTTCCTGCAGCCATGGGAACAGAACCTGTTTTAATTCTGTTCAGTCAATGGCAGCTCCCGTCAATGAACATGATTTCTGCAAGCCATTCAGTCAGTATCAACCCATGCATCTGATAATCACCCAAGAAGGAGCAGACTCAATGCAACAAACAAGTGAGTGCCAGACATTTGCAAGTGCACACTCCTGACTGATCAGAGAGGCCCCCCTCTCTCGTGTGTCGGGGGCCTGTCTATGGCAGAGTCTCAGCCTCTTCCTGGGAGAACGTCTGCTTCCTCTAAAAAGTCACATTTTTAATCCTAAATCTTCTCATTTTCTTAATAAAGTTTAGAAAAATGATTGGATAGATAGATAACTTAGAATAACAATGACTATTATGAGGGATTTTTGATATGACACATTCAATGAATTACAATATGTAAGAGGGGCTGTGGACAAATTAGGAGATAAAATACTGAATAGTCAATACTCCACTCTTTTGATTGGCATCCTGAGCTTACTAAATAAAATTTAAATTCCAATGTTGTCTTTGTCAAACCTTTTTACCTTCCAAAAGCTAGCTCTCTTTTCATTCCTTTTTTCTATGCAATTTTAACTGGTTTTGTAAATGAGCTAGTCTGTCCTCAGCGCTTTCATTAGGAAAAGAATACCACATTTTAAATTTCTAGAACACAAGTCAGATCTAGGGAAGTTGAATTAAAACCCTGATCTAGAGCCAAATTAAGAGCTATAATTAATGATTTCAGGGATATAGGCATAATATTTTCTGCAGAATTCAGGATTTTTATTAGACACTTATTGTCCTACACTACAGATATATACGAATGAATTCAATTAATTGTTAGCCTCATGGAGGAAATGTTTAAAAGCAGCAGTTTAGAAAAGAGAAGATTTAAATAACCTTGTGGTGTAAAGTTTAAAAAATAGAAATGGAAAATGCATTACATAAGGCAATTTTGAAAGCTTTTATTTCGACAAAAATACAGAAGTATAAACCAAATAAAGATAAATGACAGATTTTATGACATCTTCAAACAATTCTGGGGTGGACTCAACGCCTGACAAGAAAGACTATATCTTCCCATTTTATAAATGGCTCAGTCCTGAATTAGGGGAATCAAATGGACAAAAATATTAAAATGTAAAATTATCAACTTAGAAAATATCCAATATGTGACTGGACATTTCCAGATAGACTTAAAAAGTAAATAAGCTAGAAATCAATATAGTTATGGATCTTTAGGTAAAACAACTAAAAGAGCCTCTATTGTCTATGATTTGTGAAACTGTAGATAAAGAAACCTATAGATACTTCAAACAGAAATGTCATTTAAAGAACTAATGTCCTACATTAGCTAAAATTCAGAAGGACTGTCCAATGACTTAATTCCATGGGAATCACAGGCACCCAAAAATTGCTTGTCTTTCCTCTGAACTCCCAAGGGAAACAATATATCTTTCTTATTGATATAGGTGTCTTTATGTCCACTAATAATCTTGCTATTAATAAATCATCAGATAAATTGGTTTAATAAAACCACAGAAATGGTGAAAACCTTTAAAAATCCTATGCCCCGACCCACAACTAACAACTACTACTCTGAGATTATTATTGGAAGGATACATTATTCTCTGTGAAACAAAACCCACATATACAATAGCAGGATTTACTTCTAGATAGGATGTGCTATGGTTCCCTATAAATGATCTGATTATAGCTACTCTACTCATGAAAGTACTTATACTATGTATAATTTTAAAAATTATGCAAGGAATACCTTTAGTTCTAGAAAGGACAGAAGACTTCACAGAAATAGAAAGACAGATTGTGGCAGAGCACATAAAAATACTGATTCTCATATGTACCTAGATTATCGTAACTCTTCTTTTTTTGTGTATATATGAAAATGATACACCATGATCTAGAATATATTAACTCAACAGCAGAGCACATATCAAAGAACCCTTGCTCATTGTCATAAGCTCACGGTAAAAAAGGTACTGCAAAAGTTATAGATACTATAAAAACACCTTGGAAATATAATAGAAGTATTTTAGAGATTATCATGCTAAGCAGACTGCTCTGACTAAAAATCTTAATATAAAGGTCTCATATGAAACAATAAATAATTTATTAATAGTAGCAAATTCATGGAGAAGTTCAAGTATCCAATTATAGATACACAAAATGTGGCCAGAAAAGAAGTTCTTAAAAAATAATTCCAGAAATTCAATTAGTATGGTGTAAGATTCATGAAGATAAATATCTGACAAAATCAGAGTGGCTGCTTGATAGTATTAGATAAAATATCTATCAGGCATTGGATAAAATCCTGATAGAACAAATGAAAGAATTCATTTCAGTAGGGACAAATTTGCTACAAAGTTAAACACTACTGGGAAAACATTTCCAGGATAGCAGCTGTGGCCAGTTCATGCTTCATTTGTAATTAAATTAATTAGGATAAATTGTAAAGGTGGCGGCATTGACTGAAACAATTACAAGAGAACTTTTGAGTTACTCCAAAGGAATTGTATACAGTTTTCTCCCTCCATGGTTTATGACTATGTACTAGTTTAAATAGTGTATTTATCTTGCTGGCGGTTTGAAGAATTCTGTTGAAAATTCTCACAAAGGCTAAAATATGATTCGATTCTGTGGTCTTAGTTAGTATGGTCTAGTGTTATGGGAACCTCTTCACTGGAAGAGTTATTCATGAATTTAAATTGTGCAAGGATGTCTTCATTTCCAACTGCTGGACAAATGAAAAAGGAACCTTAATATTGTTAAAGTTTACACCCCTTAGTAATTTAATTTGAAGTTCTGTAGAGAGCTTCCAGAAGCTGAAGACACATGGAAATTGACTGTTAGCTCAAGAAGCTTATAGCAAGCTGATGACTACACAATGGTCTTCTGTGCAAGTCATCTGAAGAACATTCTTACATATATCATACTTTCCTTTGCATGCTTTTTCTTATTCATACTTCACTTCTTTACTGACTTGAAGCTGTACAAATCTGGGTTTGTCTTGAATATTCTCCTTACTGGTAATAAGTATTTGCCAGAGCCTATGTTTTACTAAACTATAATTAACACAATAATTCAATTATATCAAGCTATTGTTAGGTATGTTACACTAACTTTTCCAATAATGATACTGTTTTTATATGCAAAGGCTGTACAAGTTCAGATACTTGAAAGGACCGAGGAGGTTCATAGAACATACTCGTGTAATGTTTTTACTTATTGGCAAAAGATATAGTAAGAGAAAGACAGTGCTGGTAAGCATCAAGGGGTAAAGGGAGATCCAGGTGCAAGCCCTCTAAGATCCTTACTCCCACAAGGGTACACGTCATCTTTGAATTGAGAGTTCAAGGCAGAAGTTCACAGTGAAGTCTTTTTGTGATCTTCAAGTCATATAGCCAGGTCTGTCTATCTCATATGCCAGCTGAAATCCATTGGTAAACAAACTGGTTTCGGTTGTCACCAGTGGAGCTTCAGTCTCAACCGCATATCATAAATATCAGTCCCCTTAATGTAGCCAGGAGCCAAAACAGGCACTCATGCATCTCCACAAATAATTACAGAGTAGTCCCAAGCCTAGCTATAAATTAAGCCTATTCTATACAGTGTACTCCACATAAGTGAAGAAAAATATGCTGATGCTAGAAGGAGATATAAGTACTCTGTGCTGTAACAGTAGCATTTTGTCGACAACACCCCAAAACAATGTACCTACAACTCTACCGTGGTTGCTTTATTTCTTGTCAAGATTCTAGGTTCTTTTTCCTCCGGGGAAACCAGAACTTTCAATGGCAGTCCAGGACCACCCAAAACAGAATCACTTGAGGATTGTTTATATTTTGAACCAGATTCTTAAACTTGCTTTCTCCTTCTTTTTCTTCTTTCCTTTCTTCTTTTACTTTTTTAGACATCTTAAATTTGAGAAGCATTAGCTTTGATTCCTTGAGAGACTTAGCTGCAATATCCATATGGTCCATATATGTGATATAATATGTAATATACTTTTTTGTCCTGTTTTGAGGTTTAAGGAGAAGAGTTGTCCAACCCCCACGTGTGTTTGGGTATCCTAAGACTGGGAGGGATGGGAGTTACCTTCAACAAGTGGTGAAGATTATTCTGGCCCTACCTGACCCTCAGCATCTAAAAGCAGAAGCCATTATGTGAGTTGTGCACACTATACCTAAAGCCTCAAGAACTTAGGGGTCTGGCAGTATCTGTGGTTACAGTTATCCCAGAGAATCCAGAGCCATAAGACAGATTCATTTCCTTCAAGCAGACTACAAATTACTGAGCAAAATCCAAGAGAACTGGTAATAACTCTGATTGGAGGGACAGGAAGTTACTCCTAATTTTTAAACAAATTTTGGTTCACTTGCAAGATCCAACTGCATAGCAGAAATTACAATTTAATACTGGACTTCTTCCCAATTAGGTTAAGACCAGTTTAATATAACTCAATAAATAAAGTTCACAGTTATTCTACCCAAAGTGTCTTGGGACATTTAATAACAGTTATAATAATACTTCATAATTAATAAAGCTTTGTCAAAATGTTTTCCTTAATGCTATCACATTATTATCAATTACTTACAAGGAAAAATCCTATTTCATAGCCAATGTTCAATTCAAATATCCCTTTCTCTATGAAGGCTCTTGTATTGCCAGGGAAAAATAATTGCTTTTTTACTCTATGTTCCTATGACATTTTATACATACCCCTGTTGTGGGACTTATAGTTGATCGTTGATATGTCTAGTTTCATATGACACTCCTCCCCATGATATAAACTTTATACAAACATATATAAACATATATGTTTCTAGTTTCTACAAAAAATGCCTGGCACAAAGTAGGTGGTAGTGTATATAAAATTAAGTAAATGAGTAGATAGTGTAAGAGGTCACAGTAATCACTGAGATGGACAGAAATGGTAAAAATTAATTTCTATAGCTTAATATTTTCTACTTTTAATGATAAATTTAGTGTAGTCTGGCTTCCTGGGGGACCCTCTTATCCTACTTGACTTTTTAAAAGAAATAAGTGGCACTCGCACCCATACCTCACATGGAAAAGATCTGAAGCCATTGGAAACCTTACAAAACCTGAGAGATTGGGAGAAAAATGACGCAGAACCCACTGAGAAAGCCTTCTAACGGCTACATCAAGAAAGAAGCCAGAGTACACAAGGTGGAGAGTCCCAAATATCANATTGGGAGGAACTTAACTGAAGACCATGGAGGAGAAGAAAGGGGGAAGTGGTGGGGGAAAGGGAGAGAGGCAAACCATGAGAGACTCTTGAATGCTGAGAAACAAACTGAGGATTGATGGATGTGGGGGGGAAGGGGGAGATGGGCATGGAGGAGGGCACTTGTGGGGATGAGCACTGGGTGTTATATGGAAACCAATTTGACAATAAACTATTTGTAAAAAAAAAAAATAAAAGAAATAAGTAGCATCAGATTACATATAATTGGTTTGCAAATTGTTAAACTACTGTCAACTTTTATATTGTGTCAGAAGAGATCCCTGTTTATGCGTCTGAAATTTAAATGCTGAATTAAAATGTGCATTTTCCCATGAAGAAAATATGAAAAACTTATTAACCGCTTCATAAAGTGCTTCCTTTAACAAATACACCATTTTTAATAGCCAGCAAACAACATACTTTAATGAAAAACAAAAACTCAGTTATAAACATGTTTTCATTCAATAATATTAAAGTTTTTGTAGCATATATGGAGACTAGCTATCTATGAAATGATTTTATGCATATAAACAAACTCTACCTTCAGTAAAAACATCATTTCCTAAAGAATGATTTCTCATGTTAACTAAAATTCAGTAAAAATAAATCCTCCTGTGAAAGCAAAACACCTACTTAAAGGCAATGCATTTACTCCTCTGAGTATTTCTACTGAATTTTGGCATTCTCTGCCTGTGAGTTTTCTTTTTTCACAACTGTTTCCATGGCAACAACCAATAACACATTGCCATGTATTGCACCCTTGCTCTGAGCCTGACATGCCACCAAATAAGTAGCAAATAAGACCTCATTTTCCATTCATGTGTAAGGCTGAAATGAATCCAGAAATAACAGGTGTCATTAAAACTAAGTATAAATTAATAGTAAGCTGTATTCCAAAAGACCCTACATGTAAGATATATGTTTGCATATATTATATATATTTGTAAAATAATCGAATCTGTTGCTATGAGAAAAGGGCAGCCTGATTTGTTACTTGGCTCAACTAAAGTGACCTTTACACATATGATGGATGATAGACTATTTTAGAAAGATAATCACATTAAATATCTATGTATAGTCAAGGAGGATACTTTTTTATGCACTACTAGCTCAAAGAGCCTTAATTCAATGGTGATGATCATTTGGTGGTGGGTCAAAGATATACCCACAATGAAAGATCTCTAGAGAATAAAACATATGATTTTGAGTTCCATTGTGATAACATATTAGATTTTCTTTAAAAGTTTCTTTGTATTTTAATGTTTTAAAATAAGATAGAGATTCTTTATCATGTGTGAGATAAGCCCAAAGGGAAAATGGAGCAATAGGAAAAGTTGGTGGAAGCCCAAGAAAATGTAGATAAGAGAAAAATTCTTATACCTCAAAGCCAGGACTTCTGACTTCTGAGATGAACCTGAGAAAGGTTAGTTTTGTCTCCAAGCCTCTTCCTAGTCAGCTGCAGTCTCAGTCAAATAGCAGAGGGCTGACTCGAGATAAAAAGGCCCAGCATGAAGCACATACTATATGAAGGAGGATAAAGATGTGAACAGAGGCACAGCACGAGTGGGAGAGAAGCCTACTTGTCTAAAAGTGATTGGAAAAGCTTTTCCAAACCATTCCATTGAATGCAGCCATGAGATAAGTTAGATGCAGGGATAAAAACACTGGATTCTCATAGTGGCTTCTCTATTAACCAAACACACTGACCAGGATGAACTTAGGTGAGTCCCTTCTTCTTCCTATTTCTCTCAATAGAACATTTATGAGGCAGCTATGATGTTCAAGACACTAGACTATGAGCCAGAGAGTAATGTTTCTAAAGGGATGGGACAGGAACCAGACGCCTCAGAATCTGCTGGGTTTCATATCAGAACTAGTGAATGGGATTCTCTGCAGGTGGGTAATTCCTGGGGAATTTTTAGGCATATTAAAGTTGAAAACCAATTTTCAGCTACAGAATAGAAATGTGAGTGAGATACAGTTTGTACTTCCTAATACATTCTAGTATGGTTTCCTTTCTTAGAAGGTCTTTGTACTAAATAATTTCTAAAGGCTTTCTGACACTCATTTTAGTTTAACTTTTCTAACAAGATTAATATTTTACAAGGTACTTTTACTAAATAAGTAAAATTTTCATTATGTGACCTGGTTCCATTTACCCAGCCATTTTTGGTGTGTTTTGAGTAAGCCATTAATTTTTTAGTTGCCATTCTTATTTGGGAACAGATAAAAAAGTAAAAAAAAAAAAAAACAAAAAAAAAAAACCAAACCAAACAAAACAAAAAACAATCCCTAATGATTTTCAACAACACCCAGGGAGGCAGAGGATCAAGAGTCAGGGAACTGGGCTCTGCTTCTAACTAGTTGCATGACCTTGGGCATACAAGTACACCTCTCTGGGCCTCAGCTTCCCCTTTCTAAAAGGAGGGATGAGATTTCTCAGATGACAAAAATCTCTATGTACTCAGATGGCAGCTTCTATGGCTCTATTACTCCTAAAATTTCTGAAAGGTATTTGTGAAACACCTCTTATGTGTGAGTTCATACGAGGGTCCACAGGAAAAAATAAACTTGTATATTTGAACATTGCTCTTATGAAACTTACAAATTCATTTAATCCATCCATCTGATTCCCATTGATTTTACTAGTAAATCATCTCTTGCATTCATATATTCCTCTCCATTCTTGCTGCAGCCACCCTAGTCCACATCCTTTGAAATTACTCACTTGGACCAATAGCTTCTTAGTTTCTGTTTTTCATCATATATCATTGCACTCCTTATACTACCACTAGGAGCATCTTTCTGGGACACAGATATCATGATATTATTTGCTACTTTATTTTAAAAACTTTTAGCATTTTTTTTATTTTTGAGAGACAGAGCATGAACGGGAGGGGAGTGGAGAGAAAGGAAAACAGAGATCTGATGCAGGCTCCAGGCTACAACTGTCAGCACAGAGCTCAGTGCAAGGCTTCAACTCACCAACCATAAAATCATGACCTGAGCCAAAGTCTAACGCTTAACCAACTGAGCCACCCAGGAGCGCCTGCTATTTGCTACTTTAAATCCTTCAGTGATTTTCCTGTGCTTAATGCCACAGTCCAAACCCTTAAGAAAAGGTCATGCAGAAGATTGTTACCATCCACCACCAGCATGCTCATTCAGTCTCACTTCTGGCCTCTGCTAGGTCCTTATGTCTATCAACCAACCCCATAAACTTGTGGTTTTCCCCAAATGTGTTATATGCCTTTATTTTTCCCATATTCTATTTTTTCTCTGAAATTTCTTTCATCTTCTTATCTGCCTCACAAGTTTTATGTATTTTATTAATATGTCTACTACATTAAAACAATTTTAATTATTTTTTACATGTTTCTTCTCTGATAAGTTTTAAGCAAAATAAAATAATAAAGCAAGATAAACTTAAAGCAAAAATAATACTGCCTCACACATAGATGGTCAAGAAACATTTGCTAATATACATGTAGGTGACTAGCAATATCTTTAAAACATTTTTAAAAAGAAAAACAGAAAATAGCTGGTATGCCAGAATGTTCCTTTAATACACTTTAATTTATATTTAGATGAACTTGCCTTTCAATATAAATCTTGGAAAGCTTTTAAGAGGTTTCTGTGTGCTCTTTGACATGAGCATTAAAAAGTACACACTGTAGTGGGCCCTGGGTGGCTCAGTCAGTTAAGTGTCTGACTTTGGCTAAGGTCATGATCTTGCATTTCATGGGTTCAAGCCCTGCATTGGGCTCTGTGCTGACAGCTCAGAGTCTAGAGCCTGTTTCAGTTTTGTGTCCCCCTCTCTCTCTGCCCCTCCACAGCTCATGCTCTGTCTCTCTCTCTCTCAAAAATAAACATTAAAAAAACTTTTAAGTGCACACTGTAAATAAACATTGAAAAAGGGATTAGCTACATGGTCATATTTTAAAAATGGGCACATTAGGAAAGCTTGTAGTCAGGAACAAGATCCAATGTGAGGCAGCTCCTACCTGTTAGATCTGCACTGGGCCACCACCCCAAGTCACAGGCTTTGCAGGTGAATTCATCTTGCACGTATTCATTCTCTTTGCAGGCTGTGCAAATCCAGCAGCAACTTACTTCTCCTTTCCGTATGACCTGTAACACAGAGATAATTCATACCCCTTAAAGATGGTCTCTCCAGAAAGTCTTCTATTTCATTTATAAGGACGTATTTTCATACTACAATTAAAAAAAGACTGGGGCGCCTCGGTGGCTCAGTCGGCTAAGTGTCCGACTTCGGCTCAGGTCATGATCTTGTGGTTCGCGGGTTCAAGCCCCACGTCAGGCTCTGTGCTGACAGCCAGCTCAGAGCCTGGAGCCTATTTTAGATTCTGTGTCTCCCTCTCTCTCTGGCCCTCCCCTGCTCACGTTGTCTCTCTCTCTCTCTCAGAAATAAATAAAACATTAAAATTAATTTTTTAAATAAAAAAAGGACTAACTCTTCAAAATATCCTATATGCCAAGCAACCTTAAGTATAAGCATTCTAATACCCCTGATGATCTTAGAGTTCAGATGTGAATTTCAGTTCATTCCATGCTGGGTTTGGGGACTTTTCAAAAATAATCTTGTTCATAAAGGGAATTGATGACATTAACTTTTTTAGTGTTACCAATATGAAATAGCTAAATTATTTATATTCATTTTTATAATTTGTTCTCAAAAAAATAAAAATAAATTTTTCTTTTCTGAGTGTTTAGCCACAAAAGTTCTTATGTAATAAAACCTTATTTGTTCATAAAATCTGAGGAATTATCAATTTTGTAACTATGAAAATCTGAGCAACTTTATATACATAAAACAGAATGATGGCTAAGAAAGTCAACCCTGTTATTGGGCTTGTGACTTGCTCTGTTGAATTTAAAAGAACACATAAATTGTTGGAAGAAAAGTTATTTTTAGCCCCAAATTACAAAGAATCATTTATTATTGGGGTAGTTTAAATTTTCTCCCATTTTCTATTTGTTTGGTCAGCAAATTTCACTTGACATAATACAAAAAAAAAGTCAAAACACACTGCATTCAAAGTGAGTTTCTTGTAAACAGCACATAATTAGATCTTGCTTTCATCTCCAGTCTGAGAACTTCTGCCTTTTATTGAAGTGTTTCATACATTTACATTTAGTATAATCATTGATGTGGCTAGATATGAATATTTTGATCAGATATTGGACACTGTGTACATAAGGTATAGAGTGCTGGATCTTTTTCCTTGAAGAATTATTGGTCTTTATTCTGGCAGGCAGTTAAACTACCTGTGGCTCAGTTTGAGCCTTGTTTTTAATCTTTTAGGATAAGTCTAGAAGATTGTCTGCTCGAAGAATAATGAAGCCTCATATTAAGGTGTGACCACTTGGGGTTTCTGCTTAATTCTTTGTGTATTTAATATGGTATCTCCATTCTGGTTTCTAGAAAATGAGACAATTCCTAAGTTCAGGGATTCCAGCTCCCCAGTACTGATTTTCTACCTGGACTTTTTGAATTCTCCCATACTCATGGCAGATAGGTGTTTCACCAAATACTAAAGGGAACATGTATGCCAACCTCTGGGACTCTTTCTGAATAGATCTCCTCTCTCTTACACTGTACTACAAATGCTCACTGCCTTGGCCTTCCTAAACCTTGAGTTCTGTCTTAAATTAACATGATCTCCAAGCTCTGTATTCTCTTTCATTGAACAACAATCAGGGAATTGCCTCCAGGCATAAAGCCTGAGTCATTTTAGGGTTCACTTTGTTTGTTTGCCTTCACTTCCCTGGAATTAAGGTCATGCACTGTTTTCCTATGTCTGAACACAGTTATTTCATATATTATGTCAAATTTTTTACTTGTTTACAGCAAAAGGCAGTCTGGACTCTGTTACTCTTTCATGTCTGTAAGCAGAAGTTCTTCCCTGATACAGTAAATATTATTAAATGTTTTCATATGTAAAATCAGAAATTAAATTGTAAATATTGCCATACCTTAAAATAATGTAAACTTTAGCTTTTGTGAAAATAAAAGTATCTTTTCACAGGGCAGGTCAAAATTTAAATATTTATCTTAGAATTACATATAAAATATCAAATGACAGAAAATTTTCATAAAATGTAAAATGTTTCTTTTTCTTCTTTTATTTTCAAATGACTTTAGAAAGTAGAATGAAATTAAGTCTTTTCAAAAACTTCCCCAAACCTTACAA